>NW_025336087.1:42309065-42361563 GCF_004798865.1 Varanus komodoensis | reverse complement strand
GTCATTAGGAGGTGTGGGCTGCAGAATCATCAGTACGCTGATGATACCCAGCTCTACCTCATTTTCCACCAATCCAGGTGAGGCAGTGGCTGTGCTGAACCAGTGCCTGGCCGAGGTAATGGGCTGGATGAGGGCCAATAAACTGAAGCTCAATCCAGACAAGACGGAGGTCCTGTTGATGGGTGGTTCAGGATGAGGGACGTGGGCCTTGTCCTAAATGGGGTTGCACTCCCTCTGAGGGACAGGGTTCGCAGCTTGGGAGCGCTCCTCGACCCTGAGCTGTCTTTAGAAGCCCAGGTGACAGTGGTGGCAAGGAGCGCTTTCCTTCAGCTTCGGCTGATCAATCAGCTGCGTCCCTTCCTGGAAAACGATTGCCTGGTGACAGTGACACACGCGTTGGTAACTTCCTGATTAGATTTCTGCAACGCGCTCTACGTGGGGCTACCCTTGAAGACGGTCCAGATACTTCAATTGGTGCAGAATAGAGCTGCCAGGCTGCTGACAGGGACTGGGCGTTGTTCTCATATAACCCCAGTTCTCCATCAGCTCCACTGGCTTCTGATTGAAGTCCGGGCCCAATTCAAGGTGTTGGTGATGACCTATAAAGCCATCAACGGCTTGGGCCCTGGGTATCTAAAGGAACGCTTGTGTCCATATATGCCCTCCCACTCCTTGAGATCAGCAACAGATGCCCTTCTCTGGGAACCCTCTGTGAATATTAGGAGGGTGAGTACCCGGAGGAGGGCCTTCTTTGCGGTGGCGCCCCACCTATGGAATGTGCTCCCCAGAGAGGTCAGCCTGGCGCTGTCGTTATTTGTTTTTCAGCACCAGGCTAAGACCTTTTTATTTAAAACTTATTTTAAGTGTTAATTTATTATGTAGGATTTTAAAATTTTTAAGCCAAGATGCACCGGGTTTTAATATTTTTCAGTGTATAACTTTGTTTTAATATAATTTTGTATATTTTTGTTTTTGTTGTAAGCCGCCCGAGGCTTTGTTGCGATGGGGCAGCATAAAAATGTTTTAAACAAGCAAACAAATAAAATTCTTTTCCTTCCCTCCCTCGTTTTTATTTATTTATCCCACCTGAAGAATAATTATAGGAAATTTAATAGCTGAATACTTTTATCATTTTAGTTGGTCCTAAAAGAAGTATTACCTTCCTCTTACTTTAGGATTTGTTTCCTAATCAACCCTAAAGGACAGGGTCCGCAGCTTGTGAGTACTTCTCGACCTGGAGCTGTCCTTGGAAGCTCAAGTGACTATGGTGGCGAGGAGCGCTTTCCTTCAGCTTCGGCTAATCCATCAGCTGCATCCCTACCTGGAGGACGATTGCATCCCTACCTGGAGGACAGCGACACATGTATTGGTTACTTCCCTGTTGGATTTCTGCAACGCGCTTTACGTGGGTCTACCCTTGAAGACAGTCCAGATACTTCAGATGGTGCAAAATAGAGCTGCCAGGATGCTGATGGGGACTGGGCATTATTCTCATATAACCGCAGTCCTCTATCAGCTCCACTGGCTTCCCATCAAAGTCCGGGCTCAATTCAAGGTGCTGGTTATTACCTATAAAGCCCTAAACAGCTTGGGACTTAGATACCTAAAGGAAGGCCTTCGTTCCTTTTTGCCCTCCTGCCCCCTGAGATCGGCAGCAGATGCCCTCCTCCGGGAACCCTCTGTGAAAGATATTTAGGAGGGTGAATATTAGGAGGGTGAGTACCCGGAGGAGGGCCTTCTCTGCGGTGGCACCCCGTCTATGGAATGCACTCCCCAGAGAGGTCTGCCTGGCACCGTCATTATATGTTTTTCAGTGCCAGGTTAAGACCTTTTTATTTGATCAGCATTTTAATAAGTTTTAATATTGTATTTTTATGATTATATTTTAACCGCAGCCAGAGTGGGTCGATAATTTATTTATGTTTGGTGATATTTGTAGTTTATCTCTGTAAGCCGTCCTGAGGCTTTTGCAAAGGACGGTATATAAATATCCCAAATAAACAAATAAAGCCAGTAGGGTACCTGCAAGTCTAAATGTATACAGATTCCAAACACAACTTTTATGCTTCTTTTTCTTAATTCCACTTTATTTTCCAACTTGCATAGTTATTATGCCTACAAATACAATCTGAAGGATAGAGAGGAAAAAGAATACTGTTTAAAATTTCTAATGGAAATGCTGACTTTTAGGACACTAAACAACATGCAGGCACAGTTAAACATGTGAAGAGCAACTGTAGCTCAGTACTAGAGGACAGAATGTTCCAGGCTCAATTCCAGGCATATCCAGGTAGGCCTGGAACAACTACAGCCTGAAACCCAATGTCACAATTCAATATTTTGAACCATCATCCTCATAGGAATCTGTCTCCTTGTCCTCGGAAAAAAACTATGGAAGAAGTTGAAAATGACCTGGCCATCAAGAGGCATTGTGAGACTTATATTTTCCCAGGCCCCTTGTCCTCCAGAACAACCCCAGATGGCTCAGAGACTTCTCTAAATTAAAAAAAGATACCAGCTGCCATTACTGCCTATTGTATTACCATTGTCAGCTTCTAAGAAGTCTGGTCACGAAGACACTAGCATGCCATAATGATAACCTGCCTGCAGTTATACATTAGGTTAGCATGTTGACACCTTTCGAAAGCTGGGAAGAGTTACACTGCAGCTGGATGGGTAACCACATGCAGAAGTGGAGCAGGAATCAGACTCAATGGCCTTACAGGCCCCTTCCAACTCTAGAGCTATTCTAGAAGCTCTCTAGAAAGTGTACAGCAGCACATTAAAATACAATATAAAATGCACCATATTAAAGCATCATTAAGAAGCTTACCATATAAAATTTGAAACCATATTTTAAAAAGATAGCGCCCCTCCCCAGTAGAAAAACTTTAGAGTTGTTTAGCAATTAGGATGCACCAGTAAACTAACTGAATGCCCTCCAGTAGAGGACAGTCTTTACCTGGTACTGAAAAGATAGTAAGGTTGGCACAAGGCAGGCATCAGTGGGGAGCTAATTCCATAATGGGGAGGGGAGGCACTGAAAACGTCTTTCTCCCTGGTGCTCAGAGATAGCAGCTGCAGGCAGGACCCAAGCTTGACTGTATTGTCTTGGTATCGGAGGTCAGGAGAGGCATTCCATCAGGTATCATAGTCCCAAACCACGTAGGTCCTTATAGGTTAAAACAAGCATGTTGAATTAAGTTTGGAAGCATATATGAAACCAGGCCAGAATTGTATTATATGCCCAGACCCTCTGGTCTATTTTGTTACTCTGGCTGCACAAGTTGCACGTTCCAAAAAGTCTTCAAGGACAGCCCCACAGAGCACCTTGAAGTTATCTATTTTAGAGATTACCAGAACATATATTACTGATCTTTAAGACCCAAAGTTGCAATAGAGGTAGAGATGGAGCAAATCAGCACAAAGGCCAAAAACTTCCCACTTAATCTCCATCTTGTTCTAACCTCTGTTGGAACTACGTTCACAGTCTTGAGTAGAGATATTGACTTAAGCAGCAATTTGTTTATTTTGGGAAGGCTGGATTCTGCTCTCTGTGAAGTCTGTGGAATGTATGAAAAACAGATTGCCTTCCTTGGGCTTTAGTTCATTAAAAGGGCCAGGCTCAATGGGGCCAAAGGCCCACCTATTTCAGTATCCTGTTCATGTAAAACAAACAATTACCTACAGGAAACCTGCAAGCAGAACATAACTGGAACAGCACCCTCCTGCCCATGTTCCCCAGCAACTTAGTGTATATAAACATACTGCCTCTGATACTGGTGACATCATTTACCCAACAGGACTGGTAGCCACCTAGCCTTATACCCCATGCATCTGTCCAATCGCCATTTGTCTGTTTGTTTTTATTTGCACTGGATTGATTTGCATGGGTTATATTTAAGAATCAATAACAAGCTACAAATTTGTATCTCATATGCCAATGCATCAACAGAAGAAAATAAACCACATTTTTAAATCTCAAGCAGCAAAGAAATAAAGAGTGCCTGAAAAAGCTGTATTTTAGTACAAAGTGTAAGTTAATCAGAAACAGCACATGGTGAGCCATCCTCTCCAGCCATGTGTGATCATTATACTCACTGCATGAAGGAGTTATGCTTGTTCTTGGAATTGGGGGGTTGGAACCAAAAGCATAAAGTGACAGACTTTTTCTGAGCCTTGAAGGGTGCTGCAGGCTGGCGTTGCTGAAATCTCCCTCTCCCCGGCCCCTGGGGAAATCCTAATCGGTGCACAGTTAGCACATGGCCTGATCAGTGCTTGTCACAGAGTTGACTTCCTGAGAAGCTGCTGTTTCTGCTGCAGCAGAATAAAAGGATGACCACAGTAGAGTTCCAGCTTCCCTAGACTTCAGCCAGCCACAAGACTCTTCCTGGGCACTACTGCTGCTGGCAGCGTGGGAAAGAAACCCACGTTGTCCAAGCTCCGTTTAAAGTTATCCAAACTGGTGGTCATCACTACCATCTTGTGTGTAAAGAAGTAAAGGTTGCATAAAGAACTACTATCCTGAATCTCCAACCAAAAGGTACTAGTATTTTGAGAGAGGGAAAAAAGTCTGCCCATCTTCCTCCACACCATGCACACTTTTGTAGAACTCTATCATGCGTCCCCTTGTTTTCTTTTTGTCTAAGCTAAACAATCTCAGCTGTTGTAACCTTTTCTCAAAGGAGAGCTACTCCAGACACCCCCCATCATTTTAGTTGTCCTTTTCTGCACTTTTCCCAACTCTACAGGATCCTTTTTAGGTGCAGTGGCCAGAATTGTATACAGTATGGTTGCCCCATAGATCTGTTTAAGGGCAATAGGATATTGGCAGTTATTTTCAATTCTGTTTTTATTCTACCCAACATGGAATTTGCTTTTTTCACAGCAAACAAACACAGGGTCAACATTTTAACTGAGCTATCCACCACAATCCCAAGGTCTCTTTTTTGGTCAGTCACTGCCAGCTCAGATCCCATCAGTTTATACTTGAACTTGGGATTTTTTGCACCAATTTGCATTACTTTATACTTGCTTACACTGAACCACATTTGCCATTATGATGCTCATTCTTCTAGTTTGGAGAAATACTTTCAGAAGTCTTCAAAATCCTCCTTTTTAATAACCCTAAACAATTTGGTATCATCAGCAAACTTTGCCACTTTACTGTTTACTCCTGATTCCAGATCATTTATGAACCAGTTGCATAGTACTGGTCCAATACAGATTCCTGTGGTACTCCGCTGCTTACTTCTCTCCACTAGAAGAATTTTCCATTTATTTCTCCTATCTGTTTTCTATTCTTTAACCAATTACTGATCAATATGAGGACCTCCCCACTGCTTACAACAGCTAAGTTCCTCAAAATCTTTCATGAGGGTTACATGAGGTTTTCTTATTACTGAGCCCCAGAATTTAGGAACTGGAGGCTCTTTTGGAATCTATTCTTTGAATTACAAAATTTAGACGCGTGATTCTGAATATGCTCTAAACAAGATATCATGCTCAACTGTAAAAATTACTTGTTTTTTGAGTTTTTATTTTTCAGTAGGTAGTGGCCATGAAGACCTCTGGCCCTGATCTACCATTAACTCACCCCCCCCCCCGACACACACACAAAAAAGAACAGGCCTTTGTTGGAGCATCAAATAGATAACCCTGTCTGGGTTCCAGCCCCAGCACCACCAGGCATTTCCTGTGGGTCTGAGTTGATTTCCGTCTTGTTTCCAGACAAACCTAATCTCTGGTTCCGAGCTGCAAAACAACTGACAGACTCCAGGTTGGTACAGTGTGTCAGACCACAGCATGTTTCCCCATTCCATGGAGGACCTGTTTTGTCTTGGTATCTGAGAAGACAGAGAATGCCTCAAGTAGGAGATGGGATGCCAACATCACTCCCAAAAGGGGAGCGAATCAGGCCTGCTTTGGCCACCACAACATTACTAGGATGCAGTTCATGCCATCTACTCTAATCTTCACCGGAACTGTAGTGGTTAGCAGAAAGGGAAGGAAAACCTAGAACAGAGCTCCCCTCCTGTAAAGACAAAAATATCCCCATGAACTCTGGACCCCAACTGTCTCTTGCAAGATATGGTCCTTCTGTACCACATAAATGGAGAACTAAGAGCCCAGTTGGCCACAACAAGGAGATAAGTATCAACAATTAACAACTGGTTAAGCCAGAAAGGTATCCCTGATTTCACCCTCCTTTGTAAATGCTACTAGCACTGAGTCTTGCATGAGTACAGTAAACAATTATGTCTGCTGTTTTGATGAATTCAGTAATGATGGTACAATGGGTACTCACACTGGTGTGGACAATGCGTCAGTACTGATCTTGCCTTCCTTTTCTATTTCTTAAACTCAAGAGATGATTCGGGATTTTGGGCCTTTTTTAGCAACTTTTATGCCAAAAAGTTGCTAAAGTGTGAGAGACTCTGCCTGGGTGTGGGTGAGAATCATATCAGACTACCCAAAGCTTGACTGTGTCATCTACCCATCTACATGTGGGTAGGCCAATCTGGCCCATAGATCAAGTGGAAGGGGGCGTGCAAAGCAAACCCCAATACCTGCACAGGTTGCAGCTACATTGATGGACATTCTGTGAGATCAGGTGAAGGCTGTACCACAACACTTAAATACTTTCAATTTTTTCAAATGTTCTTTTCCACAGCACAGAGCCTATTAGAGTAATTACATCAGGCCTATTTCATAAAAGGCTGGAAATGCACAGTAGTCCAACTTGTATCCTTCTTCAAAACAAGGCAAAAGGGGGGGGGCAGAGGAAACAGCTGTCTTTGGGTGTTAGTTTACTTCCCCTGCAGGTGTGTAATGCAATACATCCTAAGGTGATAAGGAAATCATGACAATCACAGAAAAGAAAAGAAAGAAAATAAATATTAAAGTTAAGAGAGTAAAACAACAGTAACGGAGGAGGAAGAAAAAAACCTCAGCACTTCACAGAAATACTCACAGGATGAAGAAAAGTTCCCAAAGAGGCTATTATAACTGCAGTCAAAGCAGAACCGAGAGAGTAAGATGGGAACCCTCCAAGGACATGCACATTGCAATGGTGGGGAAGGGTTCCCACCAAAAGTTCAAAAACTTCAAAAAAAGTTTTCCATATACTTTATACATGGATGAACCTTGCATTACAGATGTCAAATGCTACACTGATCCTGAGATATCCTCTGTGATGACTTATGGATATGTGAAAAAATGGATATGTGAAAACTAATTTCCGCTCCAGTCCTACACACCACATGCCTGTACCCAAACGCAGCAAAATTTACTCTGTAGTAACCATTCTGAACTAATTTGTTGAGGGCTCTCTGAGCCAAAATAGAACTTTTTTCTTCTCCTTTTGTTTGTCAAGTATAAAATATCTCAGATAAAAAGGTTGCATGGAACAGAAATAGCTCCACAGCCCTTTTCTGTAAGACAGTATACTGAATTGCTAGTGGGATGAATACCTGAGAAGCAATGCAGGAAGCTGCATAAACTGTCAAAACTAAAATGCATCCACTGATCAGCTAAACCTGGTTATCTAAAGGAATGTCTGCGTCCATATATGCCCTCCTGCCCCCTATGATCAGCAGCAGATGCCCTTCGCTGGGAAGCCTCCGTGAATGATATTAGGAGGGTGAGTACCCGGAGGAGGGCCTTCTCTGTGGTGGCACCCCGTCTATGGAATGCACTCCCCAGAGAGGTCCGCCTGGCACTGTCATTATGTTTTAGCATGCATATACATATATTAGCAGAATTAGCATCTCTGAAACTGAAGTACTTTCCCCCTTCTGTCCACCCTTCCAACACTAATAAGATAACCTCACTCTCTAGAGCAGTTCTATGAAGGCACAGACATGGGACACTAAAAAATAAAATAATCTCTTATTTTTAATATAGACTGACTCATTCACTCAAGATTTCCTTTTTGATGGTTTTGCTGTGAATAATTCCCCTTACTCGCCCCTCTGTGTAAATAACAACTTTTTACTACAGTAAATTCAGAGAACATAACTCAGGACCCCTAGCTTGAAAGTTGGTGGGGACTTTGAATATTTTGGTTCTAATTCAGGCAAGGCCACTTGTATCTGTATTTTAGATTGCCATAAAGTGATCCATTCATGTTAATGTGCCACTTCATCTCTAGAAAGTTCAGTATGCTTATAATTCTCCCACAATTCTAGGTCAACTCTGACAATCAGTTTTAAGGGTGAAAAGGCCTCTTTACGAATTACAGTTTTCCTTCCCCTTCATTATTCTTTGGATTCATGCTCAGTCTGAAAGGAATTGTGCCATTATAAGCTTTCAAATATTTCTGAGTTTGGACCTGACAAACCAATATATAACCAGCAACATCTCCCACAAGGTCTTAATGAGGCACAGAAGCCCTGCTACTAAAATCCTTGAGAAGAGCCTGTTGACAACTCTAGCACTTTCTGTGGCTTGTCTGGGAAAAACAAAATCCCATGACAAAGAGAATGATCATCGCTTCTACCATAAAATACACCAATTTTGAAAAGTTCTTTTGTCATTAGATGTGGCAATTGAACACAGTCAGAATGCTTAAGAACATTTTTCTGTACTTTTCTTTTTGTTTTAGGGACAGCAACAGATGGGAAACAAAGAAACCACAAAGGAATAATAAAAATTAACCATGAAAAAATAGCTGAGCTGCTGAAGGCATCAGAGAACTTTCCAAAGCTCTTCTCTCCATGGTGGCAAACTGAGACGGGAGGTGCACTCACATTTCCATCAGCATAAGGAAAAGCTGGTAAAACTATTAGCTGGAGAGGAAGTGAGAGAACAGTCAGAGGTTTCTGTAGCTACCCTGCATGTGTGAAGCTGCCCTCACCTTTGCACAAAAATGTGAGACTGCAGAAGTCAAGAAAAGGCTAGACCAAAGGACCTAGGCTCTTAGAAACACAGGAATTTCCCGTATAGCATGGATCATTCTTCGGCGAATGGGGCGGCATAAAAATGTTTTAATAAATAATAAATAATAAAATCATTCTCTCATAAATTTGCATTCATCCAGCTAGTTCAGCATTGTCTAGTGAGAACTGCAAGGCTATTAGGAAGAGGTCAGCTGCTACCTATGAGAAGTAAGAGGTCTACTTTGGAAATACACTAAGAGAAACAGGAAATGAGAGTCATTTATGCTTCCTATTCCCCTTGGTTTTCAGAAACTGGTAAACCTAAGTTTTCAACCTATCCCACCAGTTTAATCTACTTTACCAACTTTCTTAAAAAGGTTAAAGTCACTTATTTGTGACATTTTTAATGAACAGACATCTACCCATTCTTAACTTGTCTAATGTCTAAACCCCCTTAAATTTACTACTGCTTTTCTGCCTCTTTTCCTTAAAAACCCTGCTTACAAGTTTTTGTGTGTCCCATGCCATTTGAGTGAAATGAACAACAATAAAACATTGGCATTTGCAGAAATCTTTTCCCTACAAATCAAACAGAAACCTAGAGAATTATAGTGGTTAAGTAACTGAGAAGAAAGCCTGCTCATTTACAGGCCATCTCAACACTCTGTTTATGTAGCCTACTCCATGAGTAGGATACTGACATAGTACAGCTCACTGATTTTCCACACTCTGATCCAATCATAACAAAGTCTTCAGATCTTAAGTTTGCTTACAAGAGCTATTGCATGCTAATTCATTAGGGCATGGGGGAAAGGGAGAATAATATCAGTTTCTCACAAGCCAAACTATATTAAACAATAATGTTATAATCTATAGATTTTGATTTGAAAAAGACCACTATGTTTCTACTAATATTTATTAAGATGCAAACATTTAAGTTAGCCACACATATATCTGGATTTCAAAAAATCACCATGTATTTATGATGATAAAGCCAAAATAACAACTGATGAAATTTACTGCCATACAAAAATGTGTACAAAGTACAACACTGAATCAAAGGAAGAAAATTCAAATCTCCATTTCAAAACCTTCAGCAGTCCAGGAATTGAAAAGAGTAATTATGAATGATAAACACTTGGATTTCCCTGAATGCTGCATGAGTAGAGGTTTCTTAACATTTTTAAATGGCTTCCAGTTGCATCTCAGTTTGTCCACGAGTCACACACATTTTGTTTTAGGAAAATGTTTAAGCATGCATTCATGTTGAAACATGTAAACAACAAGGAAGCTCCCTCCATTAGAAGAAGGGAACATTTCGATCCAGACCAGTCTGGCATGCAAGTATGCTAACAGTTTCAATATCCTTGTGAGTAGGAAAAGCCCTGGAATCTTCATATATAAGCAAAGCTTCTTTTCAATTTCTCTCTGATTGCAATTTTATTTTGTTGAGGATACACTAGAAAATGCCCAGAGAGATCATTAGAAGGTAGATCCTGCTCAAGAGCCTGAAGCAGTAGCAGCAACCAAGAAAGATGAGAACCAAACTCATCTTTCCTAGAAGAGTTTACAATATTGTCATGTTTTTGTTATGGACATGTGGTTTGAATGAAACCTGGTATGTCACTTTCAGTATCTATGTCTTGCTATATTTATTCCCACAACTCTCTCTACTTACACTGAGGGATGGTGGTAAGGGAGAGAGAGATGGGAAAGAAATTCTTTCAGCTTGCATGTTAACACAAACTGACCTCATTTGCACTTCTCTGCCTAATATGTGAGCCATATTAGAGGAAAAGTCCACACAAAAACCACCTGACTTTCAACATCTGCAGTTTCCTGATCTTGATACTGCATGTGCCAGTCAACAACGGATATATCTTTCTTTCCCAACAGGGCACCCAAATGTCCCAGGCTTTCTTGGGACCTTTTGTTGTGGCCACAAGAACATCCATTCCACATCCCTGATACTGTGCATTATTTGTTCTGCTGTTTTCCTCTTTCCTCCTTTTTTAGTGGGGGGAGTAGTGAAAACTGTACAGTGATGATTATATCTCATTTATATTTGGTCTTTCTTCTGCTTGCAAGTAACTCCAGGCAGCTTACAAAGTTCTCCTCACCATCCTATCTTTACAACAAACTTTTGAGGTAGGTTAGGCTACCTCAGTCCGTGACTGGATCAAAATCACCCAGTAGGCTTCATGGCTGAATGGGGCTAAAACCCAGGTCCCCCAAGTCCCAGTCCAGCATTCTCACCACTACACCACACTGGCTCCTTTGGGGATGGGAAGATGCCAGGAGTGGAAGAATGAAGAGGAGCAGCAGCAGCAGCAGCTCTGGCAATGTCTTTCAGTTCTGCTTCCTGTGGCTGGGACAACCAAGGGCCATTCAGCAGACTTCCATGGTGAGCAGCTGGGAATGCCCCCTCTCACCATGAGGAAGCAGCAACAGGAACCCCCATAAAGTGTTGGGCTTCACTGTGCAGAGAAAACTGGGCTGCAGCTGCAGGAGCTCACCATTGTATGGGGAGACCTGCAACAAAAGGCTGAGAAGCAGGAAGGAAGTGGCAGTAAGTTCGCAAGGCAATGCTTGGATCCCCCTGAAGCAGACTGGGAAGCAGGTAAGGGTACAGGGAGCCCTGGAGGGGCTTTGTGGCTTCCCCATGAAGGGAGGCCATTGAGGAACTTCTATTCCCAGCTTCCAAGCTTGGGACACTCTCTGTCATGGTGAAGGAGGGGAAGCCCCATAGCACTTGGCTTTGCTTGGCAGAAGGTGGACTGCCCCAGAAGCTGGCTGGCTCCAAGCACCGTGAGCACTGCAAAGTCCACATGGCTTCCCTAAAGCCGCAGGATGTGCATGCATCCAGGCACACAACAAATGCCCTTTTTGACACAATTATTAAAGATGCAGAATCCTGCCTTTCATATCCTGTCATCGCAGGAGGGAAAATGGACTAGATATGCAAACCCTTATGCTTGGTTTCTTACTTGTCCTTTGATCCCTTGTCATCATTCTCCTCATGGCAACCACTTTATGACTGCCCTTACTACTCACAGCAGCCCTTTCTTAAATTTCCAGGTATGTCCACAATCTCCAAAGTGTTGGGGACCCTGGTGTATACTAAGGAAGAAATGTGCGCCAAAATGAGTAGGCAGTAAAATAAGGTACCCAAACACATATATAACACTATATATAAGACAACATTGCATACAAAATGAATAAATGTGCACCAAATGTATATAGACTGAATTAACTTAAGATTTGAAAACAATGAGTACAACCATAGCTGACAGAATTGTCTATCTGTGGTGAAGGGTAACAGAGATGTGGAAGGACACCATGTACCCATTTTCCAGCAGTTACAATCACTTTCCTTGTGTACCTTTTTTAAAAAGAAAAACTGTCCCTTTTGCTACCACACTGCTGAATTTCCTCAGGTGGCTTCTACTTTTTTCCTGACATGCTAGTCATGTTGCTTTAGCCAAGTGCATCATCAATAGGGGTTACACTGAAGGCCCTCCTGGGTGCTACTCCTGTTGCTGCAATCCTATATACCCATTTTCTGAGAATAAGTCCCAGTGAATATACTGCTATTACCACTGAGTAAATATGCATTGGATTGCATTGTACAGTAATTTGTTGCCAACAAACAAAACACTGAAGAATTTACAAGTAACATAACACAGAGGGGAAAGTCATGTCAAAAGATAGACAGAAGGTAAATAACTGAATAGCACTTATTCAAATGGGTTGCCAGTATTTGCTTGGACTGCAAAGGAAATTACATTAGATTTTTCGAGCAGTCATACATGATGTTTGAGGAAAGGGTTAACACATTCATTAAGAAGAATTCTAATAGATTAGTGTAGGGATTACTTCAAAACAGACAGTCCCTCTAAAGATCATGCCCTATATAATTACCACTGGCAAAAACAAGTAAGCCAAATAAAGCAGAGGGAAGTAACCTATCAAAAAAGTTTGCATAAAGGAAGAAGCTTAAGGGGCCTGTGGAATGTGTTTACTTGAGTACTGTTACAAACAGTGTTGTAGCAGACAGAAGGACTGACTATTCTCTGCACACAGTGGCCACCCACATTCGGGGAAGCACTGTGATTAAAGTGAATTCTGCATTCCTGTATCTGTCAGTGAAGTCTACTCCATGCTGTAATTATTATATTTGCAGTCTTCTTTTAATTAATTTCACATGTTGGAGCAAGTCCTCCTTCATTGACCAACTTGAAAAACACGAAACTATTCTGACTAATACGTACAGAGCATTGCCAGCAGCACAAAAATGGTATTTATTAATGCAGCATATATAAACTGGGTTTGGACCACACAATAACTCACACACCAGTCTTCAGTGTGGGTTCTCATTGAACTATGGGTTATTGTGAGGTCTGAATTTGGCCACACTAACTGCAAATAATCCATGGTGTATTGATGTGTTGTGAAGTGTGAGTTGCTGATGGTTATTAATCTATGGCTTCTTAGCGCAGCTGGGTTCAGAAAGCATCATAACCCACAATTCAATGACAGTCATGTTTTCAGGACAACCCACAATCAACCCACAGTCAACCCGAGTGTGTTATCAGAATCCAGCTGTGACAGATTTTTTAGCCATTTTCAAAAAGGGATCTGATGTCAATATAAAATGGTACCAATGATTGCCAGCTGGTTATGCCAAACTCTCCCTTTTGTGATAAGTTGGCTTAGTTATTTTCAGCCCTCTTAACTGGGCCTTGGGGTTGAAAGTTTGACAATGTGTGTTTTAGAACCATGTCATGTTCCAAGAACCACCAAAGCAAGAAGCAATATTATGCATCATTGGTTTCAGCAGTTACTAAAATATGTGAGCACACTCCAGAATGAAATGAAAATAGCATAAAGTTCAGTTCACTAAAACTGTCTCAATTACTACTGTGATAGAAAAATATAGTATGCCTCAAATGTGCTAAAATAAGGCAAAGCATACTATGCTAAAATGCACATAATGCACAAACATGCTGGTTAATCCACACATGTACATCCAAAACATCTGACTAGGAAAAAGTATTCTGATAGTATACGCTAATAATTTCTATTAGAAGTGCTCTAGTAACATACTATTGGTATGGCATATACCAAGGCAAAGTCACTGAAAGATATTGGCATAATACAGAAGATAGATGCATGTATGTTTGATCAAAATAGGACTAATATAACAATAATATATTGTTATAATATACTCAATAATAATATACTCAAACTATGGTACAGATTGGTAGGAAAGAAAATAAGAAAAGAATATACCAGGCCATATAGTTCCAGGTGAGCAAGCAGAGAATTTTTGATTACTCTAAAATTTAATATTATTTTTATGAGTTACTACCACAAAGAAGCAAGCGATCCCATGCACATCTTATTAAATGTTGGACAATTTGGACCTTTATTTGAATATAGCTATAGAAACTGAAGACCTTTATGCTTTCCAACAAAGGTTTGATTTAATGCACCCAGCTCAAAGAGATTAATTGTGTAAACAAAATAAAACCTAAATATTTCTGTGTTAATTTTAAACACAACAAAAACAAAGCACACTTACTGAAGAGAACAAAGAAGGCTAATATGGGTTAAACCTATTGCAGAACTTTTTTCTTCTGAAATACGAATTTAAGAACAAGCTGAATGAGTTCTTTAAAAAAAAGAAACAAAAGAAAACCCTTTGCTTGCCTGAACAACAGTGTATGTTTGCACCAGCTTAACTCATGTTGAATAGTTTCAAAACATTAATTCATGGTAGGTGATGATTAACATGAAAATTTTTATCACTTTTGCTAACAGAGTGGTTTCACCAGCTTATGGTTCATTTCATGAGTTAACAGTGTGTGGAATATTTTATCTTTCTTCACTATATCTGTAAGGTAGATGAAAGGACCCTGGGTTGTTGTTTTGTTCCTCTTTCAAGACCACTAAAAGTTGTGACTTGCCTCAAAGATTTTAGGAGCTTAGACCTCATCTGGAAAAGTACAAGCAGATTTCCACATAAGCAATAAAAATATTCCATTTCTCCCATAACTGGAGTTGCCTGCACCCTTCCTTAAAATATACTTAAGGGATGAGTGACCTAGAGCAAGACAGGAGATAGTGCTAGAACAGGATGGTGAAATTGGTAGAATTCAGGAAGACAACTTGCATGAGCAAAAGTTTATTTACACATACAGTAAGCACCTTTGGATCCTATCCACTAGTCTTATGCTGGAGAAATTTCCCTGTGGAGGGCTAATTTCTACACAGAACCTGTGGCTTGCATGAAAAGACTAAACATGCACCGTGAAACATACCCAATACTTGTCTGCATCTCTACATCACAAAAGAAGGCGTCATGTTGGACAAGCTGTCTTTTGGGTAACTTGTCACCATTAGCAGAACCTTCACTGAGGAAACCTTGATAAGCTTCCTAGGAATGCTACCCAGAACACAGCTTGAAATCTACTGAGCTATAATATTATAGATTCTTCTTTGGCCTTTCTTACTCAGTTCCACTTGTCACATTATCAAATGGTTTTGTGACAGCAAACTTGCCAGAAGCCAGACTGTCTCTGAGGGCAGGCTAAACTGGGTTATATAATTTAAAGCAAAGCTCAAGAAAGCATAATGCTTATGATACAAGTAATTACCACTGTCATCATTACTGAACTCTCCAAACTTTTGGAAAGTGATGCAAATACCTTCAGTTCATCCTACTCAAGAGTTATGGAAGGGAGTGGAAGACACAATTAGCCATATTTCTAGCAGCTGGGAAGGCTGTTCAAAGGTAGAAGAGTCTGCAAGTGACAATTGTTTGAAGTTGTATTCTTTCCACTAATCATACTTCATATTAACTACAGTTTGCCAGGTTCAAATAACAGGGCAAAGAGTAGTTAATGTAAAACAGAAGCAAAAGCTTCCAAACTATTCCTTGCAGCAGCACTGGAAAAGGGGAAGTACAAGTGCAAAGCTAAACCATGGTTACAGTTAGGTACAAACCAGCTCTTTACTTCAGTGCAACCTGTGTTTGGACCATTCACCCTAACTTAAAAAGGTATTAAGATACAAGAATCATTTCCTGATACATAAGCCCTTTTGCTGCTACTTGGTTCCTTACAAATTTTAAGCTGGCTTCAGAATCCTGGGTCATTTAGGAGCCATTAACCATAGTTCCCATTTGGGACATAACAGAAGACTACCTTTAACTGCAGCTTGCTAGTTTGTTTCATCATTCAAGCAAAGAGAGAAACAAAACTGCAGCAAAAGGCTGTTACATGGACACATTAAACTCATCCATAGCTTGTCTTAAGAAACCAGGATTTGACCACCCCACCCAGGTGATGGTTCCAAAGAAACCAATCAGAAATGTTGCTAACATTTATGTTTATACTTTTTTCAGTACATATTTGAGTATATTTTGTGGGAAGACTATAAAGAAATATGCATTTCATCATCTACATGAAACACAGCAGTATATGCATGAGCACTGCAAGATTAAGGAGTAAATGTGTAAGATTAAAACACACACACACACACCCCTCAGCTAAACAGATCTACATTAAAGATTTCAGAATGTAGCATTCAGGCAATTATGGATCCATTTAACTAAAAGCTAACTAAAAATAATAATAAAACTTCACACAAATCTTGTCTCACACTGTCTCTGAATAAAACTTGGATACAATTGCTTTTTCCCAAGGCTTGAAAAAATTAACAAAAACAAAGACAAGATTATAGCACATATAAAAATTGCTTTCAAAACAAACAATGGACTCTCTCCATATTACATTATTTTCTTTAATTGAAAATTTATTCTGATAGCCCTCTCTTGCTTGTTGATTTGTGGACTTTGTTCTTCAATGGATGCTGCCAGGGTTTAGGCTCCACTATATTAAAAGCTATTAAAATTACTTCAGTTTAAACACCACATCTTTTTTTAATGTTCAAAATGAGAGACAGCACAGATTATGTTTTAATTAAAGTAGAACACATTTCAATGCGATGTGAATGCAGGATGTCTCTAGAGTGGTTTCTAAAAATGACACACTGTCTCTATGCTGTAGATGGTGCACCTTTAAATAATCATGTTAATTTAAAGCAGTCAGGGAGAGGATTCATTTGCTTACTTGTATCCAGCTGTTGGCCTTCAATTCCACAGGGCTCTGTGGTTCACCACTGTACAGACAGCATAAGCACCACATTAGAATCTTCTGGCATTCATCTGCAGATAGCAATCCAAATAAGAATATTTAAAAAAATCAAAGCAGAGCAAGGGCAATCTTTTGCTCATGTTAATAAAACAAAAAGCAAAGCAAAAACCCCTTTTATCCTTAGCTTTGTTGTATTACATAATTTCAAAGTCAAATAGGTACTCTTTCTTCTTGCCCTTTCTTTCTCTAGTACATATATTTCAATAGAAAAGTGACACAATTTTATACAACAAGATGGAGCCAAAGGCAGCCTATTTACGCTTGTGTCATGCTGATTCCAATAGGATTTTAACAGAACACATGCCTAACTCCTTCTGGATACAACCCAATTATTTTTGCAACTTCTTTATCATTTCCTCACTTTATTGATAAAATAAGTTTGCATAAAATATCAATAATGTAGAAAGGAAGCCAATCTTGCAAGAAATTCAAAATCTACCTGTCACTATTTAAGAACAGTATTCCAAGTTCTTGTAGCATACAGTTACATTCTAGATATCCCTTTAAACTTTGGTACTGTATATTGTTTGTGATAAGCAGTAAACATAACTAAAATAAACAGATCCCTTAATTTACTTAACAATTCTGTTTTTTCCTGATACAAGGATCATTTTCCCTTGGTAATTTTTTATGGGGAACTAGACTGATGCCATCACGGGATATTTTTGCAGCTACCTGGACATGGAGTTTCCTAGAGGATTCCTCCTGAAACTGAAATATGGGATTCCTGAAATGCTCCCAACTGTCCCTTTGACACTCCAGGCACATTAATGTAACACATGTGAGGTAACATCCAACTTCAAACCTGTTTTAACTAACATAGTTTACAACAAAGAAAGCACTATAAATTGATTTATGCTGTAAGCCGTCCAGAGACGCAAGTAATTGGACGGCATACAAATTTTATAAATAACTAACTAAAGGGGATGGGAATTAAGCAAAAAATTATTTGATAGAAAATTATTGACCACCAAATTATTGACCACCAACCACAACTCCCAGCGTTTGAGGAAAAGCCATCACAATTTTAAAGTAGTAATTTGAATCTGTAATATAAGCACGTTCTCCAGTTATAAAAGACAATTTAAACCCAGGAGTAATGGATTGTATTGGCCATGTGAGGCCATTCTTTGGAAGCCCTCAGATTTAACAGAAGCTGACAATGCTTCACATAGTCAACGCTTCTATCAAGCAATGTCAACTGTTAGATAACGCATTGCAAATTCAGAATAGAAAAATGTATGTTTTGCTTGATTAAAGATAGTCAGTATAAATAATAGATCTGTTTCTCAGTTACTATGCTTGCCTTTTTGCAAGGCAAATCTTTATTTTTAGATAACTTTACAGAAATATAATGGAAGTACAGCTTCATTAACCTTCTGTTCAGCTGTACATAATGTGGTACATGCACACCACATTTCTCATACGCAAGCTCTGAGAGAGAAAAATTCTGAACTTGCTGTTTCCCCTACCTTCCTATCTGCCTATAACTTTCCTTTAGTGGATCTGTATGTATGCTAGCTTATACTACCACATTTTTCTGCATATAGATAAAATAATTATTTTGGTTTCAGCATGTCTAATCTGGAAAAAGTGCCTCTGGAAAAAGTGTTTTGGTTCCACTGAACTGGTATTGCTACACTGAACCTGGTGGAATTAGAGGGAGAGTAATTTCCAGCAACCCTTTCTCCTTGTGGACCTGAGCTACAAAGGGTTGGGGGAACCTTTGGAACAGCAGTGAGGTGGCACAAAGGGGAGGGGGAACCATCCAAATGTTTCCTCCCTGTTCTGCTGAATGAATCCTCCACAGGATCAAATAGCATTCTGTCAGCACAGTGACATCAGCTGAATACAAACTTTTATCGCTGCTGACACAGCAGATTGTTAATGCCCATTTGTGAAGAATATAGTTAGAACTGCTGCTTTGCAGACCTCCTTTGAATTCTCCCCTGCCCTTCTCTGACATAGGCAACTGTTTTATTATTTATTATTGAATATTATTATTTATTATTACAAAATACAATACCACCACCAAGAAGAATTCTAAACAACTCATATTCTTGCAGCCAGATGCAGACTCTGGTGCTCACAAACTTCTGTTGAACATGTCTGGCTCCAACATCCTATCCTGGAATGTTTACAGAACCGGAAAGAACCCTTAAGCGTATCCAGGCTGCTTATGCTATGTAACAGATATGAAATGTATCATATGCTATGCTCCATGTTTATCACACTATTTCTTGCTTTTTGCACTTGCAATTGGGGAATCAATATATGTTCAATAAAATATTATCTATTATAATAGATTCTTAGATTTTACAGATTTACAGCAATATCCTATTCAGCACTGGTGCTAAAGTAAATTACACTCTGCTAGTGCCATCTTCCTCTCACACAATTCCATTAACATTTACTGGCACACCAGCTTTCTCCAGACAATGTGTCACCCCAGCAAATGCTCTTGGTGTTTCTCATGTTAGTGCAATGTAATTCTAATTAGTGCCAGGCCTTACAGGATATTGTCCTTTCTGGATTAACATTTAGGTCTTCTTCTTCTATTTTATTTGCTTCTTTTCCTGTTTCTTTATTTTTGTAAGCTAGTGTATGTTTGGATTCCAATAACATATTTTAAAGCTATAACTGAGAATCTATCAGACTCGCTTGTCTATATGGAATAAATTTGGTGGAGAACTAAATAGATAAGGGTAACCGGGATAGAAAATATGGACAAGCAGAAAGGGCTACTGCACACATAACTTGACATGAATTCTGAGCAGATCAAAATTTCATCTACAAAGGGAAACATTTTATTAATTTTATATAATAGGGTATAATTAATACACAAGTAAGAGATCACTGAATTTTTTCAATTAATGGACACTCCTCTGTTTATAATTATTTTTAAAACTTGTTTTAGATAATCTCAAACTATGAATTAACATGACCACTGTAGTTTGTTCTAGAGCAAAGATGCTAATTGTCCAAAGTAGAATTTCACAGTACCAGTCTCTTTCAGGTTTCCTTTTTTGTTTATTTCAACATATACATAAAATATTTCTCACGACAGCTGACAGCTGTATTTGACAGCAAAATGGGAAAGGAGCCACAGCTTACTGGTGGAGCACTCGCATCATGTGCAGAAGTTGCCTGGTTCTATCACTGGTAACTCCAGGCAGGGCTGGAAAGAGAAACACTGACTGAAGAGTTGCTGCCAGCAAGTTGTTGATAATACTGACCTAGACAGACCAATGGTCTAACCCTGTAAGGCGGCTGCCTATGTTCCAGATAACATTTGTCTTCACAATGGACCTTAATCTTTCTGATTTCAATGGAATTTAGCTTGAAGTGAATTGGATAACTATGTATTAAGCATTTTAACATGTTATCCCATATATATTTTATAGAATTATTATTTTAGTGCATACCTGCATAACTAATAAAGCTCAATTACATTGATTGTACAAAAGCAATTTCAATGACTCACCATAGCCAGTGACAAATGGATTCCAACAAAGTCTTCCCAACAGTTGACCAATTAATGGAAACTCTCGGACTGCAGCAGCACAATTCTGAAATTAAAGAAGAGTCTTAAAAATATTGTTTGTTAACACATAGAACATGGGTAACTTCTGTTGTCTCAGCCCTAGTAATGCTGCAGATGGTACTAGAGCTTCTGCAAAGATGACACATGATAGACAGGCAGTGTGGTATAGTGGTTAAGAGTGTGGGACTAGGACTTAGGCAATCTGGGTTCTAGTCCCTGCTCAGCCAGTCACAGACTCTCAGTCCAACCTACCTCACTGAGAGGAGGAGGAGACCAATGTAAGCTGCTTTTAGTTCTTTAAAAGAAAGAAAGACAGGATATAAATCAATCAATCAAATAAAGTACATTCACTACAAAAAGGGAAATTGTGGACCACAAATGGAAACTTAGAAAGGCCAGTCCTACCACACACTGGGAAACAAATTGAGAGCACCTCAGTCACAGTTGTATCCAGAACCCTGCTCCTGCAACTGGACTGTACAAAATTCATTTCCTAACTCAAATACAGGAGTTAATCAGGAGTACCCTGTGTGTATACCAATTTAAGATATAGCCCACCAGCCATGTATCACCACAGTTTCTATCAGCTTCCTTTTCTTCTCAAAGTGCCCAAGAACAAGAGGACTGCAAGCACTTTGGCTGCCACAGTGTAAGGCTGGATGGTGCTGCTTGGCCTGCCTTAGAACATCAGGAAACATTGGTTGGTGCCTTCTTCATAACAGGAAATTACATTTCAACTGAAAAGAACTATTCATGATAGATTGAGCACCTTTCATAAGCACTGCATCACCCTTTCTACTTAGTCCATCTTATGATGGCCAAGATGAGGCTAATAAAAGATGAAATTTTAATTGTTGTTCCATGAAGAAAATAAAAAGTAATGCAAGGTGGTGTGGTTGTTTTCCCTAGCTTTCAAGGCGGGATGGATTAAGCCAAATAAATAAAAATAACAAATTATTCAAAATGTCATCCCTCTTACATCATGTTATAGGTTACAGGCAGGCTTGCAATAACTACAGTACAAAAGTCCTGAAGTTTTGTTACTGCTTGCTATATTCTACATGACATCATACTTAGGCAGTTACAACCTGAAATTTAACAGACACTACAGCTACAAAACCTAAACAAAATTTAACCAAATGGAAAGCAGCTTTGCTATAAAAGTAATACATAGTACAGTTTATAAACATTCTTATGCAGTCAATTTTTTCCATTTTTGAAACTTTACTGTCTAATAAACCAAGGGTTTAAAATGGTACTAAACTGAGATAATATGCAAGTAGCAGAAAAGGATAGTAATCATATACTACAGTAATAAATTATTCAGATTTGTCCCACATTTGGGACTTGCCCTAGACTTAATGGGGCCAAACACAAAGGTCCATCCGAGGCCAAGTTTTGCATAGAATCCATTGCCTTCTGACACTTTCAAGGAAAAGTTTTTGAGTCTCACAAATATATCATTAACTTTTAATTAATTTTAATTCATTAGCTTATGTTGCACTAGACAATTACTCCTTTTAAACACACATTTCTAAGCTTAAATATGCAGGCAAAATGGTCTATCAATGAAGTAAATTTTAGCACACACAAAATACCCCAATGGTAGGCATTTCTCTTTTTTTAAATGATTACCAAACAATACTAAAACTGCACAGATACGACCAGAATGATTTGCATATGATCCAATGGCAGTGTCCTGAAATGCCTTTTGTGTCACAGCAGTAGAGTTAATATGTCAGGGAAGTCTTTACGATCAAGGGCATCAGTTACAATTCTGTATGCTAAGGGTCTTTAAATAATCCAATTTATGAGCTGAAAACCAGAATCAAATACTTGTTTATTTTAAAAAGTCTTTTTTAAAAAGGTTACTGTGTTGGGTAGGAAATCTCATGTGAGAACATAACCAATCAAGAAGAAAAAGCTCCTTTCACAATAAATCAAGAACACAGGAAACACATTCCTGTTTGCATTACCTGTGGCTGTTTCCCCAATTTACTTCTGTGATCCAGCAATACATTAGGTCAATACTACAAGGCTCTCTGCTACTGTTAACTTTCTGTCTTGTCAAAATGTGGGGTGCAGAATGTTTCTGTAACAGTCTTCAAAACAGTTCATTCTTCCAGTTAATTCACTTACCATATGTTTCAAAGCTCCATAAATCTGCAGTAGAAATTCCTGTAATTCAGGCAAGTGAAGGCAGACATCTTGCTGAGATTCTGAAGTGGTGATCTGACCCCACTCAAGAGCCTTCTGCAGCCAGAACTCAAAGTTTAATTTAGTGGTTCTAGTATCTTCAGCCATTGTGCCACCTTAAAGGAAGGAGAAGGAGAAATGGAAGACCTTGAGAGAAACTTTAACTAACATTTAACACATGAGAAGATGTACAATTAAAATACTTTTTGCAGTTTGCCTGATGTATACATTGCTCTCGTTGCTCCTATATTTCTGTGACATGAAAGCAGGAGAGTAAGAAGAACATCTAAACAACTCAAAAAGCATCACTTTGCTTGGGCTTGCATTCTTACTATTAATGTTAACTAGCCAATAGTTTGTTGTAGTATGATAAAACAGTATATTGGTAAGAAAAGGAAATACACAAGGACATACACAATCTATGGCCTGCAGGAAAATCTGCATTGCAATTGCAGATTCATATCGAAAAGATCTACTGAAACAGTTTCTATGGCTTGCATTTCGTTCCCAAAGGAAGGAATGAAGACAAGGAGGGCATGTCTTGTTAGATAGATGGTATTGCCAGGGATCATAGGATATGTTCACTTCTTTGAAGCTGGAGTATTTTATTTATTTTTATTTATTTAATTCAATTGCTATGGTTTGCCATAGCCTGAAGGTTCTCTAAGTAAGTGGAAGCAGAAGCGCTGCCTTTACAAATGTCACATCAAGGTGTGAAAATCCATGCTTTACAGAAAGCTTGCAGTCAAAGAACTAACAAGAACAGTCAACAAGAAAAAGTTAGAGATCAAGTTCCATGAACCATCCTGCCAGAAATAGACACTCATGTCCAGATGAAATTTCTTAAATGGCTCATTAATGTTGGGAGCTACTTCTGCCAGTTATGGCACATGAACAAGTCAGGCTGAACTGAAAGCAGGCTACTGCAGCATGTATGTGTGGCAGAGAACAGCACAGCCCTTTCTTGTTTACTTTAAAAGCACAACAGATCAGGACTGAGGTAGGCTTTTTCTTTCCCGTTTCCTCATGCCATAGTAGTTTGTAGGGGAAGCAGCAGCAGAACTTCACGCAGAAAGTATGCAAGAATTTTAAAACACCTTCCTCCAGCAATACCTTGGGAGATCTCAGTTGAATCTGGTTTAATCTATTTTAGCCCCAGTCTTTACCCTACCCTGGTTAGAAGCAGGGTAGCTGGGGAAGCAATACTGAACCTGCATATCTGCTAACAAGCAGGTATTACAAGAAGCACCAGACCTCCCCAGTGCTCTCTCATCCAAACCCAAAGGGCCTGAACTTCTTGCATCACACTTCCTTAAATGCGGCACACAAGCGTTATGGTCGGCAGGCAACTGGGGGACAGTGAAGAAAGATCAAAAGGAAAAAAAGAAAATGGAGGCAGGGCTGTACTTCTTTGCCCCTTTATCTGGTAATAGTGGCCAATGGACACGAGCACATGACAGGCAACCCTGAAGAACCACTAGGGAAGGATGAGGGGATTCAACATCAGAGTGTTGTTGCTGCCATAAAAAGAGAAGACATGTAAGTAGTTGGCAATCTCAATTCTAACCAGACTAACAGTTTCTTTGTAAAGAAGTTAAAAATGGTAACAAAAGCAGAACAGGCAAAACAGTGCTATATTTTTCCATACACTTTTAAGCATGGGGGCCCCAACCAAAGAGGGGAAAAGCACAGGTCAATATGGTAGCCAGAGTTTTTGTGTTTTTGGTTTTTTTGCATTAATACATATCAAAGGAAATGTAAACAAGGACCATATTGTTTGCATTGCAATTATGTTGGCCTTATTTACATTTTTGTTCTTTTGGTCAATTAAAGTTTTATAGATTTGGATAAAGTCAAACTATAAATCCTATAGTTGAACTTTATTAGCTGATCTTTGGGGAAACAGATAATGAGCATTCAGTTGCTCAAAGGTTATTGTAGCACTGAAGAATGCAAAAAGCTTGTTATCCCACATAACCTATATGCAAGGACAACCATTAATTAAGGACACAGTTCAGTTAGCACTTACACCCACGTTAAGTCCTATTGCAATCAGTGGGCCTAACTTCTCAGGAAATATATATAGGATGTATTGTAAGGGTATTTATTAATGTGAAGTATCTGCTAACAACCAAGTTTCTGGGATAGCATGAAATGGACATGAATATTCTAACTTTTGAAAGAATGAAATATATATTTTTCTAATAGCCTTACCATGAAATCCATGGCATGATGCCAAAATTTCACTGTCTAGCCTAACATGCTACACAGTATTAGATGCACTGACCTCAAAAGTCCTTTTCAGGCAAAAAGGGAGCAGAGGTGATAAACAGATTCATTTCATCAACTCTTAAGAGAACTGCTCAACCGGGCTTCTCTTTCAACTGCAAAAACCTTTCCACCAGGCCACAGCAGTGGACTGTATGAGAACAGCAGCCTTCTGAGCTGCTCTGTTGAAAGACTGGGCTGATTTGGTTCCTCTCTTCCCTGAACTGTTCTCAAACCAGCTGGCCAGTATGAAAACTATTATGTAACTTTAAGAAGTAGTGCTGTAGCTTCCTTTTCGTCCACCTCATCCCATCCCGTTTTTGTATCTGTGTTATGCCTTTTAGCTTGTAAGCCTGCAGGCAGGGAGTATTCTTGCTCTTATTGATCTTACATAAACTACACTGAAAGTCTTTCCAGAGGAAAAGCACTGTAGAAATATTTTAACTAAACAATAATAAACACAGTTCCCTGTGACTGCCAGGCAGTACGAGGCCACTCAGTTGGGCAGGGCAGCCTTGCCACCTCTCTTTCCCTAGTCAGCAGAACATCACCTCTTTCCTGCTGCTCTGTCCACGTGTCAGTAATAGCCCGAAGGACCTTGGCAGAGGAAGAGAGCCATTCATTCAGGTCCCAAGACATTGAACAGAGTCCATTAAGTAGCAATGCTAATAAGTAGGGAGCCAAAAGCAGAGCAGTTCAAGGTAGGTGATGGACAAACAGGCAGTGGGATACAAAGGAACCCAAGGTAAGAATAAGTGGAGAGCCAGAAAGAAAGATGAGCCAGAGAAGGCAACTAATTTAGAAAAGCAGAGGTCAAGTTAGGGGACAGCGGAGGGAGTTAATGGGAAAATTACATAGGGTCTACCAGTAGGAGAGGGACGGTGACTGAAGCAATTCAGTCAGACACTTTATTTAAAACACAGATAAGATACAGAACTTCGAAGACGCACAAGATTACATATAGTGTTCAGCTCATTTTGCATTACAAAGAGGGAATGCATTATTTGTAACTAGGCAGACAATAGTAAGCACATTTCAGCAATCCAAATTACTTCACAATAAACGGAGGATAGATTACCGCATTTTTCCATGTATAAGACGATAAATTTTCTTTAAAATATTTACCTAAAAATGGAGGGACATCTTATACACGGGGGGTGGGGGGGGCGAGAGGAGAACCGTGGCTGCGAAACTGCCAATAACTTATCTCTACAAACTAGCCTCATGAGCGAAACTTCTGATTGCAGAGACAAGCTAACAGGTTTCCTCCAATCGTGAGCCTTATGTAACTGATGTCAGCTGATGCTGTGGAGAGCGTGTAGCCAGTGGCCAGATGCGACAGGGAGCGGGACTCAGCAGACAGCAGTGATGCAACAAAAGTTGAAGAAACTTGAAGTTGCTATGTCTGAAACTAAATGTGATGAAGAAGACACCAGTGATGCAAAAGAGGTTGAATAAAGTGCTCTGCTCAGAGTTAAATGTGATGCATAATATCATAGTACTGTTATGTAAACATTGCCTAATCACTAAATAAAAATGTCTTCTATTTAATGTTTAAAATATTGATTTCTGAATTTTGGGTAAGAAAAGTGGGGGGCATCCTATACATGGGGGTGTCTTATAGACAGAAAAATACGGTAGTTTATTTTTAGGAAAAAACATATTCCTGCATAAAATGGATACTGCAATTTGTAATGAATAAGATCCTTTGCTGCCTCTTCATTGCATATACAGCACTATTAGGTTTGCGGACTTCTTGGCATTGTTTAGAAGTGCCATGAAGGATTTCTCAAAGAGTATTATGTCAATTAAAAATAACTTTGCAGTGTATGATCATGCTTCACATAATAATCAATACTGCTTTGAAAATTGGGTGTTCTGTATGAGTGCCACATCTCATTGAAATTTTCCCATATATCCTGCCTTTTATTTGTCTCTGGATAGTAATTTGCAGGAGGTCTGGGGAGATACCTTAATTATCTATTAGATATTAACATGCTTTAGTTCAGCTGCTAATTTGCAGATGCTCCACCAGACTATATTTTCTAAAAAACATTTCCCTTTAAGGATTTCTCTTTCCACTGGGGAACTGTCAGTTTCCTGCTTTTTGCCATGGGTGAAATCTAAAACTACTTATACCAATTTAGAAACTGTTAAATGTATGGCTGATGTATGTTCCTTCTGAGAGTGTCTTGCTAAATGGCATGTGTTAAGAAAGTAGACAACAAATGACCTCTGTCTCCCTGGGAACAGCAGCACTACACAACCGCAGGCTGTTGTGTCTACTTGGGGCACATGGTGCCCACTTTTGAAATAGCACCTATAGCCTAAGCAAGAATTGGATGTACAGTAACAGTGCCTTC
The DNA here is from genome assembly GCF_004798865.1 of Varanus komodoensis. NCBI lineage: Eukaryota > Metazoa > Chordata > Lepidosauria > Squamata > Varanidae > Varanus > Varanus komodoensis. The sequence continues at coordinate 42,334,094 of NW_025336087.1, read as the reverse complement.
AAATATGGCAGTACTCAGCACCCTCTCCCATGGGAGATTTGCATTCAGTTCAGGAGTGGGCAGCTTGGGGCTCTCCTGATGTTTTGGCCTGCTCTTCCAAGCAGCCTAAGTCTGCAAAACAAATAGGATGGGATGATGGGAGCTGTAGGCCAAAATACTTGAAGAACCAAACATTGTCCACCTGCTGCTCTACAAGGCCATGAAGATTTGGGTGACACAAATGGCACTGAATAAGCACTAACTAATCTGTTTGGCTCTGTGCAGCTGGCCTGCCACAGAAAATTTCCACATCCTATCTGAAGCTCTAGGGAAGGCTAAAAAAAACTCTGCTGTGTCCCATTACTGACTCCATCAAGTTGTAAGTTGCACTTTGTTCCACATTATGAAGAAAAGGAAGCACTTGTGAATTAAGTGCACATCAGAAAGGTGCCAGTGTAGCAATTTCTGGTCCTGCCTTTCCTCCATGATGGCAAGAATTCCTAAAGTCCTTCCAACTTCCCTAAGTCTGTATCTTTTCAAAAGCTGAAAAGGGGACAATATACGTTTTGCAAAAAGAACACCAGAACACTGGCAAAGGAGGACAACAATTTTTTCATAAAGCATTCCAGGGGATTTAAATGCTGTTAAGTGTCAGAAGATGGACTTATTCAGACAGAATGCTCTTTAGCTAGCTCCAGAGGGAGAGAACAGGCCTGATTCTCAGATTAATTGCATAGTATTATAACACTTTTATTGATAATATGTTAATATATTCATGCATCTGTACATACACATACATGTATACAGTTAATTGTCACAGTTGGTGAGTGTTTTACCAGAATCTGCTACAATGTGCTTACATATTTAAGCATTTAAGTAGAGATTTTTAAAATTATGATCAATACCAATTTTGTTAGCACTAGAGAGTTTAAGGTCCCTCAAATATAAAGTTGTACAGAGTTAAGTTTAAAAACCAAAAATGGGGGACCAAAGAGAACTATGTCTTACTTTTGCAAATAAAGCCATTTTCACAAATTACTTCTAGATTGTTGGCAAAAGAAACTTAAAAGGAACTTTACTGTGTATGACATCTTAGTACTAAATGAACAAGAATTCCAAATGAGGAAATCCTTCTTTTTCCATTTCTTCATTATAACTTTCTAATATACCTAAGAACTTCCCAAGAGGCCAAGAAAAACAATGATTTCACTCATTCCATGTATGCCATTGAAAGAATCAGTCTGCCACTTCCCTAGAGGGAAGTAAAGAATTTCTACAGAACCAAAATGAGCAGAATCAAGGAAGGAATGGAGAACATTACATTTACACAAAGGACTGCTTAAAAGTGAACTATACCAAAAAGAAATCCATTTTGATGGCACCACCAGAAAATGAGAGGGGCAATTTTAACACACGAGGTGCAAAATGCCTTGATAATAAATGGCATAATAAAACATATTCTTGTTAATTTTTAGAAAAGGATTTAAAAGACAAAGGTTGCGGGTTCTTCTCTCCTGTGCATATGGGACTTATTTGCACATTTTACTGAATGCTTGGAGGCTGGGGACAGAGCCAGCAGATACAATTCTGTCTGCCCATTTAATGTGCTCAGCAAAACTGATTTGAAGGTGCAAACAGGCATAGAATGTCTTAAACAGGACTGTTCTTTCTGCCAAAGGAAAACAGTGTGTGAAGACTGGCCAGAGTAACCATTCAGAGATGCTGAGCATGAAACAATAGAAATCTGCTTGTGCAGTGCAGCAGCAGTGCACAAAAAGGCTCTGCAGGATCAAGTTGCCTGACACATTAGACCTTTACAAAGTTTGTTAGCATAAATTATAGATGGGAAAGGTCATGTAACTTATGCCACTGACACTGAAAAACTATTCCCTCTGGTTTATTCTCAGTTACAATTAAGTTCCTCAAATTAATACCTAGTCTGCTGCAAGTGTGGACTCCTTTTCCCTCCTGTATTAAGCACAGTCATTGATTCTGTCATCTTATTGCATTTCGCGCTGCTACAAAAATTACTGCTGACTGAGGAGTTCTTGATAATTATAATATTCCTCATATTGCTCCAGTTGCTTTCTGGGAGAGAACAAAATAACCTCCTGGTCAAATGCTCCTTGTTCTATACTTTTAGGAAGTGGGAAACCCTGTAAGGTTTAGGCATGGGGTATTTGTTACATCCTTCAGAGCTGTGTACAGGATTTCTAACATAGAACAGATTAACTTTATTCTGTCAAGTGAGCTTTCTGGATTAGTGTCTGAATTGTAACATTTTAGTCATTAATTTTTGTTAACCATTTTAAAGGTAATGCCCTACAATACCCCAAAGGACTTCAGTCATGATCCATACATCAAGATATATTAAGTCTTAAGGAAATAAGAGAAGAACACAATAAATTGTCTGAATGCTACAGAAAGTGTCCACAGAGGAGTCTTCTCTGAAGCGGGGTGGGGGAGAATAATCATACAATAAAACAGAATGGATTCAAATAGGTAATTTTTGAAAATTTGAAATGGTTTTTTACAATGTTTTTTAACATAAATAGAAGACTACAGTTTTCGCTAACTTAAAAATAACAAAGTTATAACTACAATTCATGAACATATTATATCTAGACTTACAGAATCATAAAAATAAAGTTACCTATCAAACATGGATATCTATTCCAATTTTGCATCTCATGAGAATAACTTTGTCCTGCTGAACAGCTCTTAATGCTTGAAAGTTCTGGGCATTCTGTTCCTCCAACTAAAATTCCATGTGCAGAAACACAGTCTACAAAGGATTGTTATCCTGTCCTGATGTGCTGGGATTGGGCCAAGCAAGGCAAAACCAAATGTGAAGGGTGAATTAAAAATCGATGCTTTAACAAAACAAAAAAGGCTTCTGAAAATTAAAATTGGATTTCTCCAGCCCAATAACTATCAAACTTTCTTTGGCCTATTAGTCACAAACATTTCATTTTTGTTTGCTACTGTTTTTTTTTTAAAGGCAAATCTGGGCCAAAACAGTGAAAAGCAAAAAAGAGATACACAGGAAGGAAAGAATACAAAGCTGTCCCATATGCATCTTCCTGTATTCATATATTAAGCCTGGAATTTTTTGCATATTTATGAATAAGTCCAATTGAATTCAGTGGAACTTATTTCTGAGGGCACACATATAGGGTTGGACTGTTAAATGCCAGCTCTCATGGGTGCTGGTCATAAGACAGACCATATATGGAAATATGTTAAAGACATTCCCACTGTAGCTAAAAAGGAAAGCATGAAAAATACATACAGGGAGACAAAGAGATGCAAAGCCTGCTTATAAGAATTAAACTGTGTAAATAGCATTCCACATTGTAGTATATTAGCATCCTTATTGGTTAGATTTGTATTGTTGTTCATGCCCGTATTATTTCTCAAGGAATTTCAACAAGAAACTTGATATAAATTGACATTTTTTCTCAATTATTTAAATAACTGTTTAAATTACCTTGATTTAAATCTATTTGCTCTGCAATATGACCTAGCTAAACCATCCCTTTTTGTTGCCTTTCTTTTAAAAAATGACTAATGAGAAATAAAGCAAACAAATGTAAAAGAACACAAAACAAGCACAATTTACCACTGAGTCCCAGGAACAACAGCACCAGCTTCATGTTTTTTCTGTGCTTAAAAATAGAAACAAACAAACTGAAAAGCTGTAAGTTGCATTCATTAGCGGCTTTACACCACTGCAAGCTGGGGGAGCTTATTTTTCTTTAATCAAATCCACCACAGCTCTTCATTGCCCCTTCCCCATAAAAAAGAGTGCTCCTGAGGGTTAGGAAATGTCCAAAAACACAAGGGTTGTGATTTGGAGAACAACATTAGATAGGAGGAGTAAGTGCCAAGTGGATATCTTGTGCAGTACAATGCTTTTCAATGGTGCAAAACCACCTCTGCAACAGAATAAAATGAAAACAAAAAAACACAATTTTCCAACACATCTACTCTATAATGCAAGCTTGCAGAAAAATAAAGTTAAACAATCTCCATGATAAAATATATTGTGCTTTAATTACTTTGATTAAAATTTTATCAAATAGTGAATGTTAAGAAGAGTAAAAATATCCCCTTGATTTGACAGATGGCAAGTACTGTGTGACTGAAAAAAAATGCCAAGACCTAGTCATAATATATGAAGATTTTCCTCTAGATGCGGGAGCCATACTTAGTACCTAAGGTAGCTGAGGCCTCTCAGCATCTGCCAAGATCAACACTGCCAGAACCTAACACTAAAAACTCACTAAAATGTAACTATATGCTATGTAAAGTCTACAGCGTAAGGTCTGTAAATAGCCAGAAAATAAAATATCCCGAAGCCAGAAGTGCTAAGATAACTATGCACCTGCAGCATATCAGTCTGAAGACAAGACTGTGTTTACTTTCTTTACTACATGAACTCAAAAGAAAAACAGTATGAACATAGCAGTGGGTACTTTGTAACAGAATATGTACAGCTCACCTGCACGCAATCACATATTCCCAAAGTCTCAATGGCATTCACATAGTAATCCCTGTGCAACGATACTGCATAGTCAAGTTGTTTAAACTTTCTCAACATCTCTTTAAGGTCAGTAAATGATTGCCACATCTGGGTTTTGAAAAACTGAGTTTAAGCAATAGTCATGTTATATATTCAGTCAGAAAACTGAACTGGGATGTACTGGTATTAATATCTTCCAAATCTTTGAACATGTTTTCTTTTTGTGATAACTGTAAACTACTACAATCACTGCACATCAGCCATCAAATGAGCCTCCAGATGCTGTTAATGAAAACTGAATATTATATATTACTTGATCTGCCCAATTCCAAGAATTAATGAAACAATACAACCTTATCAAATCACTAGTTACTACAAAAAGGTATTCACGTGTTATATAACCACCTATGTCCTGATTTTCCTACTTGATGGATACAGCAGTTTATAAAGCAGGATTTTAAGAACCTGAATCAAAGACAGAAAAGAGGGAGGCTTTGTGTTAGGACCAGAGTGAACTTCCAATACTACTCTAAGAACTATTGTGCTGATGGTAGTCACCATTCAGATTAACTTGTCCCCAAAAGCAGTATCTTCTATTAACTTATGACAGAACAGAAATCAAGAGAAATAATTCCAAGAGAAATACACAATTATCCCTTTACACACAGATTTATTTCCAATTATGTTTGAGGGCACACTTTCAGTTTATGCACACTGCTGGAACATCTACTGGGCTTATGTATTAATCACATGCTAACTACAAGTGCACTGCAAAATGCTGTACAAACGTTCAGTGACACATGATGGGGAAAGACTGGTAAAGGCAAGTAATATACTACCCTTCAAGAAGTTTTCTGAACTTTAGGGCAGTGTAAAAGCCCTAAAGAGCATGCACTGAACCCCCAAGTATTTAGTTTGCAGACCATTCACTGAAAGCACTCATCATGTTAATAAGAAAGAGATATAAACATGTGTTGCTGGCTACAGAAGAGGTGGATTAAACAGTGATAGCAGGATGGGCAGAGCAACTGCAGAAAAAATCCAAAAAGAAGCTTTCATTAATCCTGAAACAGGCATGGTATCAGTTCCAGTGCAGGTCAGTGCTAATCTGTTCATGCACTCTTGTATTAACACCAGTCACAATATAAAGTTTCTGGGTGGCTGTGTCAGCAGAACAGGTGCTCATAAGCAATCAAAGATGACTTCCTCCCACTTCACCCAGCCACTGCCATAGCTAAGATTATACATCATTACCTGCTAGAGTTATGTGCCAACCACAAATTTTAACTCAGCCCCTGATTTGGAAAATGGCTCAGTTCTGTTTGAATGAATTTGCAGGACTTCTGCTTCAATTCCTAAGCAAATCCAAGCCAAGACTTGAAAACACGAGGCTTCATTCCTCCTACTTACTACCATAGAAAAACATGATTATAATCTTTTTGTTTTTGCTTTGTTAGAAGTGGGTAAAATGTGCCCTTTAGAAAGGGAATATGCCTGCCAAATTTCAGGAAAAAAGTTCTGTGGTTCTTGTAGTAAGTACCTTTATAACTTATTTTCTAAGGGAACTGCTGGGAACTTTATTTCTCTATAGGCTAGAAAACAACCAGTAAGGCTTCCTTGCATGCTCTGAGATTGATGGGCTTTATACATATAGAGGAAGATGGTCAAGCTAGGTATTCTGGTCCTGAGTTATTTAGGGCTTTGTACATCAGTACAAAACCTTGATCATGGCTTAATAGATAACAGTCACTCCAGTTATTTTGAAGCGGTGTAATGTGCATACAGTGATACCTTGGCTCACGAACTTAATCTGTTCCAGGACCCGAATTGGTCGTGAGCTAACTCAAATTTCCCCATAAGGTTCAATGTAAATAAGGTTAATCCATACCGTAAATATTTTTTAAATCACAAACATCTGAAACAAAGTAGCAAAGAACAACGAAGTAACACAATACAGTAGAGAACACTAACCTAGGTGGGGGGGAGGTTACTGTTTGGAGGGAGTCCAAACGATAATCATGTGATAGCAATCGTGCTTTGATGGGGGGAGATGGCTGCGATGGCAATCATGCTCATGCAGGGAAGACAGGCATGATCATGATCATGCTCAGGGGAGAAGACGGGTGTGATGGTGATTGCGCTCGTGCAGGGAAGAGGGGTGCGATTGTGCTTGCAGGGAAGACGGGCACAATGGCGATTGTGCTCGTGCAGGGAAGACAGGCGCAATCATGCCCAGGGGCGAAGGCAGGCGCGATCACAATCGTGTTTGTGCGGTAACATGGCCATGATTGTGGTCGTCACCCAATGCGGAGTTCACAAACTGAGGCAATTTTTTTCTGAAATTTCTGCTCGTGACCTGATTTGGTCATGAACTGAGGCGTTTGTGAGCCGAGGTACCACTGTATCTTGGTGCTCCACTGAGCATCCTAGTAGCTGAACTAGCTGCAACTTCTCAACTGTGCAGAAGGGCAGCCCACCTAAAACATAAAGCACATTACATTAGTTTCACTGTAAGGTTGCCAGTAGTTAGACTATCTGTATCCACAAATGGGTGTTGGTGATACACCAGCTGAAGCTAGTAACGGGCACTCTGGATCACTAAGGTTACCCAGGACTCTGCTGACAAAGGTGGCTCCAGAAGTACTCCCATACTACATACTTGCTTCCTTAAGAGGAAGTACAATCCCACCCAAAACAGGAGGACAACCCAATTCCCACACCTGGAAACAATCCACCCATAGATGTCTTCTCTTGTTGGGATTCAGCTTCAGTTTGATAGCTTTGATCCAGCCCATAACTGCATCCACACACCTGTTTAGAATGTCCACAGCCTCTTCAGACGTAGATGTCACAGAGAAAGAGAGCTGAGTGTCATCGGGGTGCTACCAACACCTTGCATCAAATCTCTCAGTGAACATACCCAACATTTTCTTGTAAATATTAAATGGCACCAAAGTCAGAACACTGCCTTATGGCACCCTGCAGTTCAACTGCCATAAGGCACCATGTTATTTTCTGGATTCAACTTGGCAAGCAAGAGCTGAACCACCACAAGATGATGCTCTCGTCCAGGAGGATACCATTGTCAACAGTAAGAAAAGACTGAGAGATTGAGAAGAATGAACAGGGTCATATTTCTCCTCTTCCAAAGAACATCAGGGCAAACAAGGATGATTCTATCCAAAACTGGGCCTGAATTCAGACTGGCATGGTTCAAGATGATGTTTCAACAAAGATAATGCTTCAACCAGCAGCTGAGATGCCATCATTCTCTCAAGCATCTTACCCGGAAAAGGAGGATCTATGACTAGGCAATAGATTCCTGCATCAAAGGAGTGGTTGCCGCACTGCATCCTTCAAAGCAGTGCGCACCATACCATCATGCAGTCATCTCTCTTCTAAACTGTGAATCCCTCACAGCTAGCTTGAAAAGGCCATAATAGACAAAGTTTAAGACAGCATGCTGTGTATTGCGCAGATGCAAGCATTTTGCCCATCTCTTCAGACTGCAGAAACTGAAATTGAGGCAAAGTTGCAGGTTCAGCCAGGAAATCTGTATGTGGGAGTCTTTTCATGGTGGAGATACTGGAGCCAGTGCTAGGACTGCCTGAGACATTACCACAAACAAAACCCATACACATTTAACAGAGTGAGTTCCAAAACAAGATGTGCTTCTGATACAACCATCAAGTCATGTTAAGTATGGTCACCGGCAGCCAATCCTCTGAACTGGAGGAAAGTGTGGGATCTTGTGCACTCTGCTTTCCTGCCTGCTAATACTGTTTTTTCATTAGTATGAACAATGGCAAAATGAATGTCCAATCTTGCTTTTAGAAAGATTCTACCCTTCCACATCTGAACTGTATTCCAGATCTCTCCCCAGAAGATTTGTGGACTCTTGGGAATAAACCTTGATGCATGGAGTACAACAGGCTATTCTACAGTCCTCTACAACAAGGTTTCACTCCCTGGGCTTTTCATCACAAGGTATAATGGGGAAATGGCCAATCACTAAGCAATTTCTACTTCACTAGGGAACAAGGTCTCACTCTCCAGGTTTTCTTGACCTGTGCATTGCTTGTGGACATAAGGTCATGAGAGGTTGTAATCATATTTAGTCCAATAAGACAGATCAGCACTTATGGCTGGTAAGGTATAAACTGTTGGCCAGATAATTTGGGAGCTGTGAGTTTCATGTTCAGTTTTAGCAACTGCCCCACACCATGTAAACCTACCTTATTGCCTTTTCTGGCATCACAGTTGTCTTCTGCAAAGGATAATTCAAGACAGGCATTACCCTCTGGAGATGTGCATTCCATCCTCTACACATTAGGTTAAAAACTAACCAGAGGGGGGTGCTAGTAACATTCAGTTTCAGATTTCTCCTATCTTCTGGAGTGTGGCCACTATACCATCAGTAGTTTGGGGATACTGAGAATAGCCTTCTGGCCATGGAAAGGCAAATCCTTTGTTTTGGTTGATAGCAGCTCATTCTGTTAATGCATCTGTGGATCTCTGGGCTCTGCACTGGGCTAGACAGCATGTGTTTAAATCTGGACAAGGCACCCAACTTCAGCAACAAGCTAGACATTATTTTAACTTACACAGAGGAACATGTGGCAGACATTTCTGCATCCTGTGCTGCAAAGAGCAGAAATTATGCAAGACCCTCCAGATATCCTGGTGATTCAGTTTGGGGAGAACATCCTCACTGAAAAGAGCCATAAACTCTCTTTGGCAATATGGATGATTTGAACTGATACCTACAGAATGCTTTCTGGCATTCACATAATCTGGCGTCATCTTCTATGTAGGCTCGAGTGATGGGGGGAAGGCATTGCTTCCAAGGTGAATGGTGTGCAACAAAACGTTAACACCATGTGTCCTAGTGGTGAAGCTGAGAACACTACACTGATAGTGTTTACCTTTCAAATTAAAGGATATTTATGCTTGGCCAATAGAGTTGGTACAGCTTCCATATGGGAATGAAGCTGGAGGTAGGCTAGCTCAGTTGCCTTCCTTATAACAGATACTATAAACCAGGAGCAGGCAGTGTTGAATTCCCACATGCCACTGGAAGGGCCTTTAAAACGACTTGGGATTAGCAGACTGGTTCACCCTGGGAGTTGATTATACCATTTTTAAAAATTGGATATATATCCCACCTTTCTTCTTTTTAAAGAACTCATCAAGTAGCTTGTAAAATTCTCCTCCTGCTGCTCTCAATCTTATCCCACAACACTAGATAGGTTGGGCTGAGAGTCTGTGACTGGCCCAAAGTCACCCAGCTGGCTCTGTGGCCAAGCAGGGACTATCGCCTGATTCCCAGTCCTGCTGTCTTAACCACTACACCACACTCCACACTTGCTCTCAGTCACACTGGATGTGACACCCCCCCCCCCGGTATGCTACAGGTGACCTATATTCACTGCTGTTATGTCATTGTGCTCCATCATGTTCCCCAGCAGATGGGATAGTGCTCTTCTGGCAGGTAGAAATCTAGGATTCTCTCCCACTCCTCATGTAGCTAAATTCATGAAAACTGTAGCTAACAGATATTGACCTATTTTAAACCCAGTTTTGTGCTGCATGTTTGTTCTCCAGTCCATCCCTCTCCCCCACCCCCCACTGCAAGCACAAATATTTTTAGAACAATTAAGTCTGAAATTCTTACAACTGTCCTGTGAACATAACCAGACCAAATAAAACAGCCAAATATACAGGTTTTGAAATAATCTTAATGTCAAATGTAGACAGACATGTTTAACTTCCCCTACTGAAATCAACTGGACAAATTAATTTTGCTGGATTGTGTCCTAAATGATTTGAGAATTGATAATTAAAGTAAAACTACTACTTCTTTTTTCCCCTAATTGACTCATGTAGAAAACACTGTATACTCTGGCGACATAATTTAATAAAAGATCAGGTATAAGATTAAAGAGACAATTATGTATATATCAATATGTAATAAAACAAATCCATGTTATAAAATATTTTAGATGTGTGAACTTAGGAAAAATAACTGATTACAGGAAAACAATTGTCTAAACTAATTTAATACATAGAGCAGTAATATAAAGACCACATACAGCGCTTTGGGTTTGTTTTTTAAATAAATGCCAGTCCACAAGAGGGCAAAAATTACAAATATTTAGCAAATCTGTTTCCATCCAAAAGATGGCAGTGGCAGATCAATCAATAGTCTGTATAATAGTAGTAGAAGAAAGGAAAATGCAAGCTCGGAAAGACCCCCACATCTTATATACCGTTCATGAATCAAACCACGAAACGTACTCATTTTGTTTTTCAAGACCCCTGACTTTACACATGTAGGTAAGTAAAATTCATCTTTAAATAATTCTTGATATAGATCAGTCATTTTCTCAACTCACTGAAATCTATCATTTTTACTGCATCAGTAGCAGCCTAACTTTCACAAACTCTACTGAAGGTTTTTTTGGCATTTATCTCTATGCAAGTAAAAGTACCACCAACTAAATATTGCTGTCAGGCTCTTAAGAGCACAACACAGACATCAACACCACATGTACATATTATTGAGTGCAATGCTTCACTTTTTCTCACGTAACTGAATGGCTGTTTTTCTCTTTCATGAAGTGCAATCAAAGTGCTGTGTGTAGAGAACAGCTTCTTCATTCATTCCCTCATACATTCCAGCTTTTCTGTAAGGAACTTAGAGTAGCATACATGGTTCTCCCCCTCTGAGCCTCACTACAACTCATTAAGGTAGGAAAGGCTGAGCAAGTGAGTGAACAAGCGAAAGAGAGAGATCAACTAAGCTAGCTCCACAAGTGACAATTCGAACCCAGACTGCCCAAAATGAAGTCCACCAATTTAACACCATCACACTGGCTCCAGTTGTAGGAAGGTCCAAACCTATCTATCCTGACCCTGGTCCTTCAATGATAGGAATTCTGAAAGAAGGTAAAATGTGTCTTCTTCCTAAAGGCTCTGTGCAGTATTCAAGACATCTTACCTTTGTAAACAACAAAACCTGCATTAACATAGCACAATTTATCTTCCATCCTCTAAAAGGAGTTTTGCAGCACTCTTTGGCCTGTATTCTTGCTTTGCATTGTTAGAAAACTTTCCTCATGGTACTTAATGGCACACTTTATAGGGACGAGGAAGAGTCCTTTTGAAATTAGGAACTTCCTGCTTTACTTTTCTTCTGAGATCTCCCATACTTCCCATGAAGATATGTTTTTAAACTTCACAAGATGCACCTGGCTAGTTTTAGTTCCCCACCACACACAGAACAGACTGCTGCCACCACCTGGCTTAAGCAAAAGAAGTGTGGATATGATTAAAGCATAAATGTGAAACTGCTTGGGAAATCACATGCATGCAGCTCTGAATTCCATGATGGAAGAAACATGGGATATAAACTATTACATAAAGAAATATGGTATGTTCTCATGAGTTCAAACAATTCCACCTCCACCCAATATTTTCTTTTTCCTTTCAACATAATATAGATCATCCCTTCTGGGATGTGTGGTATTCTTTCAAAATTTGCAAGAATTTTGAAAGAATTGCAATAGTATTTTTATTTATTTCATTTTATTTATATCCCACTTTTTCCCTTCCTAGGAATGCAAGGTGGCTTATAAAATTCTCCTCCTCTTCTCAATCTTATCCTTATCATAAGAAGTCTGTGAGGCAGGCTGGGCTGAGAGACTGTAACTGGTCCAAAGTCACCCAGTGAGCTCCATGTGGCAACTAGAACCCAGAATGCCTGAGTACCAGTCCCAGGCTCTTAACCACTATACCACACTGGCTCTTATACCTTTTCTGCATGCTCGCAGAACTCTCAAATGTTCAGAAAGTCAGCTTGAGTATGGGCAAACTGCTCAAGAACCAGACTATCAAGTTCATTTCTAGCAAGTATAATAAAAGTATAAGAAGAGATATTCTCAATCAGAGCAAAGGTTTGTCTATTCCAGCATTCTGTTCCCACAGAGGACAACCAGTTGTCCAAGGCATGAGTGTAATAACATGCACCTGATTTTGTTTCCAGTTACTGCTCCTCAGAAGCATGCTGCCTTGGATACCACAATATGCAGACATCAAGTAGCAACTGACAACATGAACAATTCCAACTATAAACTGATACACATTAATAAGAACTATATTGTTCTCAACTTAGAATCCTTCTAAGATGATTCAAAGATGCTCATGTTGCTCTCTTTCTAGCAGACTAAGTCAAAAGGCTTCTAAATCCAGTCCTTTACTGAGTCAGGATAGCAATACAGAGTAATATAAGTAGCATGTATCAAGGTAATGATCCCTCTAATTTGTGGAGTCAGCTCTTGTCCCTATAAGCCGATTTCAAACTTCACCCCCTTCTTCCTTTCTGCTCCAAAAGGGCTGGCTCCACCTTCAGGGAGGACAGCGGGAATATTACACTTTACTTAATGGTAAGGGGCTGACAACAGGGCTGATGAACTCACGCCGCTGCCCCTCTGATCATCCTTGTTCTACAGTGTCTCCCCCTGAAGCAGAGGCAGTCTGATTCTCACCAAATGCTTGCCTAATCTCATGGTTCGTTAACCTTGACATTTCAGTAATACATTCCAGTCCCCCTCTTCCTCTTGCTCACATTCAGGGTCTGAGTTTTCTAGTTTGAAATGCTGAATTTTAGAAGAAGCAGGTGCAATCCCTACGTCTGCAAAGAGGAACAAGCAGGCAGATACTATAAGGATTTAAACCACAAACTCCTTGGAGGGCAGGAATATTGGGTGGGGGGAATTGTTTTTGGTTTTTTGGTCCATGAAGCTGGCCAATATGCATTTATGGAGTAGTTTCTATAATAAAAAAGAATGTCTGCTTGTGCCATAGCGCCAAAACTGTAGAACCATGACATCTAAAGCTTGGCATGCATACTAGGTGAACCCTAAGGGTATGTACCTCAGGGAAATTTTTGGTTTTAAAAGACATTTTTAGGCGTTTGAAACCTGCTGTACAATCATTCATCATTAAGTGACAAACTAACACACAACTTTGCAATCAATGTAGTTGAGTGCCAGAGAAAAGTCATCCAAGGAAAAGTTACACAGTTTCCAGTCCTTTACAGGAAGATGAAGTAGACCATGGGTCCTCAAACTACGGCCCGTGGGCTGGATCTGGCCTGCCATGCCCATTTATCTGGCCCACCTCAGAGGTTTTGGACTCACTCAGAGAAAATGATATGAGGCTCTGAGCCAGGGCAGGCATTCTTTAAAACTGAGCAGAAAAAGATCCAGTGCATGGCCAAATTACAACAGCTCAACTGCACGTGCCCCGGCCCCCCCCCCCCCCACATTGCATGCATATACAGAGTGGGAATATGGAGCAGGAAACAGAAGAGAGGTGGGCAGAAGAGAGAGACGAAGACGAAGAAAGGACTGAAGGTAACAAAAATGTAACTTTTAAAATCTATTTTTAATTATGGAAGCCAGGGGGCAGCCAGGCCCGCACCCACAACCGCCACCTTTCAACTGGCCCCCTATTGACAAAGTTTGAGGGCCCCTGGAGTAGACAGACCAATGGGCTATGGGGTACATTATGGCAAGGACTGTGCCTGTAGATGCCAGTAACCATGATTTCACTCAGACAAGGCATGCCCAATGTATTCAACTGTGAAAACTGCACATATTTTCTTGAATGCTTCTAACGCAAGTAAAACGGGATCAATTTTCCATTATTTTGTAATTAAAGTTTCATCTTATTCATCATCCCACCAATCTATGACCACAGGTAAATATATCTATTTTTACATTATTTCAGCACAAGCTCCTCCAAACACAGGTCAAAACTACAGTCTCTCTCCCCCATCCATTAACCATGGGGAGAGAGAATAATTGGAAATAATACCCACTTAACACTTATAGAGATTTAAATATAAGCCCAAGCACATCTGATCCTGCAGCTTTTTTTTTTTTTTTAAAGATCAGCCTGGAAGCCCTCCACAACCAGCAGATGAATGATGATAGCAGAGACAGAAAAGAGCACTCCACCTCCCATGCACCCCAGCACAAGGGCAACTAAGAGAAAGTGGCAATAAGAGCCAGTTCCAGATCTGAGAAGTGCTGACACTCCCCCTCCCTATCAATAAGGCTTGGAAGGCTTACTTATGTAGCCAGCAGTAGCAGAATCAGCTGCCTGGGGGGGGGGGGTCTCCGAATTTCCCACAATCCCCTGGGGTGATCTTATGTGCGATAAATTCAAGTTGTGGCTAGAGCCACTCACTCAGTACAGCCTTTAGTATCTATTAAAAACAAACCTGAGGCGGTCAGCCCCGAACCTCCATTTCTCCTCTGCCGACTCCAGCCGGCAAGCTATTAATGTGCGTGAGTGAATTTCTAAATCTCGCCCTTAACATCAGACCGTAAGAAATCCAGTTTTTTACCTTACCAATCGCAACCAGTTAACCAACCAACCAACCCTTTTCTCTCAAGAAAAGCCAGAGTTTTCTTACATTTAAAAATACGGAATAAGTGGGGCTTATGCCATTAACACTTTAAGTAGAACACTCCAAGCGGCTCCAAACAGCCTACAAGTTTGCTTCCCTTTTTAAGCTTCAGTAAATAAATAAAAGCAATCCTCTCCTCGCAGGCAAACACAGACCGGGAGAAAGGCATGAGCCCCCAATGCAGCAAGCTCGGTCCCTCATGTCGCCTGCCGAGGGCGGCGGCTCCACTTGGCGCTGCAAAGCGAGCGCGCTAGATGACCTCGCCTCGCTCTCCCAGCTCTTCGAGTGCGCCTGCGCAAGCGCTGCAAAGCTGCTCGGTGAGCACTTACGAGCGAGCGCGCGGGAAATTACGCTCCAGCGGAGACGAGGAGGATGCTTGTCGCAGAGCCGGTAGTTGGGCAACTCGGCTTGGGCGCCTTTCGCCCTTCTTCCTGCACCCTTAGCTTAGCAGCCTTCTTCCAAACACCCAGCTGCACCCAGACATTTGCCTTGCACTATCCCATCGCCGTTCTCAGTGCCTCTTTGAGTCGCGCCTTTACAGCCGAGCCCTTTTGACACCGGTTCTCTTCTCCCGTCCCCAGGCTTCCTCACTTCCTACTATAAACCGTCCCACGCCGCAGTGCGGGAATAACGCAAGGCCGCCACGCTTTGCAGACGCGGGACAAGTAGGCCTATTGCTTATCAGTGCCCCCGAATGTGTACGGGCTGGCATTGCACTCTTATCACAGTAACTCGGCAGCAGGCGGGAGGGAAGAGATCCGGATGAAGCTATTACTTCCAAGTAAGCACATTTAGGAACAAGATGGGAAAGTGTAATGTTTACTTATTACGTTATTAATCCACACCGCACACATTGCCATTTACTTCCGAGTAAATATGCGCAGTTAGTCCCCATTGCCACCCCCTCTCTCTAGCCGCTTTGTGCCAACACAGATTAACACGGCACGTCGTTGACTCCTATGCACCGCGGAGCCTCCCAGCCAGACTCACCATCGCTGCATCCCGCCCGGCCTTTCAAACCTCAGACGAATTCTGTCGTGAAGGTCCGTCCGACAATTTACGGAGTCCGCGAGCGACTTCTCAAGTGGCCAATAGTCGCTCGACTTGGCGATTGTTCCCTCCCCCTAGCCCTTAACGTCCAATCTAAGAGGGGGCATTTCTTTGCCGCGCTCTTAACCCTTTGCACTCTTCGTGTCAAAAAGCGTGGGGGTGGCGTGGGGTGGAAACGGGCTCTAATTGGCTTGGGTAGGTAAGGGAGCTTCCAGGTTCGAAGGTAGCTGAGCACTGGATGGGGAAGGGGCAGACAGCAGGGTGAAAGTATTGCCTTTTTGACGTCAGAACCCTTTGACCGACCGCTGTTGCAAATCCAGACGCTGCACTTACGTGTATCTTCTTCGGTCTGATTCAGAAGGGGTCTCCTAAATGAGTGTCAGCAGCAGCGTCTCTTCCCGATTTTTCTGGACGCCTAGTACTCCTCCTCCTATGTCAGGCGCTCCTTTTCCGTGCCAGTCAACCTGGAATTACCGATGACAACGCGGTCTAGTGGTTAGAATATGGAGCGAGCCAGTGTGGTGGAGCAATTAGTGTTCCATTGGGGGATCTGGGAGCTCCGGGGCCTAGTCGCTGCTTAGCCATGGAACTCACTAGGGGATGTTGATCCGGTCAGACTCACAGCCTAACCTACTCCACAGGGCTGTTGTTCTGAAAAGAGTACGAGGGTTATATAAGCTGCCTTGAGTTCCTTGGCAGGAAAAAGGAGATATATAATAAAATGAACACATAATAGAGGTGGAGAGACCCTAGTTCATATTTTCATTAAGCCATCAAGTAACCTTGGGCAAATTACTCATGTTGTCTCTACCTGACAGGATTGAGTGGGGACAATGTATATCACTATGAGTGCTCTCTATTCCACAGCAAAATTAAGAAATTGTCCAGATCTGCTGACTGTCAGTTCTGCTCTTGTCTATGCACTTCTGCTCCCTCAAACTCACACACCTTTTTGCTTCAGAGCTTGGCCCATTTTTTTCTCCCTCTGAACTTGGAGACTTACTTCCTTTGAAGTATGTTTACACCATCACCTTCTGTTAAATAGAATTTAGGATAACATGTGTTCCAACATTTCAGTGCCAGCAACAGTAATGTAGAGTCCTCTCTCCTAGTCCCTTTTCTCCTATGAGCAAAAGATGTCTGTAGAAAGACCTGTGAGCTTAGACATGTGGTTGCAAGGCTAGTGAGGATTTGTCATTAATAAATGCAGGGCAATAAATAGTGCTCAGAGAAGGCTGATCCAGCCAGGAGCAGCTGATGTAGACCAGCTTATTTCCCTTACAGCTTCAGAAAAGCATTGATGAGTATTTGAGGTGTAGTACTTGTGGGCTTTGTGCAATTCAAACATGGCAGATATCTATTTGGCAATCTAGTCTGGCTGTTCTAAACGCAATGTGCATAATTGTCTTGTGTCTAATAACAAAGCACAAGAGTCAAAATGACTGAAAAATAAATTCTTAATTATTTTGTAATATTTTCCCCAAGCCCCAATGGTACAGATCTCTGTAGGAAAATAAAACTAGCTTCTAAGAATAAAATAATTATGTCAATTGTGCTCTATTAGACTAAAAAAAGTTGCCTGGATCCATTTGCACCTTCTGTAGGTCCACTAAAACTTTGGATACATTTAAGAATTATATTTTAACAAATTTTGAAATATTGCTAGGTTCCAAAGAGTGGCCAGCTTGATATCTTGGGGTGAGGTCCTCCAAACACTGGAACTTTTAAAATTCAGATCAGTTGTGCTTTGTGCTAAATGTTCTTTCCTGCAGCGGGAAGTCAGATGTGGTCCTCTTGTTGCCTGATGCAACACTCTCATCACTGCTACTTCCTAATTGCCTAAAGGATGCCAGTGAACAAATACAGGGGGTTTGCTCAATGAGCTTCATACTCTGGAATCCTTAAATTAGAGTATGCAAGTTCTTGTCCTGCCTTCGCAGAATCTCTCTGCCAACTTCAAAGGACAACCCTTCTCCACACAGTTTGGGAGGCCCATACCGAAATACTGAAGTGTTCCCAGGATTCCATCTTTTAATAAGAGATGCACAAGAACTATAGAAATTCAGAGGTTATGAACTCCAGCTAACCAGGCTAGCCAATTTGGATTGATTGAAATTAAATGAATTGGAACTGGCAGGTTTCCTGACATGTCCTTTCTACAATAAAGGTATACATTTGTCAATGTACTCTTGTTTAAAGAGGCAAATCCTTCCATCAGAGCCAGATGGGGTTGAGGACCATGCCTTCTCTCACAGGAAATATATATCATCTTAAATGACATAGCTTTTTATGAATTAGACTTCATGTAACATGTATAGTTTTCCACAAGAGATTTTGAAAGGTTGTTCACTTTCAATACTGCATTTCTATAATTTATCCAATATAAACCACTGGGAGGAAATGAACACTAGTTGGTGTTCCCCCAGCTACCACTGACCTTTGTAGCTCTAGACTTGATCATTTCTTGAAGTAGATCAGAAACTGTTACTCAGTCTTGTAATTTTACTGTATCTGAATCCTGTGACTTAGGGGTATATAATTCAGATCTCCAGGAGGAATGCTGTTTCACAATGGCTTGTCCCAGAGAATTTATGCCTGGACTGCACCCATGAGATAGTTCCTCAATTAACTTTTTGTTGGATAACTGACTTTTTTCCCTCTTGGTCATATATACAAGCTGAGCATCAGTGGAAGTTTGCAGCATCTTTATTCTCCCATTAGCTTTCTAGGAATGACACCAGTGCCATAGGACTTTTCTTGATCTTGGACAGAGATGATTTCTCCTTCTACGCCATCACCAATGCATTATTGGGCCATCTTAGCTCCCATTGAAAGATATCATCTGAATGCTACTAGCTATCAACATTCTTTTGTCATGTTACTGTTTACTGAGTTTTTCTAGCCATGTCCCAAGTATTATTAACTTGTGAAAAAGTGTGGAGAAGTTGAATGAATTCTTTTTATCTGTCTTCACTGCAGAAGATGTAGGACAAATGCCTGTGCCTGAACTGATGTTTTCAGAAAGATAATCTGACATACCCAGGCAAAGCTCAGTCACAAAATAGGAATATCTTGACCCTATTGACAAATTAAAAGCTAGTAAGTCACAAGATCCAAAATGCATCTATTCTGGAATTATGCAACTATTTGGAATATTATGCATAGTTCTGACTACTACATCTAAAAAAATGGTAGAGTTGGAAAAGTGCAGAAAATTGCAACTAAAATGGAGGGTCTAGAAAACTTCCCTATGAGAAAAGGTTACAACTTCAAGATGTTTAGCTCAGAAAGAAGCCAGTGAGGGGAGTCATGCTAAAGGTGTACAAAATTATGCATAGTGTGAAGAAAGTGGACCATGAAATATTTTCTCTCTCTCATAACAGAATCTTGGATAATCAAAAAGAAATGTGATAATCCATAATCCTATGGAACTGATTCACATCAGAGAAAGGAAGCATTTCTTCACTCAAAATATCATTCAAGTATGGAATTTGCTATGACAAGATATGATGACCCCCAACCTGATGGCTTTAAAAGAGAATTAGACAAATTCATAGAGAATAAAGTAGTCAAAGGCTACTAATCCTGTTGGCTATATAACTCTGGGATCAGAGGCAGTATGCAGTTTGCATGTGTTCCTGGGGAAAAACACTGGGAGATCACTATTGCGCACATGTCTTTCTGGGTTTCCCACAGACACTGGATAGCTAATGTGCAAACACAGTAAAGGACTAGATGGACCCTTGGTTTAATCCAACATGATGCCTCATGTTTTTTAATTGAACATGGCAGTTATGCTGCTTATGGTATGCAAATGATTAAGGCACATCCCATTTATGTTTAGACAAAAAATCCAACACCTCGCAGATGCTCCAGTCAAGATAAATGGCTGGAAAATTCTGGGGAGTGTAGGACTGTTTTCTGTCTCAACATGCATAGGGTTGTACTCTAAACAACATAGTGAAGTTAGGGTATACAAATCCTTTTTCACAAGACACTCACATTATTTTCATACTGTATTCATGGTTGCTAAGCAGGTATCCCCTTATTTGGTTATTTTCCACAGGTTGCTCAATACCTGTTCCCAGTGGGGAATATAAAAGATAATAACTATCTTACCACTGCAGCCACAAGTAGCTACCTTAACTTTTGCTTCACTGTCTCAATGGGCGAGCACTTGGGAAAAACACAGACTCCTTGTAATGGTCATTTAATCATGCACAAGTGCAAATCAGATGGTGGGGGATAACATTTGTATGTCACTGGATGGCTCCATTTGTTTCACAAGGCTGGCTTTTTCCTAATATGTTCGTGTTTAAAACTTAATATTGAAAGTTGACAACTAGTAGTTAGGGATGGGTAATAATTTTGTTCATCTTTTTTCCTAAAATGTACCAAAATACTTCATTAACAAAATGGAAGGAATTTCAGATTTAAACCTTTTTGTTGTGAGGGAAAGTGAAACTGACAGATCTATGCAGGCAGAGGGCTTTGAGTGCTCAGCTTTCACAAATCTTGATTTTAATCCAAGTTATTTAACAGTGTTTGTAATCCTGAGTTAGGGTTGCCACCTCTGTTCTCACTAGAATGCATATTCTTCTGTAAACCAAAATTCATATAGATGCCTAGATGGAGACTTTTGCCACAGCTTTATCAAGGCAGCCATTAGTCAAACCAAAATGGTAAAGAAACAAAAACTATGGTGATGGATCCCATGGGTACCTCTGCTTAAGCAAATCTTAGAATGTCAGATGCAACATCCTGCATTTTAGGAGATTTTAAAAACATTTCCAAATGAAAAATATCTGGTATTTATCTTGGATCCTGCATTATCAAAACTTGCCAGTGGCAAATTCTAAATATCAAAGCCACATTTTTTTTTCCTATGCTCTCATGTGGTCTCCATCACAGGTATGCTCACGTATGCTCTGGAAAAACACTTTAAAAGCCAGGATCAATATTATAAAAAGAACCCCCAGAGCAGATTAGCACCTCCCTTGCAGCTATGAACACTAGTCTCTTATACCCACCATCTATGTATTTATAGCCAAATGCTCCAGCCTTAAATGGCCTTAAGACTCACATCCTGACCTGATACTCATTTCAAATTTAATGATCTGAGATGGAATACAGTGCATTGACTCTAAATAATTCCTCCCTTCTATTTTAAAAGCATTGAATCAATAAGTTGCTATATTTTATTGGAGTAACTGGTTGCAGAGTTTCTAAGTTTCACTGAACCTTTCTCATCAGAGCATCACATATTTAGAGCATAAAGACAGCAGTATAGTTTCTTGCTTTACCTAGCATTCAGAGACTTCCAATGTTTTATACTTTCTGAAGAATACTGTAGAATTGAAAAACCTGAAGTAACTTTTAAGTGACTAAATAGAAGATAGTGACTGGGTACACAAGACACAACAAACCCCACTGGCTTACAAGCTGGGGGTCTTGGTGTATGGTATGGACCTGATATCACTTATTTGGAGTGGCTTATAGACCCAGAATCTGGTTTATAAGCTACTCTGCCAGCCATGACTTGTTCTAGTGTTTAGCTATACCTGGGCTTCCTGGTCTGAAACCAACCACCACAATGAGTGGAGAAGTACTCAAAACCTCCACACAGCTGCTCTTGCAAAGTGGCTCTGTGCGAGTGACAATGCCCAAGTGGCCCCTGGGGGCAACTCTGAGATGCCATGCATGGCTGCCTCACGCTCCCGTGGATGCCAACAAACCAGGGTTCTTGACAAGCAAGCCGGCTCTTTTGCCATTGGCAACAGCATGGGGAAGCCACTGCTCCTGAACAAGCCTGTTTTGGTGGATCAGCAGCAACTGCCTATAACCCCACTGATGGTTCCAACTCGCAGCGCAATCCAGGAAAGAGGGATGGCACCAACTCTTTCTAGACTGACAGCACCAGCTGCGAGGTGGGAGGAGGGGTGGCATGCTTTGATCAGCCTCCTCCAGACAACATACAAATGCAAGTGTGGCTCCTAAACCCCAGAACAGGCCATAGCCTGCTGCAGTTGGAGGGCATGTCTTGCTTGGCTTCCTCTAGATGAGGAAGGGTGCTGAGGGTCTATTTACACTAGCCAGTCATTAATATCTAAGAATCAGATAATTTAAAACACTGTGTGCATTGGTAAATATTAAGGAATGATCCAATAAAAATGTATCTTTATAACGACCTCTTCCCAACCATTGGACATTGCAGAATATATGTTTAAAGGCGCATTAGCTGTGTTAACATTTCCAACTATTAGTCAACTTAGATAACCCATATTAAAGAAATGTTCCAGCATCCATTAGATATAAAACAAACATTTTTCTTGACTAAGATGCAAAAGTGGCAATTCACTGATTAGGGAAAATGTGACAATCCAGTTCCTTATGCCATTCCCATTTAAAACATTATATATCCTATTTACTGGCCAATAATAAGTATTTAGACACATGGATCATTTTGGATTGTTTCATCATAGGGTTTTCAAGTTAAGAAAATTCAGAAGTAGTTTAATTGCCTTCTTCTGCACAGCGCTAACCAGTTAGTTTGAGCATCATTTCTGTCATTTGTGAAAGAGCCTCTGCTAGTGTTGCCTTCAGCTACCTCTGCTGCCTAACAGCTGCCTCAGAAGTTTCTCCATTCCCATCAACTTTAGAAACACCCATTCACTTATGCTGATGTGACTATTGCTCTGGAAAAGGGTGGATGCATTTTAGTCTGGTGTCCCTGCTTTGACCAGTCCACTTTGGCTATGAGACCTGCCTAGTAAGACGGTCTGGTCTCCTGGAGCCCTCGCTCATGTTTTCTGACACTCTCAAACCCTGTCACCATGCTAAGGTGTGCATCCAAGAGAGGGTTTCCCACAGGCAAAGGTGTAAGACAAGGATATATTTTCTTTCCCTATCTGCTCATCCTGTACAAAGGAAAGACTGAAAGCTGGAAAATTGGATTAGATTCAGAGGAAAGAGTGAAAATTGGCAGAAAACACAATAAGATATGCAGATGATGCCATTATTACTGGCAGAGAGGAGTGATGAGTGAAAGAAGAAAGTACAAAAGCAGGACTACAGTTAAGAAAACAAAATTATGATGGCAGAGGAATTACAGAACTTTCCTGTTAGCAATGAAGGAACTGAAATTGTGAAAACTTTTACATACTTTAGTCATCAGTTCAAAGGGAGACTGCAGCCAAGAAATTCAAAACCAACCCTTGGAAAGGCAGCAACAAAGGAACTGGAAAAGATAATCAAGTATACGGATGTTTCACTGGAGACCAAAGCCAAGACTATCCACACTATTGTATTCTCAATCACTATGTACAAGTATGAAAGCTGGACAGCGAAGAGAGCTGACAGGAAGAAAATTGATGCATTCGGAACATGGTGCTGGAAGAGAACTCTGCTAATAGCCTGAACTGACAGTAAGAGAAACAAGTGGGTCCAAGATCAAATTAAACCAGAGCTTTCCCTATAGAAGCAAAAATGACAAAACTGAGTCTATCATATTTCGGACAGATCACGAGAAGACAAAACTCCCTGGAGAAGACAATCATGCTAGGGAAATTTGAAGGCAGAAGAGGAAAAGGCAAACTAAATAAATGATTAATTTATTCCAGAACGGAAGTCAGAGCCCTGAATTTACAAGATCTGAGCAGGACTGTCATGGATATGCTTCACTGTCTCATGATTTGCAAGGGGTGGGAGAGTATGGAGGGGAGGTTTATGCTTGTCCTCCCATTCCCACCTACTTTGGAGGGAGTTGCATGAGAGAATGAAGGCGGGAGACACACGGGCAGGGGGAGGATGCAGTAGTGGTACTGATCCTGCAGCTCGGTGGCCTATGCCTTCCAGTTCAGGGACTGGGACCAGTTTTCAAATAAAACCGTCCAAGGTATATATTTTAGTCCCTGAATCTGAACTGGAGGAGCAGACAGGGTCAAAATGCTTAGCTGAAATGCCAAGGTTAATGAGTTTGAGATAAGCTAAGCAGTGAGCAAGAACCAGACTACCTCTGGTTCAAGGGTGGGACACAGGTCCGGACACAGGTCCGGGTCAATAGATGTCAAATCAAACATTCCCTCCATCTGGCCTCAAGCAGCAGGAACCTTTCTGAGGATAGAGCTACCACTTTTTGGTAAAAGTTGAGGATGGAGATTCTGCTTAGAATCAACTCTTGGTATGGGTAAGAACTCCAGTTAGATGGTCTTAATGGATGCCTCTTGCTAATGACCTTTATATTTCTCACTCTGTATCACAAAACCAGTCCTAGCTGGCCTGCTTTAACATGATAAATATTGTAGTTATAATTCTCTCTTCATGATATGCTGGGAAGGAAAAGGAGAGAAGCTTGCAGGGGGTTAGAGGAGATACTGGCTCAAAATATTAGTTAGGGGGAAATGCAGCCCTGTGGCTAAAAATGTTCCCTACTCAGGAACCTGAGGTATAGAAAAAGCCTTTCTTGGAGATTCTGGCAACTTGCTGTCAACTGGAGTAAAATAGATAATAATGGATAGGAAGAGTACTTTACTCAGTGTAAAGTAGCTTTTTGTGTTATGAAGGCTGGGATAGGAACATTTCTTAGGCACATGGAATTCTAATAGTGCAGGGTGATGGGCTCAGTAAGAACTAGTAAGTGTAGAGATTTTCTTCTGAAAATCATTGCTCAGCATTTAGAATACAATATCCACTGGAGGATGAAAATGTGTCACCTTCTGGGCAGTGGGAAGAAAGAGTTTGGAGACTGTTGTTTCTATTTAGTTAGGACAATGAGAGAGACAGAGTTTGAAGTTCTGTGTCTTCTGAATATGAAGCATACAGGAGTGTAGTAGGAGAGAGCTCTAGGAATTGCCTGCTAGCAAATGAATGCATTTTCTGCCTGCCATATGAATGTCTAAGCTCCTTCCACGATGTTCCTCTTACACAATTAAACAGATTTTACAATAGCCTCATACAGTGACACCAGTTTTTCATCCATAGGAAAATAAATCTTCATGAG
>NW_025336087.1:42026734-42308965 GCF_004798865.1 Varanus komodoensis | reverse complement strand
TCAGCAATGAAGTGTTTGAAAACATTTAACAGTTCCCGAGGAACTATAACTGATGAATGTGTAAATCCTTCATACTTCATGGACTACTGAATCAATGGACTGTAACGGTTACTGTGGAGCATTGCAGCCTGTTAATGAATATCCATGGAGATAGCTTAATGGCAAAAAATGCACACATAAAGCCTCTTTGGATAGTGTCGTGCAAATCTAGTTTTTTCTTAACATGAAAAGCTGACCTCGACATGGGTATAGAAGTAATTATGAGGCAAAGCACTAACTCTCTGAAACTTGCATAGCATTATGACAGAATTGTCTATGCTTATTTCTATGCCACATCAAGTGTTTTTCAAGTCTAGAATGACTGTCAACTATACAATAAGCAATGAATGATAAAAAATCAATTATTCACAAACAAATGATTGCGATGCTGCTTTCACTTGAGTCAGGCTGTGAACAGACCAACTCTTCTACCACCCTTACCAGCAATACACAAAACAGCAACACTCCTTGGGTTGTTTAACCTAGAAATGGTAGGGATAAAAAAAGCTCAGTGGTTGTGTCTGCTTTTAACCCAGCTTACATGCATGCACGTACACCCATCATTCTTGGATTGTTTTATGTGCTGACTTGGACATTTTAGGCTGTTTAATCTATAAACAGCCCAAAGTTTAAGCCAACAACAAGCCATGAGCAATTGTTGGGTTTTTAGTTGTTTAATTCATAAGCAACCCAGTATTCTGTATTCAAATGTCATGAAAAATATCAGGAATAGGGTGTTTCTGAACTGTGAATTGGAAAGAATGGCTCACATCCTCTACTTATGTTCAAAATTGGGTTAAATGCCGTGCCAACCAAGTCAGAGAATTTTGTGCCCTGGTCAGTTAGCAAAGTTACGTATGTGCGAAGAGGTTTCCAAAATTCAACTGTATTCATTGCAAGTATCAAGGGGGTTCATCTCAAGAAGCGTCAGCACCAGAATAAGGGATATTTCTACTTGGTATACTTACTGCTTAACCTAGGTCCAGTTTCTGTCTTGCCACATTTATTCTGTTGCTCCCTTGCCCACCAAAACCAATATGTCCCCTAGGCAGTGCTTAAAGAGCAATAGGATATATCAGATTCTCAGAACAGAGGTCAGAAATAGTACTCAAACATTGGAAGAAAGAATTGGAGTTCTGTAAACCTTAAGACAGATGACTGACAGCCCTTCAAATAGAGAACTGTCCTCAGCAAAATAGGATGCATGGCTACTCTTGAAGTTACTAAGTGCCAAACCAACAAGGTGCTTGGGCCTTAGATGAAACCTTGTAGAACCTGGCTTAAGTCCCTGGATAAGTCCAGAAGATAGGCTCATTGCCAGTTCTAGATGAGGTTGCACTCCCTTTGAAAGGCCAGATGTGTAGTCACTAGAGCCTGAAGTGATTATGACAGCTCCGCGTGCCTTTTTTAGTTTCAACTTTGCCAGCTATGGCCTCTCCTAGAGAGGGCTGGGCACATACGTTCAGCCTCTAGTAAAATCAAACCTGAATTACTACAATGCCATCGGTGTGGAGCTGGCCTTAAGGCTGGTCTGGAAGCTGCAGCCAGTGCAGAATGCAGTGCTCAACTGTTGATGACATTTTCAGCATGTGACTCCCCTGCAGAGGGAATTGTACTAGCAGCCCATTTGCCAATGGGCCGGATTGAAGGCTTGCTGCAAGTGTATAAACCCTAAACTTGAGACTGGGATGCCTAGGTGTGCCTTCTTTTTACCAACCTGCCAAGTCACTGAAGTCATAGACTGGCATGTCTGTCTGTTCCATGTTGGATGCATGGCCTGATTGAAGTCATCAGTGTTGCAGCTCTGTTCCTATGGGACTCTCTGCCTCTGGAGGTCAAGTAGTTGCAAACACACATCATATTCTAGGAAACCTTCGGTTGATCAACTACTGGTTTGATCAACACTGTTTTTATTGATACTCTGCTTTAATATTGCATTTTTAATCATTTTTCCCACTGTTCAACTCTCCAGAACTTGGGTAGATGTGGAGTATGTAGATTCTGCAAATAATGACTCCCAATCATTTAACATTAGCAGCAACATTATTCTTCATCTCCTGTCCTGCTACCCTAAATTATCCTGCTGAAATGAAGATAGATGGTAATCAGGAGTGAATATATGTGTGGAAGGACAGTTTGCTAGCAAGACGACATTGCCTTGGTTTTGAGGGTTTGTTTCTTTCTAAGTGTATATGCTTTATTCCAGCCATTAGTTAATGACATTTGAGGCTCGAGATAAAAATGAAATGGATCCTCAAAGCACTGAGATCTGTCCAGCACTGCCTTAGACAATCCAAACTGAAAATAAGGGAGGTGGATTTCTGATCCCCACAACCCACCAGGAGCAACACACTTACTACTGAATTTGCTGCTAAGTTGCTGCCTAATTTCAGCACCAAAAGCTACTTTGTCACTTTTATGCAAGGCAGACAAGGAGCATACCCCTTATTTTAATGCAAAATCTTGCTTGTACATTAAAATGTGTACCCTTTGTCTTGTTTTAAAGCTGCTGCTGTTACTACCACATGGCTGAAATTCGGAGGCAGTGGAGTGACAGCAAGGTTGGGGCAGTGGAAATAGGGGGAGAAATATAAGTCAGGGGTGCGTCTCGCAATCTTGGGAGAAATGTTGCCCACTCTTGATCTAAACCATGAACAATTGTAAATTTATCACAACAAGCCCCAAGGCTCATGTGCTCTTCATGCCTTCTCTTTGCCCTAAGGAGAACGAATGCTTCTTCATTTATATATGGTTAAATATACTTACATGCATGCCTGAAGTATGTTACAGTTCCCTGTTGCATTCAGGAAACCGTACTTGTTTTAAATCTATTTAATTAAAACAAACCAGGTCCCACACCATGCTTTGAAATGCTGCTTTGTGTTTCAGAGATGCACAGAAGGCAAATCTGTATCTACTGCTAGGTTTTTCAGTGATTTGCAGTAGATCAAGGATTTTTTACTTTCAGTTGTTCAACAGCTGAAACAAAATGAGTTTATTTCCCCTGAAATTAGACTTCTGAAGTGAAGAAAGCTCAGGCTAATAAGGAGAAGATTTTTATGTGGAAGAACTGAGCTTCACTCAGTCCTGGTAGTCAAAACAAATCCCTGAGCTCAGAATTCTTAAATTGTAAGTATGTCTTCTGTGCCAGGTTCCAGTTGTACCAAAATAGATCATATAAGATGAAGTATGCCCACCTCTAACCAGTAATGCTGGGCAATTTTATTTACATTAGTTTGGTGACCAAGGATAAGGAGGAAATGTGCATTTTTTAAACAAAATGCTCTAAGTGACACTGAATCACTGGGGTAGCAAGGAAATACATGCTCCACACCATGCTATTTTTCATGTATTTATAAAATGTACATGCTGCCAAACACCATCAGTGCAGTTTACAATATTTTCAAGACAGAAGAGCTATCTTCTATTTAAGTAGGTCTCTTTGCATGGTATAGGGCTTGAGCAGTGGTTCACAACATTTTGAGCCATGCGCTTATTCAGGAATTTGTGAGGCTGCTATGGGCATTACTGAGCCTAACTGTTGCATCTGTGGATCACAGACTTCATCTTATGCAGCAAAATCTGTTATGTCTATTGGACACTGCAATGCTTCTTAAGAATTTATTTGACTAATTTAGCAAATTGCTGGAGATGCAATTCAGCTAATGCTTTTTTAAACCCATGTCTTGGTAATATCTTGTAACTGCTTCTTTTGCAAAAGAACTTATTACAGATAAATTTTGTACTGGGACCATCTTTAATATTAGCTGATGCACCCTTTTATTTACCCGCTTTGTGTAAATTAACAAATGGTAAATGTATTCTGTTTACTCTTTTGATAGTTAAAAGTCTGACATTGCAACACTGGAGAGAGAAACACCTCATATAATGCTTTGAGGAATTAACTCTCAGGATAGAGGAATTTACAGTTATTTAAGTAGTGGAATGGGTGCCTTAGACACCATCTTCAAATTGATATTTGAATATTGGTCCACTCTTATTCAAACCTGTGTACAATTGCTAGGAAGTATGCATCTCATACAACTGCATACATATGCATCTAAAAACACCCATAAAACAGGAAAAATATAAAACAAACCATAGGCACCACACAGAGGTGCCTACCCTGTGCTACCCTGGGAGTAACACAGAAGGTGCCCCTGGGTGCTGAGTTAGGGACCTTTAGTCTAGTATGATTAACCTTCTAACCTTAAGTAAACAGTGTGCAGGTAAGTGGAAGGGGACTAAATCAAAAGGAACAAAAATGCCAACTGGGTAGTAGCCAGTTGTGCCCTAGCAATATGGGGGGAGGGGGAAATAGTGGGGAATGAAGCCATTGGGATTTATCAGGTAAACCATTTAGTGAACCTGGGTTGAAGGCAGATTCGGTTCTTAGATTACAAATGGGTTGAGGATTTGAGAAACTATTTTTGAAAGCTTCCATGGAAAAAGAGGTGTCAAGACACTCCCACAACAAAAGTGAAATGTTCTGTGAAGAAAAGGCCACATAGAGCAAACAAATCAACTACTGTAATAAAGAGAGTTAATTGAGGACTGGCCATGCATCAGTATGTCAAGCAAAGTTGACCACGAAACTAAGCTTGGGTTATTTAGGCACTTCCAGGTACAGCAAGCCAGGAGAACCAACACACTACGAGCGGTTTAACTATCACCAACAAATATTTGTTTTCCATTCTCTCACGAGCAAAATATGCTAAATTGTTCATTCTGGTCTGTTGCCCATGAAATTCATGCTTTAACGATTTGATCACCATCTTCAAGCAAAGTATTCACAATGATCCTCTGACATTGGGTTTTCCCAGCCCAATTGTTTATTTGAAATAAAAGAATAGCAAAAAGTATCAGAATGAGTGAAAATGATCAGTGCCAATTCATAACCCACCCTTCTCCTATTATGGCATAATTTCCCTGCAGATCTGGAGATTCCACCTTGCTTTCTCCAGACTTGGTAATATTCCTACTGAAGTTTTCAGGTTTCAGAAACTGAGAGCACACACAACCTCCCCAGAGCTTTTATTAGCTAAAATCCATGGTGTAAAGTTAGAACAGGAAAACATTTTTAGTCATTTATGCCACATTTCCTGGCATGCATCCTGTTCCACTAATGGGGTCCACTGTGACTGCAACAAACAGACCAGGAATTTATTCTATGAATTATGGGACTAGGAATTGTTCTCATTATTTGTGCTAGTCATTAAAAGCAATTAAAGTTTGGCACACGTATGATTATTCAGATATAAACAGCCTCTGTTTCAGATTCTCCTCAACGGTGTAACTTACCTGAGTTGCTAAAAAGGGACCACCTGTTTACACATCAAACCGCTGCCCTTCACAGTGAGAGGCATTCCTGAGGCTGCTACATACATTAAGCCCTCCACCCACCCCAAATTAGGCCCATGTTTACTTTAGCTCTGAATAAACAGTTCTGGGCTCTGACAAAAATTTGATCATACTTTTTTTTTTTACTTAAGGTTAATTAGACTGTAAGTAAGAAAATGTGTGCATGAGAAACAGGTAGGGATTAGTGAAAACAAATAATTTGTGTTACTCTAAAAAGGAATACTAAAAAAACTAAGGGGAAGAAACCATCCCCATATTAATATTTATTTCTACCCTGATGATAGCAGAAGTTCAGCCATAGTTATGATGTGAATGGCCACATAAGCATTTTCAGCTAATCAGGTCTAGCCATTTTATTTTCAATCACACCTTCCTTATTATGAACCATTTTGTGTGTCTACCTTTCGGGATGAAAACCATTCTACATGAGGCACTCATTGTGCACTTTGTGATTCCTCCTATGTGGCAGTCTGCAGGCACCTCACACAACACTGTTATTCTCAAAGGTCCTCTGATTCTTTGCCCAGTGTTTGTGTCATTTTAGATCAGGAAAAGTGTCACATTCTTCGAAAATGGCAGCATGAAACCTTTGTGTATTTACATAGTTCCACTATACTGCAGTGTCACCTAGTGGTTGCATACTAGAACATATAGAAATGTCAGGAAAGAAAAACCCTGGGAAAAGGTAAAGCCAGGGTATAGGAGCCAAACTTAATCCCACAAAAAAGGCTTTGGTAAAATTGAAGTCTCATGTAGAAAAGCTTATTAATTGGTTACATAATCCCATTTTGTCTCCCTAAAGTACTTGGTGCAATTTGTCAGTATCTGCAGCATGGGCTGCTGGAAATCAGGTCAGGGCACCAGGACCCAGACGACCAGTACGGTATACAGGCCCATTCCAAAACATAGGCAGTACAGAGAAAAAGGTGGCCAACTGAAGTGCAAGTTAGGTCAATCTTGATAGAGCAGAGTAGCATATGCCAGTCAGGAGTTAAAAGCCAGAGAGACAAGCCAAGGAGAAGCAGTTACCTGGTGAAGGAGAAACAGGTGAAGCTGAAGCCAGGCACTTTCCAGAAGTCACAGGACACTCCAACAATACCAGAACCCCCTACTGTTGAGGTAGCAGCTGAAGGGAAGAGCTCCTTCTTATATAGCTCTTCCCTCAGGGCTCCCAGGTGGTGCTTGTAACATTCCAGGTGGCTGCAATTGACTCTGGGCCCAGTCCTGCAACCACCAGGGCTGCTATTCTGTCTTCTGGTCAGAAGAGGGAACCCTGGTGCTGCCTCAGAACCTCACACTCTTTCAGTTAATCCCAAATGCATTTTTTTCCTGATTGCATGTTTTTTCTGCAAATCTGGAGATCCTGAACAAATTCCTTGCAATGAATTTGACTGGTCTTTTACCCCATGATTAATAGTAACTGTTGCTGTTGTTTTTAACCATGTGGTGACTTCCCTCTAGCTACCACTAGAGGCACTCTTCTGCAAAAGCATTTCAGATCTGTAGTTGTGGCACTACCTACCTACCTCCATTTCTTCCTCAACAGTCGTGGCACAATCACTGCTACGCACCATAGCCTGTTAACCCACAGTAAAACATAGTGCATGCTGGGTGGTTATTGTA
Organism: Varanus komodoensis; assembly: GCF_004798865.1. NCBI lineage: Eukaryota > Metazoa > Chordata > Lepidosauria > Squamata > Varanidae > Varanus > Varanus komodoensis. The sequence goes on along the minus strand of NW_025336087.1, from coordinate 42,301,942 downwards.
TATTCAAGCTGCAGCCTTGTTGTGCCATGCAAACCCAGGGGCAATGGGTTATGCAAAAGTTTCCAAGTTTGCATGACAGAAGCCACAGCTGGAATATTCAACATGGCTATCAGGACATGTTAGTGGCCACCCTGGTTTACATAAGCCCGATTGTCAGGATCTGCAGAGAGATGCAGTTCCCCCGGGTGGCCTGATGGAGCTGCCTTGCCTGGTCCACCTTGTAAATACTTGCAGGATTGGCATCATCTCAGTATTGCAGCTACATCAGCCTCCAGCTTGCTGGAATGAACTGGGGAGTGGCTACAATGCTTTCTGGGACCTTAAGAGAGAGTGGTGTCAGCTGAGGACCAGCAGTGAGTGTTCATTTCTGTCTACTTCCTGCAGACATTTCCACCTTTGCTTGCTGGAGGTGTGAGCCTGTGATATGAACCATCAGGCTCTTGCCCTTTGGATCCGCTCCTGAAGGTGTCATGCAACCCCTCCCACCAACAGTGCAGGACTTTGAAATTAGACCTCTGGAAGGAGATTTGTTTTCACTATGGGTCCTGAATATGTGCCTGGAACGGAGGATATAGGCCATGTGGTCAATCATGTGGGAGCTACATTATTGTAGTTATGGGTAGAGGGAGGTGTGGAGTTGGAAGGATAGCTAGCCAGGGGAGGAGGACATGGCCTACAGAGCATAGGTCGTGCCATGTTCTGACCTCCCTTGCAATTGCAGCTTTGATGGTTGCTCTATCAGCTTGCCCTCAGGTTTCTGGCTGCTGTTATTAAATGCAGGGTTGAAATAGAACAACATTTCTCTCATTCATGATCTAATAGTGGGTGAGGCAGCTGATCTAGCATGGATAACTGAGCCGTGGGTGGGTAAACAGAGAGGAGTTATGCCTACAAGGGTGCTTGGCTCAGCATCAAAGTAGACTCAAAGGATAGGGGGTTGCTGTGGACTATAAGGGTTCAATTTATCTCTGCAGGCTCCCTGTCCATCTGACTACCAGTCTGGAGTGTTTGCATCCTGCATTGGGCCAGAAGGACAGATCAGGGATTCTGTTGGCACTGTACCCTCCTCATGCTGCTCAACAGATTCCCCTTCAGAGCTGATGGAGGTGGTCTCAGATAGGATGCTGAGATCCCCCAGGCTGTTGGTTTTGGGGGATGTCAGCATTCATACTGAGGACAGCTCTTATGGGACAGCTCAGGATTTCATGGTCTCCATGAGAACCATGGGACTGTTCCAACATGCCATTGGTCCAACACACATAGTGTTTATTTATTTAATTTAAAAGTTATATACTCTTACCTCAGCATGATGCCATAGTAGGGCATAACCTAGACCTGTTTTTTTCAGCTGGGTGTGGGGCTGGTGATCTGAATATAGTGGACTTGGATTCAGGTCATTTGTCATAATCAGATCACAGCTTACTGAGGTTTATACTGATGCCACATTTCCCCTATGCAAAGGTGGGAGGTCCATTAGGATCCAGAGACCAATGGACATGGATGGTTTCCAGAAGGCTCTAGGAGATTTCCTAGCTGATCCAGCTGGTAGTCCCGTTTAAACTCTGGAAATTTTTGGTCAGTTGACACAGAATAATAGAACAGTAGAGCTGGAAGGGGGCAGAGTCCCATCAGGTCCAACCTACTGCTCAGTGCAAGACTCCCAGTTAAAGCATCCCTTTCAGATGGCTGTCCAGTTTTATCTTGAATACCTCTAGTGTGGGAGAGCCTACAAACTCCCTAAGTAATTGCTTCTATTGCCATACTGCTTTAACAGTCAGTTTGGTGTCACCTGCAAATTTGATAATCATTCCCTGCATCTATTGCCCTGAGTATCCTTTCTGCAGTAGAGTTTGTACAACTCTGTGGTATACTCTGCATCTGACACTTATGAAATAAGAAATGGTTCGAGTGTCAATGGAGGAAAATCCCTAGTGGATGCAATCAGGCCCTTGTATGTGCCTATAATCAGGTATACCCGGGCAAGAGTGGCACAGAAACTACATCTCGCTGCTTCTGTTCAATCTTTTATTTGTTGTCCAGTGGAGCTTTTTAAGGTTGTCCAGGGCCTATCACATGCTGCCCAAAGAATGTTGTAGACCCATCTGAGGCCCACTGTAACATACTTGCTAGGCGCTTCCAGGAAAGAAAGTTCTTGCATCTCTCAGGACATAGACTTCAGCACTACAACAGCTTTATCTGGTGAGGTTTCCCAGAACACAGACTGGTCTCATTGACTGGATCAGTTTCAGCTAGTGCAGCTTGAGGATATTGACAAGGTTCTTGAAGAAGTTAATGCAACCACCTCTATTCTAGATCCCTGGCCCCCTTGGCTAATAAAAAAAGGCAGAAAGGAAAAAGGCAGCTGGTTCAGGGCGGTGATTAATGGCTGCTCCTGAAAGGGAGGGGTCTCATGCTACCTGAAAAAGGTGGTGGTATGACTGCATTTCACAGATCGCTCCCTGGACCCAGAGCATGCTAACAACTTCAGGCAGGTGGCAAAAGTGACTTTCCTGGGCAAGGTTCTCGAGTGGGTAGTGACCAATAAGCTCCAGCCCTACTAAGCTTGGGACCGCAATATCCGATGTACACCTCTCCCAGCCTCAATCTACCCAGACTCTACAGTCTGCGTCTGGGGCCTTCCTCCAACTGTCAACTCCAAGGGAGGCCTGGAAAGAGGCCACAAAGAGATCTTTTCCTCACTGAGGCCCATCTGATGCCAACATTGTCACCTGTTTGGTAAAGGTTAAAAGTGCCCTCTATCGTCAGGCATTTAGTGCATACAATGGCATATGTCTATTGTTTTAATCAGGTCTAGCTTTACTGAAATTGCTTTAGATGTTCAAACTGTTTTAAATTTTGTATATTCAAATTTTAAACCATTTTAAATACTGGAATTTTATACTGTGTTCTATTGTATCTGTACTTTTAATTGTATCTCTTTTTATAGCACTTAGAAGTTGTTGTGAACTACCCGGCTTCAGCTATCAGATAACATAGAAATTACATAAATAAACTTGAACAAGCAGGCCCAGTGCAATCGCACAGACCCGCTGGAGGCACAGGAAGCTCCTCAGTTTAGCTGAGTTTTGCCACAGCAAAAAGTCATCTTTGTGGTGACTCTGTGTGTTTTTGATTTGGTTTCTGCCTCCAGTCCTGGAATGTCATCAGTTCTGGCTTGACTCCCACCTGTTCCTATTGTTTTTGCCTCTGGTCCTGCAGTGCCTTTCCAGGTGGCTGACACATGCCTTTTCCTCTTGCTGCTGTCACCTCTGGTCCAGTTTGGCTTGATGGGTTATCTGTCCACCTCCATCACCCTGGTCCTCATTTTCCAGTTGAAGACAACTGCTGCTTAAGTCCTATTGCGCACAATGATTGTGCAAGTAGGCCCAGTGTCTTCCAGTGATTCCTACCTGGGGCTCAGCTTTCCTTTTTTCTGGATTAAAAGTGGAAAGATGTTTCCTTTTTACCATCAAAAAGAAGCAGAGTTAGATACCTATATCTACATAGAGATGTAACATTTTAGTCAGCTCCCCTTTGCAGGAGTTGCCCAGTGATACTGCCTCCTGGTGTTCCATTCCCCATGTATAGTCAGCTCAGAAACCAGACAGTTTTTCCTGGACAATGCGAATACTCCTGGGATTCCCTGCACACTCCGCTGCTCTTACGCGGCTTATGTCAGAGAATCTCACTGCATCCTCATTCCCCGCTTTGGAATAATGTCACTGCCCTCATATTGTATGGTTGCTGCATACTGCCTGCCCCAGGACAGATGCCTCCAAGTCAGTGTTTTAATTGCTTACAGTAGACTCTCTCTGTCTGGTTATAACTGTGTACATTGATGGTGTTATTTTACAACAATAATGCATTAAATTAGATCAATATGCCAGAATGTCTACATGGTAAGTGGCACCTACAGCCATCAATCCAGGTCCAGATATACCATCTCTGTGCATGTGAGAGAGAAAAGGAATAATTTGTATTTTTGTGGAGAAAGGCCTAAGAATTAAATGACTATTTTTTAAAAAAAGCCAAGGCTCTTCCCTCCTGGGGATCAAACATGCTTCCTTCATGTAAACAGGACTCCTCACCCCTATCCTCACACACACTTTGTCTGCTAGACATAGACTAGAAATCTCACACTTCTCACCTTCCTCTTCTACCTTTCTGGGTTGTTGAAAAGCTTTCAGTGTCCTTTATATCTCGGCATATTTGTGAGGCACACCATGTCTAGACTCCTCTCCTACAGGCTTGCCCAAGTCCGCACAGCCATGTCTCTTCTTTCACTCCATAGAGTTAAAAGAGGAGAAATTCCTTATGAAAACAGATAATCTTTTGAACATCATTCATGGGTAATCCTCTTTACAAGTATGTTTTAGGTTTATCTTTAAGAGTGTCTGACTTAGATTACTTGAGATGCATTCCTTTAGCTGATAGGTCCTGTGTGGCTGGAGTCCCCATTGCCACCCCACTGTGAAAGCCCTCTGAGTTTGTAGCAGGGATTCCATCTTAGGAGGGCCCTCCCTCCATCCTTGCGACTCCTGTGCTTCTTTCTGCACTGGGTCAGCCTCTTGCGGGAGAACAATGCCTTTGGAGCAAGCACTGGGGAGGAGCAATCTGGGGTCAGGGAGAGGAAGAGCCAGGTGCTGCTGTCCTTTGGAGAATCCACGCCATGCCTCAACCCCTCCTCCTCGTGGGCAGAGGCATCAGCCCCAGGCAGCCAAAATCATCCATCTTAGTATTTTGCAGGAGAAAAGGTGCCTCTCACATGTCCTACACTTGACTGGATGTCCACAACCTTGAGTTCCAGGGTTCCAGGGCAGTCTCGAGACAAAGTCTCTAGGAGGAAGAACGAATCTGCAACTCCCAGCATAGGCTTTGTAGGCCTTTTTTCCATCTAAACATCCATAGGTTTGTTCCCTTAAAATAAACTTTAGTCAATTTTGTGCTGGCTCTCTGTATTTCCCTACACTACTTACAGTGTGGTGCCAGATAGACAAATCATAAAAGTTAATGCCATCAAAAACTCAAGAGGACTTTGGATGGACTTTGTAGGCACCACAAGATCACAATAAGGGAGGCCTAAATTTATTGCCTAAACTTCATGTTCAGCTTTGACAGATGTAAGAAGAGGACTCTGGACTATTAAACTGTATTTAAACTGGATTTAATGCAGTTTAATAGCTTAATAGTCCAGATATATTTTGCTGTGTTTAAAGTGCCCCTGGACTCTTTATGCATTTTCTTTTTTTTCTGATCTGGAATAACCTGCTATTCTTTGGAAAATAGTGCCAGAATCAAACAGAGCATGCTATGTTCTCTGGGCAGTAGAGCAGCTTCAGGCCAGTAGAGCAGCTTCAGTTACCCAAAGACAGACCTATGATCAGTGAACCTTTTTCATCCTGAAGGGCAAGTTCAATTTCAGGGAAGCTCTGGGAGGCCACATTCTGGTGGTGAGCAAAGGGGCAAAATTGCCAGCATGAACACTTCATTAGCACCAGCAACGTTTCAGTCCTTTAGAATGGGGGAAAGGTTCACAAACGCTGGGAAGCCACCAAGCAGTGGATCATGGGGGAAAGGGGCACGGCCATCTGGGTAATCCAAAAGGGCAAGATTGGGACCTCAGGTGGGCTGAATTGGGCTCACCCTCGGCTACAGGTTCTGCACCCCTGTCATACACCAAGGATTTGTCACAACTTTTTGAAATAGATTTGGTGCAGAACCATTAACATCCTTCATAAAATATTCCATGCTGTAAAATGATAGTGCTCTTTGATAAAAAGGTTGCCAACAATACTCTTCCTGCTAGCTTGTCTGGCTCAAAATTCAAAAGATGCAAGTCTCCACTTCTTAAATAAACATTCCACAAACAGCCAAATACGTAAGCAATAAGTTATAATAATTTTTATTCATGTTAGAATTTCTATCAGTGTTTGAACATTAATGTTTAGAGAGTTTGTACAAATTTTCACTCATGATTTAAAATTGAGAACCACACTAGATCACAAAATGGTAAACCTAAAACAGTTCAGAATGACATGAAACATCCACACTCTCTTTTAACACTGTTATCGTTTGTTTGTTTGTTTGCAAATGGGACTTGTCATGGAAAGTGTGCATTGTATTTATGTCTCAGCAATGTTCCAAAACATAATGGTATCATCATTACATATAAACTCTTTAAAAATATAATTCTGTCAAAAGAATTGAGGACTACTATGTACACTACAAAAATAAATTTTCATATAAATAAATTATATGGCATACTTTTATCTTTGTAACTGAAACACAAACCCATTCCTGCTAAAAACAGAAACAAAAAACACAGGCAGACAATGAGACCCAGTCTGAATATTTTTTCCTTTTAACTCCTTGCTCTAAAAAGCTACAAAATGAGTCCTTAATGTAAATGTTATATACTCTCTTCCTATTTAACATTAGTAAGCATTCTATACAAATAAAAATTCAATTATAAAGTAAAAACATAGCTGTAATAGTGTTTCCAATAGAAATAAAATCCCTGCATTGTGTTTGTTATAAACTGGCATGACAAATACTGTACGAACACATTCTTATGATACAAAAATATAAATATCAACAACAATTAAAGTTAAAAACTAAAACAACCAGCCACTGAGATCTCCTTTTGCCAATGTGACAAGAAGAGAAAATGGTCTATATACTATGCACTGAGAAGCAGGTATCTCACACAAGGGACCTCTCTCTCTCTCTCACACACACACACACACGGGAAGGCTAAGGTGAAGGGGCTTCAGAGCACAACACTCTTTCCACTTTTCCCTCTTCCTTTCTTTAATGGAAGTAGAGTGGGATGGACTGACTGATTGGTCCCAAAATAATACCAGTGGTAAGCCGTGGTGACCTCCAACACGACAGCAATGGGCTGTGGAGGGTAGCCTACCGTTAGCATCACACATATAGCTTTTTAAAATATCATACCGACATCTCCACACTGCCACTGCTCAGTTGGGGGCATGGTGTCTTTTGGCCACAAAGTGTTTTTATGTTACGACAGGGAACAGGGTCAGTAGACTGAACTTTGTTGTCCTACTAAAAAGTAGCTTATGTACTAATGAATCAATGACATGCCTTCTTGCTTTTACCAATGTTCATGTTAGGTAGTTGTTAGGAGCCATCTCACACTTTCAAGGCCAGGGACAGAAAAGGGCTGCTTGCACTACACTTTCATTATAAATGGTCTAGCAGGGCTGAAGGAAAATCTGTGGGCAGAAACTTAGCCTGGCAGAAGCGTATCTCCATTCAAATAATGTTTGAAACTGAGGGTCTGTTAAAACAGGTATCTCAAGTCAGCCCAATATGGGCCACCGGGGGTTTAACTGTGACACACTGGGATTCCCCAAGACCAAGCCAAATTTGCAGAACCCCACACCCCATATTAGGTATTTTTCCTAAACAGAGAGGCCTTCTGAGCCAGTTTGGTAAGGTGTATAAATAGGGCCTTCTTTCTGGTTCAGTTTGCCAACAGCGAATTGGCCAACCCATCAATAAGCACAATTCAGAAGCAAATTCTGTTGGGAAATTCTGCCAAAATTAGTGGGACTTGTCTAAGAGCATTGCCAGTATCAGGCAGGCTGCACCTCATCAAGAAATGGCATTCAAACATCACAAGATCATTCTACTTCAGTGATATGGGTGGTCTTATATAAACTGGATGCACAGCGTTTTGTGAGTGCTTTGCATCATTTCTATACATTCTTCTGGGTCTTATATAAAGGATCAATAGTCTAACTTCCCCTTGAGATATGTTTGCGCTCCTTCCACAAGGAGGGCTCATGCATCTTTTAATGAGCAGAATGCAGGAGCTCCTCCCTTTGGATGAGCCTGGGAGCCAGCAGAGAGAATGTACATCACCAGCCTCTGTCGCTACATCCAGATATCATGCTGTGCTTAACAAAGAGGGTAGGTCAACTGTGCTGACTTTGTGCCCTTTGCATATTTCTCTGGATACAAGATGGACTTGTTTGTTTTAAAAGAAAGCCCAAAAAAAAAAAAACTTCAAATAGTACTAAAATGATATTTAATAAAATAGTAAAAAACTCAACACGTTTCAGTATACAAAATACAATCTCTGTTTTCTTCTTCCCCCATAGGAGGTCTTTGCTGAAATGTGTTGGGCATCTTATTGTTTTATTAAATTTTATGCATATTCCTCTGTACAAGTTCATGCCTTTGGTGCTAACCCTTTTTCTCTGATTGTTTTAAATATGTCTATTAGTTAATTCCTTGCTCTAAGAAAGGGCTGGGAAAGAATGTACGAAGAGTGTATGTTAATTTTAAAAAGTTACTTTATTCTGCTAATTCAAGGAATATTTTCATTATTAAAAATGCTACTGTAACACTGTGAAAAGAACAATTCATGATGTGAGCATCCACTGTTAGTAGCTTGGATGCATTAAGAAATTGATTTAATTGCCATCTGAACAGAAGCTCTTCTTAATTTATTTGAAATTCTCATAAAAATATTGGTAGGAAGAATATAACTATGTCAATTATGTTCAGAATGCCTTTACAAAGTTCAGCGTGCAGCAAAGTCTTTAATATGATTATCCAAATGCCTTTATCAGCATCTCCCAAGGCGTTCAACCAGTTGGCTTTTAAGAGCCTTTTGCTGCAAACTAGCCATCTAGTTATGGTGCTGTGCTTCACTAAGGATGGAATGCCATTCCAATGCTACTAGGAGATACAAGTTTAGCCACTGAATGGATGGGCAGGGAAGCTTAGGCAGCAGTGGCAGGCAGTGCTAGGTGTCCAAAAGATCCAGGACTCAGACCTACAGGTGGAAAAAAGGCACTAGTTTGCATTTGCTAATTAACATATGCTCTAAAATCTCTGTATCCGTCTTTAAAAGACCCGTTCTTCTAAGGATACTCCTATTAGTGACAGGAGAATCTGCAGAAAAAAACACAGGCAGAAAGAGTCAAGGAAGGGCAGCAGGAGAGGAAGCAAATGTGGGCCAAAAGCCAACTAAACTAAGATGTAACAGCCATCATCAGGGCCCTTATACCTTTATTACAGAAAGCATCCATGGACCACAAGGTGGTGGAGACACATGGCCTCCCAGATTCAGAGCTACAGCCCTAGTGAGTTGCCCTATAACATCACTAACATGCAGATCAGGTTATTTCCCTAGAAAGCCAAATGCCGCATAACTGAAGTAACAAAATTGAAGGCCATAAATACCGATTCCTAATCTCTATTCTGTTTTATCTCGGTCCTTTGATGCGGTTGGTAGCAGTGGCTGATCTCCAATGATACTTGTAGTTCTCTACAAGACTAGCTATAAGCCTGCATCCAGCTGCACACGTGGGCATTGGACTAATTTCAGTGTCAGGTCTTCACAAATTAAATGTGGGCTGGATTGTAGCCTTACCCAAGAAAGATTACCCCAGTGAACAAAATCCTCCTGGAAAATCCCCTGCACATGAGCTGTTGATTATGGGATGGAGTGGCCCAAAAACCATCTACTTGCACATGCAACATTCATTTCAGTGAGTCATGTATCTGATGCTCTTGATAGTCTGTGCTTGACATAGTCCTTACAGTACACAAACATGCACATCGCAACAGAACTCACACATTTTTGCTTGCTTCACTCACCAAGGTTAACCCACTGCTCTTCATATTTGTTCATCACACACACACAGAAAAAAGAAAAAGAAAAAATTATCACGCATAGCGTGTTTGAAAGTCAACAGAAACATTTCATACTACCACAGGGCTGTGATATGGAAATTTTAAAATACTTTAACACACACACATGCGCATGCGCGCACACACACACCTTTACCAAAAACAAACAAAAATAAAATCCTAATACGTTAGCAATATTTGCATAGAATTATACACGTAAATTATACAATATTTAAGCAGCAGCAACATATGCTGAAATTTACGACTAGATTAAGCTTAGTTGTAGTACAGAGATCAATGTACAATAAAGTACAGAATACCGACAATAGTCCCCACTCTGTTAAACAGGAGTTAAAACAACTCCAGATTATACTATTTTACACAGTTTCTCTTGTATATTACACATGTGTACATCTTTTAAATATTTATAGAAATATTTCACAAAATTATACAATAGGTTACAGTAACAGGGAACTGTTGTCCTGATGCAGCATTGTCCTTTTCCATAACTTCAAGCAGTTTCTCTTCAAGCAGTTCTGGAAAGAGGAGGTTTCCCATCTTTGGCCTCTTCTTTGCTTCAGTTATTTCCCTGTACAAATAGAGACAAAAAAAGGAGCCCCACTGTTCACCTAAAGTTCAGCAAAGATAAATAAATCACCTCAGCCCCAAGCCATCTGACAAGTCCTGCAATTAAAAGCTAGGAGGCCGATGTTCTTTTTCCAGCATTGGCAGTGGCTTCCTGTGGCCAAATAATTTAAACAGGGTTTTTTAAACGCCTTGTTAATTTTCAATATTTCCATTTCTAGGTAGCTCACGATGCATCTCTGCCCAGGTTTGCAAGCACAACTGACAGAGGTATGTCATATTGTTCACAAGTTGTACCAACATCTCAAGTAAATGAGCACCATTAAAAATCTGACTCCTTGATGTCCCTACACTCACTATCCTTTGAATCCTTTGTGAGGTTTTTTGGGATTTTTCTGTGTTTTTATTGTTGTTATTTTATTGTATTATATATGCCCAACTTAATATTATTGTTTTTATTGTGTATGTTGGTGTTATTATACATCTTGTAACCCACACAGAGAGTCAGCTTGGCTAAAGGGTGGGATAGAAATGTAATTAATTAAATGTAATTAAATGTAATGTATATCTATATATATCTCCTAGAAGTGAAAAAGGATTACAGGGAATTCAGTGTAATATTGTAAGGCAGGCTTGCTCTAAACCAGGTTATCCCAGCTCCTCATATGTTTCCAAGGAAATGAATGGGACTTCTCACAGATGTCTCCATAGTTCTTTTAATTTAGTTTTTCTATCATTAGATATAACTTAGAGCAATTTGTTTTTCTGTATCTGCTCTTCTGCATTGCTCATTTGCCTATTGCCTCTTTCCCCTCCCAGCAGCAGATTCACGGAACTACTGCTCTTTTTTAGTGCTATGTATATTAGTCCCAGGCTCATGCACCCGCCAGTCCTCTCCAGAAGCATCTGCTCATGTTTTCAACAGAACACAGTCTGCTATGTCCCAGCCTAGACAAACTGGGTTAACTAGATATTATTGATGCAAGCAAAATCAAACCAACGAAAATGGACATGCGTACTAGTTCCTATCTTGTTATGGCCCCCGTGGAAGAGGAGCACGGAGGGATAAGATCACTGGCTATAGACTTGTACCTGTAATGCTTAATTACAATTTAGCATTGCATGTAAATCAGGGCTGAGACCAACCAGCTATGTCCAACATTAGGAGAGTACACAACAAACCTGAGACCTCCACCCATGCAGGCCCCATGTTGGTCCACCCACCAGACTATCTAGGCCTCATCTGAAATAAGTGTAGACTGAAAGTTTCCAGGCCCTGGTGCACAGCACTATGATGCATCAGGGTCAAACTCCTCCGAGGGCATTCTGGCCTCTGATTAAGTACATCCTCCTTGATATTTCTCATTTAAAAAGTCAGGGAGGGCTCTAATAGGCAGAGGAAGAATGCTGTAATAGGGTTTCAATCCTGCACACATGCATTCATGTGCAGTGCATTCAGTGGCAGTCAGAAAAGTTATGGGAGGGGAAGCAATAAGGCACCACCACCGAGCTGTGGCAGCCAAGTCAGATCTTACAAACCACAAGGTGAAGCAGGGGCACAGGGATGCTGGGCTACCGTCAATAAGGGCAAGAAGCCTCTTCCTTTCTAGCGACTGATCAGTGCACCTGGGTAGACAATCATTTAGGATATTGTCCAGGAAATCTGTGGCCCACCAGACATACTTGGATCCTAAGTCCTATCAGTGTGCCAATATTATGGGAGCTGCAGTCTAACAAAATCTGGATGGCCACAAGTGCCAGAGGTGTCAATTCAGAGCTAAGATTTGCCACACTGACCTTTTAATTCCTACTCCCTGAAATGTTTTCTGTAATAAGCTGGCGCTCTTGATTTTTGGGAGCTAGAGCCGGCTTCCAGACTAAGAGAGCTCCATACACATGGTTTTGGATTGCTCCATGCCTGCAGCTGGAATAGAAAATGTTACCTAGCGGGGATGAAAAGCCTTACCTTACTCTGAGCTGTTGCTACAAGTCCTTTCTTCACATTCAACATCTTGCAGTTCTATTACTTCTACTTTAGAGTTCCTCCTCTCACACCGGACATTGAAAGGCACATGAGGGTCCTCAAATTGTCCATGGTCGGCTTCATGGTATCCCTCGTAGGGTGGAAAGCCTCCCCCACAAGTATTGTGACCATGCACGGCAGGATGCACAGCGACAGTAACTGAAGCGGAGGCAGTCACAGTAGTGATCGGCTGGCAGTAAGGCGGCACCGAAGCCCCTGTGGCAGTGAAGGTGGGGTTTCTGATGTTCTGAGACTGAGCTCTATGACTAGAAAAGTCCCTATTATTAGGGCAAGAATGCCCCTCAGTAGACATTTCAAAAGCATCCCTGCGTGGCCGATATGGGGGTGGCCGGAGTCCTTCCCTTGGTTCTCTTTTGGGTTTCTTATGTTGATGCCATGCTTGCTGGGATCCAGGCTCTTGGTTAGGCTGTGATCTTGGACTTGGCTGCGCATACCTCATCTCTGGCTGGATCACCTGGAAATGAAAGAGGCAGCAAAACCTTTGAATGCATCTATGAAAGAAAATGATTGCGTCTGCTAGATACCCTACCATGGCCTAACAAGGAATCAGGTTTTCTCAGACAAATTCTGACAGTGTAATTTTGGAGGTTAACAGGTGCTCTCCTTACAGTATGTTCTCCAAAAGTTGTAACAAGTGACAAGGCATATCATGACAGCAGGGGCTGTGGCTCAGCAGTGGACCATGTTTTGTAGATAAAAGGTCCCAGGTTCAATGCCTGGCATCTCCAGGAAGGGCAGGAAAAGTTCCTGCTTGAAATCCTGAATGGCTACTACCATTCAGTTTCAACCACACCGGGTTAGAGGGGCCAGTGATCTAACCTGGTGTAAAGCAGTTCTCTTAAATGACGGTATATGAATGCGCACAAACACACTTCCCTCAAACTCAGCAGCGGGTAATTCTAAGCTTCTGACACATTTATCAGTATATTTCAAGAAGATGGATGGAATCAATCTCCAAAGTAGCTCCCTAACCAAATAGTTGGGCTGCAGCAGAAATTGTGGTTCAGCTTGGGTATGCGTACACAGGATGTTAGTGGGATGTAAGCATCTGGGATGTAAGTTGTAAGAATCTGGTTTTTTGGATCTTAGTAAAAAGCGTGAAGCACAGCAGCCACATAAATCAAACAACCATGACCAACTCAAAATGTGGTTCAGCCTGTACCTATTTTTAGGCCTCTACTTATTTGCATTTCATCCCAGATGCAGCACTGGATAGTAATGGGGGAGGGAAATATTTTTCCCTCTGTACTTGTACAACGGCCAGCATTTGGTGCTTTAATTATTTCAGAATGTGGTTTATAACACCTTCAGTGAAATCTTTATGATCTGTGCTATCCAATATGTTGGGTAGATTTCTTATTCTTTTTAAGGGTGCAATCCAATTGCTTGGAGGCTTACAAACATCCAATGGCAAGAGCAAGCTGCACTGTGCCTTGACCCAGCTTTTTACCTAGGGAACCATATGGGGCTGTCTACATAAAGCTCGGAAGCTCTGGAGAAGAGGAAAGGAGGAGGCTTAGACACCGATAGGAATTGGCATAAGCCACACTGCCTCCCTTCCTCATCCCTGGCACACCCCTATTTGTCCTCTCCAAGGCTCCACTGCAGATGTGTGGGGCAGCCAAGGCACTGTGCAGCCAGGGCACTAACCCTAACCCTAAACCCCCCTATTTTCTATTACATCTTTTACCAAAGCTACTTCCTACAGATGAGAAAGGACTTGCCCAATTCCAGTCCAGAGCTATGCCAAGCTCTTAATCTAAACCTCTGCACTTTCAGAAAAAGAAATAACACAAATGAAACATGACTACATTTGTTTAGCGCTGAAGTTGTACCAACACTTCCTTTCCCAAAATGCTTTTGAGATTTGCACCACATGGAGCCAGAAATAAAGATAATTAAAGGTCAGGTCACAAAAGAGGCACCATTTATTCCCTCTTTGCACTCATGCTCTCACATATACAGCTTCGTGAAAGTGTGAATGAGCTGCTGCAGTCCTTTGCCTGACTGAGGCAGCTGCCACCGTGGGAGTGCCTGAAGCTGTCCCCAGGCAAGTCAGAGATTCAAGTCAAAAGGCCTCTCAAACATGCAACCTTAGAGCAAAAACAGCTCCAAATTATCCTGAGAAGTTTTGGAGCTTGCCATCTCAGTTACTTTGTCATGTGTATGAACTTTCAGACCAAGCACTACCCAAAAGCATGAAGCAGTTTGGGAGGTGAGGCTCCATGTATTTGCAGTAGCTTCTGTCAAGCCAACTAGGGCACGGGTTGATAAGACAATGCAGGATGCAAGACTACTAGGCAAGAGAATGGGTGGGATTGGGATACTTACAGTGGATCTGGCAAATACTGGATTTTCAGTTGCTTCAACAATGACTTGGTGGACTGGGGCACTAGTCCTTTGCGTAGCTTCATACTGATGGAGCTCCTCACTTATTCCTGATACTGTGGTCTGAGAACTGTACTCAGAATCAGAAGAATCTGACCCATTCTGAGCATGTCCTGGTGGTATGGCAAACCTCACAATGCTTGGGGGTGGCTCAGAAGAGGGGGTAGGTAACCTGCTCCTTCCATCAGCTGGAGAAACCTAAGAAGGATAATTAAAAACTCTTAATGTATGTTTATAAAAGCCTCAGGCTGGTTCACAGATTCTGAAGGAACACCTAGCCCTCTGTTGAAAAACCACAAATTGCTTGCACTTTGTAATATCTCCTGATGCAAAGCGTAGTAGCATGAAATATGTCCAGATCTGATATCTTTTAAAAAACTGCAGTTAATGCATTTTTGTTGAACTCTTGTTGCTGCTTGTAACATGTGGATTTGCCCTTTTGGCTTAGATTACATATGCACAATACCATGACTTTGAAAAGTATTCAAAAATGTTGGCTGCTTTAAATATAGCACTCAGACTTTTGACTGGATGCAGGTGGATGGAATTTGTTACTAATTTGATACCATCTGCAGTAGCAATTCATTTCTAAGTCCAGTTCAGTTCTTACCAAGGCAGCATAAGCATTGCCTGCTGCTATACGTGATCACACATGGACCACACTCAGCATTGGAAGTCCAACAACTTGTCCCTCTACTATCTTAAATAATAAAAATTCTAAATTTTCTTCCTATCTTCTATCACAAATTATGTACAGTCCCTCTCTCCAACACTCCTTTTTGATTGGTTGAAAATTAATTAGAAAGAAAATAAAATAACCTAACCAATTCTGCTACTGAAAACAGATATGAAGATTGAATGAAATATGCAAATCTGTTTAATTTCCATTATACATTTCAGTAATGTAAGTTTGGTTTTCTGAATTTTAACACAGAATCCATGACCTCTGGGCATAAACCAAAGCTCTTTGTGCTAGGGATCCCTAAGCATCCCTCTGCTCACCCCAAAAAGGGCTGTGCTTCCGTCCATGTTTAAACATTTACAAAGGTCCAAGTGCTATGCAAAAGGTCAGTACCATCATTCACAGAATTCCTGCTCCTACCTCTCTCTTCCCTGGTGCCGAGCACCCAGCCACAACTAATCCTGGGGCAAGGAGAAGGTAAGCATAATAAGGTTGACTGCTCTCAGCATGGCTTCTTCTGCTGGGGAAATTGACCGGGCCAAATGGCAGTCTACACACAATGTGAATTACACACAGAACATCATTTATTTGTTTAAACACACATAGCATGGGACCAGGATACCTGAAGGATCTCCTGCTCCCATATGACCCCTCAGATCAGGTTTGGAGGCCCTTCTCAAGGAGCCATTCTCCAAGGAGGTAAGGAGGATGGCGAACAGAAGAGGGGCCTTCTCAGTGGCTGCACCCCACCTATGCAACTGCTCCCAAGAGCAGTTCGCCTGTACCCTCTTTACAATCTTTATAGCACCAGGGGAAAACCATTTTATTCTCCAGATATTTTAATAATTGATTTTAATTCTGTAGAGTTGATTAATTTTAACTGAATTAAATGTTGGGTGTACGTTAGTATTTAACATGTACTGTTTTAATTCTCAGGTTAAATTCTCAGCTGTATATTGTATATTTATTTTGTGTGTGTGTGTTTGTCTAAAAATTTATTCATATTGTATATTTACTGTATGTTTATTATATATTGTTGTGGTTTGTGTTTATGATGGGGATTATGTTGTTGTATATTGTTTTCATTGTCATTGTTTGTTTTGTTTTCATGTGTTTTCAGATAAACCCAGCCAGAGAGTCCTCCTGGGCTATCGGTTAACACGGATTATAAATTCAATTATAAATAAAGAAATAATTTCTCTAATGGGATACTGGGTTTCTACCGGGTGCTCTACCTGGGCCTCGAAGCATACAAAAAGCTGTCTCTGCTACCCCATTTCTGCCTTTCCCTGCCCCAACAGCAAGTTTCTAGGCAATGGGAATCCGTCCAGTCTCCCCCAACCTGGCTCTCTCCAGATGTGTTGGATTAAAATTTACAATCCTTTCCAGGCATTGCTGGCTGAGGATGATGGGAGCTATAGCCTAATACAACTGGAAGGCACAAAGCTGGGAGAGGCTGAATGAGGCAGTGGAGCAAAGTGGCTCACAGGAGGAGTGTGAGCACGGCCACGTACACAGTCGGTCAGTCTATGGCAGCCTTCCCCAACCTTGTGTCTTCCAGACACATTTGGACTGCAGTACCCAGAATGCCCAGTCAAAGGCCCTGCTGGATGGGAATTCTGGGAGTTGCAGTCCAAATGCCTCTGAAGGCCACCAGGTTGGGGAAGGTTGATCTATGGCGCCCACTTCTACAAGTGCCACCGACTAAAAGCGACACATCCCTACCATGTGCTCCTTTCTCTTCAATGAAAAAGAATGCTCTGCACATATGGCACTCTTACGCTGCGTGAGTGGAGCGTTCCCCTGCCTACAAAAGCACAACAGTGGCTTGACTGCAGCATCCCATAATAGACACATATTCAAGTGTTAGATCCACTGGTTTCACAGGTTTGTAAGCTGCAGTATACAAGCTGATTTTTATGATTGTTACCCCTGTGGTCTGTTCTGATAAAAAGCAACACACAGGTAGATTTGGATATTAGGAGAAAAGGATGGCATGTCCATGTACTGATGACAAATGTTGTGCTCTCAAGGTCAGGCATTGCATCAGAAAGTTAAAAAAGATCTGGACAGCCAAACCAGATTTCAGATACTTAACACTTATTTTCAATTTTTTTAAAAAAATCTGATTTCTAAACTTAAGTAAAAAACATTGCAATGTAAAATAATTACAAGTAACACACAATGAAAAAGACATAAAATCCTAATAGCAGCTGAGAATGAAATAACTATAAAGTCCAATAAAATACTAACCTCAGGATATGGTCCAAACAGGGAAAGAAGAACAGGAAGTAGCACCAATCCATTCAAAGCACCCAAGATGGTTAAAATGGCCAAAACGGCAAAGAAATACCTGAAATATTTTAATATACTAATGTTAAATGCGTTAAATATTTAAACCAGAAAACGAAAAACTGAACAGATTTTATCAAACTTTCAAACCAAGCGTACCAACATAACATTCAGAGTGGTTTTTAATGTACAAAGTCAGCATGCATTTTTTTTTACCTTTTGGATTAGAGGAGCTACATTCCATAACCCAAAGTGTTAGTTCAAAAAAAAAGAAAGGGAAAAAAAGCTTGTTAATTTACCAAAATCTTCCAGCATGTAATGTTATTTATGAATGTGTTACACAAACACAAAAATATGGAATGTGAACTGAATGACTGAACAGATTGAAAGCACAAATACAATGAAAAGGGGCCCCCATTAGCGAAAACCCAGCAGAAGCAAACAAATGAAGTGAAGGGTGTAGAATTTAAACAATTTAGTCTCGAAGGAAAAAGAAGCCCACTTCTGCCAGCAGCTAATCCACTGTGAAATGCTTCTGCGCCTAACAGCAGAATCTCTAATTAAATCTCTAGTGTATCAGGTAAGGCTTTCCCTTGCCATTCATTAATCCCAACTTTCCGCCTTGAATTCTGTGAGTTCCAGTTTGACCAAATAGCTCAAATTGCAACCTTTTTAGACACAGGAACCAGCTTTTTGCAAAGAAAATGCAGGCCATTCTGTGGTAAGCCTGAGCATTGTGGTGAGGAAGAGCACTTTACAATAGCAGAGCTGCATTGCAGGCTAATCTTTTGTGGAACAATTTAGCATCTCTGAATGCTCTTGTTTTGTGTCAGCCAATTCAAACATAAAGGCTGGAGGACTATGGAAGAAGAAGAGAGTGCACAAGTGGTTGTCCTTTCCCACCATTGAGGGCTAAGGTCTGGTATCCTTCATGAATCAGATGGCAAACCAGCCGCGAGAGGAAAGCCTGAGTTGAAGGTATCTGCGGGAGGGCAGCAGCGGGCAGAGAGGTAAAGCTCAAAGACCCATTTTGGAGCTAATGGATTTGGGGACTTTGGGTCTTAGGCAATAGTTTGAAGGTGAAAGGGGCAGAAGGGGAAGATGCCATGTCACTGCTGGCTACGTGGTTTAAACAGGAAGCACTCATCTGATCAAATCTATCAACATGGATAGCTACAACTATCACTGAGGATTACATCTGGGAATTTCTGGTCTGCATTAGCAGAAGCCGGCGGGGAGGGGTGCGTGGAATCAACAAACTAATCTCTTACACTAATGTAAACTAAGACAGCTTTATACTGGGAAATGCCATCAACAAGAAGCGCTGGAGACATTTGCATCTCATCAGTCTAGCTCAAGAATAAACAGACTGATTATAAATCTGACCACTTTGCGTATACAAAACTTCTACCCAGATGTGCTGTTGGGCTAAACACCTAGTTCTTGCCAAAGGTTTGGGGCCTCCATCAGCTCTCGGAAAAATGCTCCAGCTTTGCTCATTTACTTGAGAGCCATCTTTGAAAAAACAGAGGAACTAGGCCCAAAGTGTATCACAAAATGAGATGGCTGGGAGCATGCAGCCAATGTACTGAAGTGCTGAAATACCCATTCCGCTATTTTTAAAGCACACATTTAATTTCTGAGGGAAAATGGTGTATACAGACAATACTTGTTGACTAAGCAGACAGTACCTGAAATCTACCAGGCCACTGGCAAGTTGTTGCATTCATTGCCACCTGATGCAGCTATCTCACTATTAAGTATGGGCTTCCCAGTACTCACTCCATTATGCCTCCTCTCCTCTCCCCTCCTCTCCCCCATCGTACAGTGTGTTGGATCCACCTTTGGATCACTTTTGGTTTCTGCTTGTGGAAGGGGTAAGTGGCAATATATGCTGGACCATCATGCACCACTTTTCATGCTGCTCCAGAGGGTCCTACAACTCTGAGGGGCAGATTTTCAGAGGGTACAAGTGCCGTGGGACTGAGCAGAAGAGTAGGGAGCAGAGACCCAAGAGGACCCTGTTCCATTAGTAAGATTCTGCATACAACTCTCTCGATCCAAGTGTGTGTGTATGTATGAGTGAGTGTGTGTCATTGGCTGTCGGCATAAATAACTGACATGACTTTTCGGTGGCTACCTTATCAGTACACCTTATCAGTACTATATGGTTTCCCACCTTATCAGTATATTCAGAGTGTCCCCACTGCTGCATTTGTGCCCTCGACTGTTGTATATCTAGTTACTGGTTACCTCACACGGGAAGTGCTTTTTTGGAAGTGGGTGGGGATTTTATGTAAAGGCCTAAGGAAGAAGTGCTGTGCAGATTTATTAATGAAGACGGGAGTGTGAGAAAAAGAATGCACTGGTGGATTGCAGCAGAACCAGTTGACAACTAGCTTCTATATTGGAGTGAATGCAGAAAGAGCATATGATTTCATGACATCTTGAGAGACTAATATAAGTTTCCCCAATGCTATTCTACTCCTCCTTACTAACAGTAGAGGCTTTAGGTTTTATATTGATGTTTACTGTTTTTCATTTGTCAGCCTAGACCATGTCAATCTGAAGAGTACATTCTAATTTGGGGCTCCCACTATCAAGTTCTTTTATTTGGCAGGTTTGCGTGGCAAACAGAGAGGTGGCTGCTTTTCCTTGCAGCATCTCTTGTTAGAAGGAAAACAAGATTCCTTCCTTGTTAGAAGGAAAACAAGATCCATTTCACCACTCCTCTCAAGTTCCCTTCTGATTCTGCCGGATGCACATTCTTAGCTAAATATGCAAGAAAACAGGCTCCCTTTAGCTTCAGACAGAAAGGCCTTTGGACTTTATTTTATGGATTTTAAGTTACATTCAGTGATGTTGTAGGTGCCTGCCTGCCCACATTTTACACTGGACTTTTTATTTTGGTCTGCCGAAGTTTTCCATAAGCTTCAAACAAGGGTGGGATTGGTGGGGGAGGAAGGGGGGAGGAGGAGAGTTTCAGTTTCAGGATGTTTATAGATTTTCAGGCTGCTCCACTCCAAGTACTCTGCATGTAAATAGTTTCAAAGAGTGGTTAGGTTAAAGGTCACCTCCAGCTAACCACTGGACAATATTGGCTCTTTGGGACTAACTTAATTTTGCTATTGAGCAAACTAGAAGCTGCACAAGAATTTTTCTGAGAGGGAATCCGATTTTTCAAGAACTAAATCCAGAGCTTGCTATGTAAGTG
Organism: Varanus komodoensis; assembly: GCF_004798865.1. Lineage (NCBI taxonomy): Eukaryota > Metazoa > Chordata > Lepidosauria > Squamata > Varanidae > Varanus > Varanus komodoensis. The sequence continues at coordinate 42,281,068 of NW_025336087.1, read as the reverse complement.
GGAACAGCTACTAAAATTTAAACCAGCAGTTTAAAAAGCAGAGTGAAAGTAGAATCATGAAACACGCAAGCACAGCACATAATGCAAAATATCACAACACAGAAGGTCAATGAGAATACACAAGCATGTTCCTGTGAAAAAAATCTCCCTTAGTGGATATTTTCACAACCCAAACTCACTAAGGTATCCCAAAGTAGCACTTTGTAATAGAAATTTTCTTAACCCCAATTCTGAGTATGCAATCATAGGCAGTTTGCACTAGTCTGATAAATTGTGGGGAGTCGTGGAATATGCATGTGGTTTACCTGACAATAAAGTCAAACTCAGATCCTGCAAGCATTAATACACCAAGCAGCGTAGACACAGCTCCATCCAATACAGGCGCAAACATGTGCTCTAACGCCAGGACAGCCCTGCGATTCTTGTCTCCTATTGCAGTCAAAAATGCCTGGAAAAAAATGGTGTCCATGCAGTCAAGTTAGTGCATACAGCTGACAGGGATTCTTGCTTTTCCCCAGAGGAGGAAAAAAGCCACGCAGCTTAAACCCAGCTGCTGGCACTATCTCTCATATATACCATTAATGCACTAATTAGAATATAGAGAAGACGTTGCTTTGGTAATCTTTCAGAAAATTTAACTTGCAAGAAGGGGGATTTTAGGATCCATAACAAGCTAACTGAAAGCCCCCTTCCCAATGTTAGACATTTAAGCACTAGCTATGGAGACACACATTTGAGTGAAAGGCACTCTATGTATCAGTTCCAACTAGTACAAAATAATAGGCATGACCATGATAAATATACCTGTTCTCAGATGAAGGGGAGCAATCTTATGTAAGCTTAGGCAAAAAGCCCCCCAAACCCTGTAACTCCATGCTAGCTTGGCATTGCAGGACTTTTCTGTCCAAATGTACATAGGATTGAGCCCTAAAAGTACTTTTATTTGGGGGTTGCTTCCAACTGGTAAGGATTTTTTCTGATGAAAGATGTATCATTAATACTGTGTAATGCAAATTCTTGAGCAACACAAATACTTGGCAACAAGTAAAATATACAATCAGGCTGTGACAGCAGTATTGCAGAAACATGTTGGACATGCATGCTGAAATGCTTCATTTCCTCATTTCAAAGTTGTCCTTAATGTTGAAGATGGGAATACACGGAGAAGAATATGGAGTAACCTTCTTCTACCAGTGCAAGCTTTCAAAATCTAAGATATTTCTGGCATGAGTATTTCAACATGAGACCCTTCCTCATTCGTTTGCATTCTGAAGTTACACAGTTCTAAGGAAATTAAACCAAGCAGATGCAACAAGCAGCTCATTTTTTCCAGTGTTCCTGTTACTAAAAAGCACTGCCTGGATTCCACCTACCAGGGCAATATGAACGGTGAACTCCACTCCAATTCCAACAGAAGCAATCAGGATGACTACAGGCACTGCGCTCAGCTTTATTCCAATCAGGCCCATCATGCCAAAGAGCTCCACCGTCATCAGAGCCAGCACCACCACCTATGGGAGTCAAACAGTAGTTAGCAACTTACCCCATAGAGCGAGAAAATGCAAAAGGATTTTCTTTGTTCTTTCTCTATTCTAGGGGTTTTCTTTATTCTTATAATTTGCTGACTTAAGCAAGCTAAGAATCATCCCCAATAAGCATTAGTTGCTATTTTTACTTCCAGTATTCCTGACCATTGGCTATGGTGGTAGGGGCTGATGGGCACTGAAGTAAAAAAGGCACTAAATTAGGGAAGGCTGATCTACATTCTTTAGCGATCCCAGTGTAATTACTTCCTCTAAAGCAAGTGTTAACCTAAGGGTAGTATCCAACAGCTTGGTTCAACTGCTAAGATAAATTATGTAGTCGTAGCACTTCACTGGTTACTGTCCAATGTATTTATTTCTGTTTTGATTATAATTTGGACATACAATCTGAAATCTGGTTGGCTAATCTCTGCTTTCTGGCAACATTCCATGTTCACTTAATATACTCAGAGAATAGTGATTAATCCAAGGAAAGATACAGGAATCGAGCTTTCTTCTTTCCCAGTCTTGAGAAAATTATAGACTAAGTGTAGATGACTCCTGACTAGTCAGTACACAGAATGCTGTAATCAGCTGATGGTGGTCAGGTTACAAAGGGCCCCTTAGCTTTGAAGAACTTGGGGGGATTAACAGGAGCAAACCAGACAGTAAAAGTTAAGGAAAGGAGCTTTATTTATCTATCTTTTAAAAAAAATCAAGGCAGGAGAGGGAACATGCAATAGGAACCAAAACAGAGAGAATTACAAAAAGAAGAAAGCCTGAAGACTGTTAAAACAGCAAAATCCTTTTCTGTAAGCAAACCCCACTCCTGTAGGCCTACAATAAATTACAAATTAACCATTCATGAATGATAACATATATAGTCTATGTCTTTTGAAAGCTGTTCTAGACTAAACATTTACCTTTTAACGTACCTGCTGTACATTCTATACGCCCCAAACCTGGTAATTGCTTTCTACTTCTACCGTTTTATAAGCTAGAGAGAAGTTCGTAAATTTTAGGTAGAATAACATTAACATTCCATTTGAAAAGAGTGCTTGTGTACTGAAAGATGTCCAGTGCTTCCTGGAACATATAAAAAACCTAGTCTATACAATTTATATTCATCATTTTATTTCTGCTATACCCTACAGCCCTGTGTTCTCTCTCCTCTCCCACCCAATCCTAATATTGCTTAGGGTGTTGCCAAAATGGCAATTTTTTACACTGCTGGGGCTCTGAGAATTTGCATACATGTTATGCTTAAGCAATGAGCACCTCCAGGAGTCAACAAGTAAAGTATCTCCAAAGGAGGAGCTCACTTTGGGAAGCAACCATTTGCCTAGGACATTGGGATGCACATGCGAAAAAATTGTACAGAACAGAGCAATGACTTTTAAGCCACTTTTGTAGAGTCATGAGACTTATTTCTCAAGTAAACAGAGCTGGGGTCATTTCCAGAACACAACGAACAATGGGTTATATCCAAAGTTAGTTCTAAGTGAAGGGGACTCATTAAAATGAAAGGATTTAAGCTAGGCTAATACTGGATAGAACTCAATGAACTGTTTATGGACAGTTCATACTCCTCCCTCTAAAGAAATCAAAATTTTAAAAACTCGTAAACTTATTTGGCTTATAATAATAATTTTTATTAAAGACATTAAAGCATTCCTTCATTTTTCTTCTAGTTACAAGAATGAGGGCAAAAGTTTAGACATCTTTATTTTTTATTTTGAAACTGCAGCTAACAGAGTAGACCAAGGATTAAGGTTAGCAAAGCTTATACCTTTACCATGAACCCTACCCCCTCAAGTTGAATAAATATATCATGAATGATGCAATATGCATACTCCATCAGTAGCCTAGACATAAACAAAACCTTCCCGACTGTAGCAAGAGCTATGTTGAAAGGAATTTAACTTCAACAAAGACTTACAATGATCCCAGCCGTCCAGGGATTCAGAAGGAAGAGGGCACACACCAGAAATGTGCAGGCTAGAACCACGCTAATAGACAAGAGGAGCCAATGACGAAGGCCAATATATTGTTCCCAAAAGAGGAATGGGTATCCATTTGGGTAACTGGGAACCCCAAGACTGGTGTAGTTATCGCAGATTGCTCTAACTTTCTCAATAGCTTCCACAAAGTCAGAAGTATCACGCAATCCATTGAGGTAGAAAGGAAACTGAGCATATTCAATAGGCTCAGCTTCTGGGACTGGGGAGAAAATAACAATAATGATGTTGCATGAGTTTATGTGTCTGAATACAAAGTGAAACAGAGGTAACGGCAGTATTTTAGCTTCCTGTGCTAAATAAGTGCCATAATTTTCATCAGACAGCTATTCAGATATACCAGTGAAATGCAGCACAACAGTCCACTATAGCATAAAGAGGAGTGGTGCATATCAGACTTCATACAGACAAGCCTTCCCACTGCAGTAATATCATGCTATGTATTGGAAATTACAAAGAAAACCAAAATAACAGCCTAATGGGAAATAGCAGGATTCCTAAAACTACTAATCCTTCTATTTGGAATGTCTTTCTTGTCCCAGTTCATGCTGAATCTTCCAGGAGTAGCCTTTTATAACACATAATGTTTTTATATTATTGTACTGCTTAAAAACTTTCAGAAGGGTAGCTATTAGTATGCAGGAAAACAAAGGAGTCCTGTGACATTTTGAATATGAACAGATTTATCCTCACACAAGCTTTTGTGGGTGCATCCAAGAGCACTTACTGAGTGTAAGGTTTGACAAGGATCATCATCATCGTGCGAACTATACAATTATAAGTGACCTATAGAGTGCTCCTAGTGGCTGCGAATGTTGCTGAAGACTTCTACCACATGGGTACATTAACATTAATTAATGAATTTAAAAGCAAAAAAATTCAGAGGAGTATACTCCCTCAGTTCCCTTTACATGCATCTCAACTTCCAAGTGTCTTGGTTTAATGGTGCTGTGCTGCTGACAGATGGCAGTGCACATACACACATACTCACACACTTTGGGCTGGTTCACACATTAAACTGAACAACTCATGGTTAATAAACCCTCAGGGTTCTGAGCTGCACCATTCTGACATAAGCAAGTTGTGGCTTCCATTTCAGCACATGTGGACACATAGAGACTTGTGCAAACTCAGGTGTTTTAAGTTATTTGAGGGTTAAACAACAATGAGTGCATGGCCCTGAGGTAGCTTATCATGATTTGTGAACCACCCTATATTATTATTATTATTATTATTATTATTATTATTATTATTATTATTATATGATTCCCACCCTCTTCCACACCGCCCAGTATCTTGAATGTCTACGGTTAACATGGGAGAAATGCACAATGCATTATAGCCTATTGTGAACTATATTATTTCAGCTTAGAACTGTCAAGGCAGTTGACGTATGTTACAGCTATTTTCAGCCTGCAACTTATGAGACTCAACCACTGCTGTATAAAAAAAGATTTCATATATCCACTCCACTGCATCCACTAGGCTAGCATTTGTCAGTAGGAGTCTGTATAAACCCAGCCAGAACAACAAGTTGCCAGCCCCTGGAGATTAAAATGGATGGATCTAAACTCTAGACTAGAGAGAGAATGAAGAAACCTCAGGTACTTCTGCACTAACTTGCTGTATGGGGAATACCTCTGTACTCATTGCACAGCTGATAGTGTTCGAATTCCAACAACATGAAACGAAGCAGTGAGTCAGGGCCAGCATTCATAATCAGTGAAATACTTTGAAAGATAAAGCTGGCCAGTACATTTGTTGCATTTTCCCTGGTTATGGAAAATGAGCTTTAAAGCATGTTCCAGTCAATCAAAGAAAGATTAACTACTTCAGTTGGCTGATTCAGGAACTGCATCATTTTTATCCTTTAATGGCATGACACACCCACATTTTTCATGCTCTCCTTTTTGAAAGCAATGCTAAGTCTACTAGGCAACCCATTTCCACCCCATCTGTTAAAAAAAAAAAAAAAAACCTTTTCCCCAATAGCATTTAGTTCCTGCTTTTGCTGCTGTGTGTTCCAGACCCTGTAGGGTCATTCAGCTGACTTGCTAAACATGATTTGCCCTATTATAATCTCAACTATAAATTTTCATTAAGACAAGACTTGGCTGTGTGCCCGAGAGCTTTAGGATTCGGATACAGCGAGGCACAATTTACTTGCTATCCAGTTGTATTGCCAAGAACAGCAGTCCTCTTTTCTCCTACTTCCCAATAACCAACAAGCAGCCCACCCAATAAATTCAGTGGAAAAGCAAATAAAATCAAAGTGGTATTGTCATTTAGAATGCAAGCAGGGGACTCGAGCAAAGACTGCAAGGAAAGAGGATACTCTTTTATACAAATCTCTTTCCCACCTAAACAACTTCAGCACAACACAGGTGTTGGAGAATGACCTAATTTGCCAGAAATTCTTTGCTTGCTGGGCTGGCAGATTTATAATAAACATGATATAATTCCCAATGATTAAAAAAGCCCCTCTGCATTTGCAAAGGCAGCAAACACATCATGGGAACTGAAGGCTTCCCTTACGTATAAAATGAGTGTGCCACATTAAAATGAAATGCCTAATGCAAACTTCAGATCTCTGATATAAACTATGAAAGAATTCATTTTTCAAAATGATGAACAGCTACCGAGGTACGGCATTCTTCTACTACATTACACAACCACATCTGTCTCCTGAGTTTTTGCAAAGTAACACAATATATTGTTCTGTTTATGGTCTGAGTCCTGTTCATTGTCAACTGACTGAAGAGCTGCTGGGCCTCAAGAGAAGAGCTGAGGCACTTATATAAACCGTAAGACATTAAAGTGAAATGTTCCTTACTGGTTACTGGCATATAGTCTGCTTTATCGTGGACCCATTCTGGACGATGGGGCCGGATGTTGGCTTGAGAGGCAGCGTAAGCCACAGGGTCATTGCTAACCCAGGCTGTCAAGTAGATGTAGAAAGCCTTGGGGTTAATGATTCCATCCGCATCCACCAGCCGTTGTTTAGCCAACTGCAAAAAGGAAAGAAGTCTTTCAGAATGAAGGCTGACTTTAGATTCCTGCTCTGGTAAGGCACAGAGAATGGCTGGAACGCACCACACAACAGCATGTAAAACTGAGTCACAGCTTGTGGGGAAGACTTTTTGCTTAATAGGAACACCACAGACAAGATGAATGTTGATCATATGGGAAAAAACATTTTTCATATTCAAACGTTTCAAACTGTTTTGTGTTGCATGAAATGCCTTGCATGCAATATATTAGAAAACATTAAAATCAGCAAAAGGTTCCAGATGAAGACCAAGCCAATTAAATCTGAATTCTAAAAAGCTGTCTGCAGCCAAGAAGGGAAAGCAACCAAGTTGGAGAAACATACTTAAAGGTTTTTTTTTTTTTTTAAAGGAATGGGGGTGGGAAGGGAAGAAAAAGAATCTGGCAAGAGTCCTATAGACGTCTGTGTGCAGTTAACCTCTGTTGTTAACACTGAAGGAAATGCCACCCAGTAAATGGAGGAGAGCTATAAAAATAAAACAACATCTGTATAAATTTTGCTAACACTTGCCTCCTATGACCTATGTATTCAGAAAATGCCCAGCACCAAAAACCAGATGAGCGCACTCTTGCTGAGGTCACGTGGGCAAATGAATTTGGTGAGTCTGAATCAGATATTCTATGATTTTGGAACAAAGACAGTCTTGCCATACAACTGGAGTAATGTACAGAAGACGCCATGAAGGAAAAACACGACTGCCACTACAGATTTTTGTTTTCTTTTGTTTATTTTTCATTCTCCCCCAGCTCTCATTTTCTGGTCTTTCTAATTATGTGAAAAACAACAGTGACAGCAGTCTTTAAAAAAAAAGCTGGAATCTAGAAATCTGGATTCAATTAATCCACAGGATATGCAACAACTGTATGTCTTCAAATTGTCTTTGGAACTGCAGAGCACAGCTTGAAGACCCTGTGGGCTCAGCAGCAGGCATCTGTGCCTCCCAGGCAGAGAGAACCATGGGCCAGTAATATTTGTTCCATGGTGCACTTGGTGTTTACAGCCAAAAATTTAAATACATCAATTGGGGCACCTGATTATAGTTTTTGCTTCTCTTGATGAAGGTGACCATACCTGGCAACATGTTGTACTAAGACATAATGGGATTTTCTAGACCTGATTTGACTTCGTTCAAAGTATTCCAAGGGATTGGTCTTATTCATGTTGAGACTATCCTTATTCATTCCAAGGGATTGGTCCTATTCATGTTGCTGCCTGGGGAATGCTGGGAGGTAAGGATTTTTCCCTGTCCAACCTGACACAGAATTGTACCCTAAATCTTGCTTTGAGTTTGGTCCTTTGGAAAATTATTATTTTCTAATAAATTTGGAGGTGGAGTTAAGAATTATACATTTCCTTTTAAAGAATTCTGAATGCCTTAAGGGTTTTTCTACATGTAGACCAGAGGTCTCCAACCCCTGGTCACATTTACATTCTTGGGAAAGTGTTGTGGGCACACAATAAAACAATCAGTCATTTGGGGGAAGGGGGGGGTTAAAATGGGTGGAATGAGACAGAACTTTGCAGTTCAACTACCATTTCATAGAAAGATATGCCAGTGAAATGTCGGAAGCCTAATGCACTCCTCTGAACCCTTGGCTTCTGCTCCAACAAGGAGATAATTCAAGGTAAGGAAAACCAGTTTCCTCAAATTACCTAAATGAGAATTAGTTTAATGTTATTTGCCTCTACCTATTTCCCCAAAATAGAAATAAGACCCTCCAAATATATGACCAAACCACCCAATGCCAGAACACAGAAACATCATTGACTTAACATTCAGACATGCATGGGATCCAGACACCATGCGTCTCCATCTCCATCTCCACACCCCCTGGGTTGTACCACATGTGCCGTGGACGCTTTGTTTAATGGCATCCACAGTGGCTACAGAGCATCAAAAAGGCAAAAAATAGGCCAAAGAGCTAACTGTGGCCCTATTGGGCATCTTTTAAACAATGGGGGCGGGCCACATAGAGCCCACTCTTTGCATAAGGGGATGTTCAGAATAAACACCTTTCTAGTGCTCCTACATAACAGCAGACCATATAAACCACAAGAAAACCTCTGTGAAAACCTTGCAAGTACAGCGGCTTTTCATGATCTTGATGTAGCATTTTTCAGCACAGGGATGGCTGGCAACTTTCCAGGGACCCACAACCCAGCTGAGGCCCACCCAGAAAAGCCACCTAGAGAGCCGCCTCCTCCTCCTCTTCGCTGCAGCCTGCTTGTTCACCTGCCGCTTGCTCTGTCTGAGAAGGAGGGGCAGGGCATGCCACGGTGTACAGGCTCCAGGTAGTTCTGGCAAGCAAGCAATAGCAATGATTAGAAAAGAGGAGCCACTGCAGCTGCTGACAATGGTGTGAGAAGGCAGACTGAGGAAGTGGGGGCTCCAAGGTTATTTTATTTCAGGGCCTTCACAATCCTAGTGTTAGCACTGTGTAGTGGACATACTCCTGCAGAACCCTACACCATAAGCCCCCTGGAGCAAAGCTGGTTGGGACCTTCCCGGTAGGTAGGAGCAGAGCCCCTTCAACTGGGTGTCTCCAGCTCTTGACCTAGCCACAAATGTTGCTGTGTGTCCAGAGCGTCACCACGGCATTTAAACCACAGAAATACTGGCAAAATCTGCAGGGTCTGTTTACTGGTGTAGGCAGCCAACTTAATGTATACTTCCCAGCCAGGTCTTTTACCACAGTGACAGGTGTGCAAATAATGCATTTCATCCATAAGTTCCTAGGACTCTACAGCAATCACCTGTTTTGCCAAGAACAGGTATACTGGATACTTGCCAGTAACAATTCAGGCTGAGAGCATATACAGATGCTTTCTTGGACAGAGCTCACAGTTGTTACCTTCAAGAAGGCAGCAGGCAGCCCCCTACCCAAGAAATGTACTGGTGAGCCCATGATCAAGCCAGTGAATGTAAGTTGGTTGGAAAGAAACAGCCAGGAAGGGAATGAGCCAAGTTCACAAATGTGTATTTGGCAGCAGCCAGAAACATTCCCAAAGCTTCTGTCTGCACACTCATCTGATCTCAGCTGGAACTCGGGCTAGCAACCCTGATCAATGGGTAGATGCATGAATCAATACTTAATATGGCATCCAGTTGGCAGGAGATACAAGTGATTTTAACTGTAATCTGCCTGGAAAACATATTAATCCTGGCCACCACAGATTCAATAGGTTCAATGCTATGGCCAGGTGGAAAAAAGCCTTAAGGTCAGCTTCTGTGGGCAGCATGACACAGATGCAGTGGTGGCACAGCTGTCAGGGACTATCACCTTTAAATGTGCTCTTCCTACTGCATGGTAGCATTTCCTGACACCATTATCCAAGTAATCATTCCTTCTGCATCACTGTCTACAACACTCTGGTTTACCAGGGAGATGCATGGACTTGCACAAGTAACAGGGGGCACTTAAAAGCAATTGTATCAACCACCCACATTACCTTTAAGTTAATTAACCCACATTAACAATAAAAAACAAACACAGTGGTACCTTGGCTCACAAACTTAATCCATTCCACGACTCTGGTTGTGACCCAAATTGGTTGTGACCCAAGTCAAATTTCCCCATAAGATTCAATGTGAATAAGGTTAATCCGTTCTGGCCCCTCCAAATGTGGTTGTGAGCCAATTTTTGGTCGCGAGCCAAGTAAAATTTCCTCATAAAGTTCAGTGTAAATAAGGTTAATTCATTCTGTAACTTTTTATCAGAAATTGTGAAACTAAGTGACAAAGAACAACAAAGTAACAAAGTACTGTACAGTACAGTGGAGAACACTAACCTAGGTGGTGGGGAGATTGTTGTTTTGAGGGAGAGTCCCCCTCCATAAGGACATTGGGGAGATCTCTTTCAGGGGTTTCCTCTCTTTGTCTCTTAGCTGCAGGGTCAATTTTGGTGAAAAATCTGTCTATAGTCACTTGTTTTTTCCTGCCCTGCATAACCCTCCAGAAATGAGAGACCACGTTATTGTTCATCAGATTCAATACTCTGTTCATTTATGTTGGGGTGGTGCTTCTCAAAGAAACCCTGGCATGGGCGTGCTCCTGCAGGAAAGATGGGTGCAATCTTGGCCATCCCCCCACCACCAGCACGATCGCGGCCATCCCCCCCCCCCAAGTGCGGAGATGGACAGAATCACAGTCGTGTTCGTGCAGGGAAGATGCACGTGACCACGGGCGCACTCCTGCAGGAAAGACGGGCGCAGCACAGCACAGTCCTGATCACGCACGTGTTCCCTGCACGAACGCGACTGCGATCCTGGCCATCTTCCCACTTGGGGTGGTGACCGGGGAGATGGCTGCAATCTTGGTCACCACCCAAAGCGGATTCATGACCCAAGTCAAAATTTTCATGAAATTTTTGTTCGTGACCCAAGGCATTCGTGACCCAAAGTGTTTGTGAGCCAAGGTACCACTGTAAATACTTATCTGCATCATTCCCTTTAAACAGAGATATAATAATATTTTTAAAGTACCTGGCTAATATTAACAGGTTTATCCCGAATGCCTGAAATAGATTGAACTAAAAGTTTGTATGCTAGAACAGCATCTGCAGATCCATTTTTGTAATTGTTGAGTGTGATCTTCCCAGATTTCCAGTCACTGTCAAAAGCCTCTTGAAGCCCTGTTGGAAGATGAGAGGACAGGTTTCTTATTCTGTTTTTTTTTAAGGGCACAGCTTGTAAATAGAGAGGAAGAAAAGCAGAGATTTCCTTTAATAACTTAATACAAAGGTCATAGGACTTTACCATTTTTAGCCCTCAAGTAGGTGCTGACAAGCTAAGTGCAGCATCACCACCACTTTTCTAGAGTGCTTTCTGACTCTTCCATCTGTCCACTCCTGTCTCCTCCCTATAGCCTTGGAACAAGCAGAGCTGGCTGGAGTACTATCACCTGCCTCCCAAGCAGATGTTTGGGAGGATGCCACAGGTCCGAGACACCGGCCTCCCAGAACTCCAGAGCTCGCAGAGCCTGCCTTTCCCGCTTTCCAGCTAGTCTATGGAAGACAGCCAGGTTGGAGTTCCAGACAGTCCTCCTGCTGCCTCAGAACTGGCCCAGTCCTCCCACGCCCACTTAGCTAAACTCCACCACACGTGAAAACATCCTGACATCATAATATGACTGTGTGTGGCTGAACACATGGCTTCTATCTGGGGGGGGGGGGTGAAAGAGCAGGATGTCCACATGTGTATTGTGTTTTGCATGACTTATATGGCTGTGCATTCAGACATTCATGCTTATGCATGGAAGGAGGTGGGGGAACACTTTTAAGCTTCACCTGGCCCTTTGGTAAGAAACCTCCTACTGCACAAAATACTTAAGTGAAAACTCCATGAACCATGCTATAAATCAGGTAAGCAGAGCAGGAGTTGTGTCGCAGGTTGTAGAGAGAAGGAGGGAACACATGGGAAGAAACACCGCTCTGACTCCCACAAGGCTTTGACAGGAAGTGCTGAGAGTCAAGTAATTAAAAAAAGAAAAAAAAACTCCAGGAAAAGAATGTACTCCCTCTGAGTAAGGAATGCATTATGACTTTGAATACGCTTCAGAGTGATAGTGCAGTCATCATATACATGGAATACAATTGCAGCAAGTTCACCCTTTTAAAAGCAAAAGCAAAAGGAAGAAGGTGGGAGGAGTATGAAAAATCTCTCAACGAATCTCAGCTCAGTACTGAACATGCACACAAAACCCCAGATAAAATATTCAGCAGGTGCCATCCCTATGCATATTTAAGGTTCTCTCCAGGTTGCATGGCTGAACAATGGTACTCTGCTCATCTGTAGCTTTTTTTGGTTGCACACAACCCACCAATTTCTCCAACAAAACCACTACTGCAATTAATGGAACTATGTGAAAGATGCTTCTGGTAGATGATGCCCACAGACTTCTGGAAAGAGCCTGGAAGGATTCAGGCCATGCTCTGAAATAAAGGTGGACTCACTCACAGGCTGAAAATGAATGACACCTTGAGAGGAGACACCCAGCACTCTGTTGTTTCAGCTACTGCTAGGTGCTGAAGCCATAGGTTACATGACAACATGACCAGAAATTCCACCGCAAAGCCGGAGGAAAAAGAAACCCACACTCCCACTTCCAAACTTCAAACAACAACTCAGCTCCTTCTTGAGCACAGCGTGAGCGAACACGATTTTGTCAATTTGTTCCATCTGTTCAACTTGTGTAGCTAATACAAGTTGTGGGATCTGCTGCCAGCACGTGTAAAGATCACAGCCAACACCTATTCACTCTCAACTGTTATTTTCCTCTTTGCCACCCCTCGCAAGAGGGAGGGTGGGCAAAAATACCTCACAGCACAAATTTGGATCAGATTTAGAACAGGAAGCCACAGCCCAGCACAAGGAGGCCGTCTGAGCACGGATGAACGGCCCGCATATCTAAAGGGAAGGGAAGCAGGAGAGAGGAGGAAAGGCAGGGGGGGGGGGGGGGGGGGAGAATATACTGACCCACCTCACAGCTGCACTGAGAGGCTGTAATCAAAACCATCATTACACATCTGATAGGTTAGCTACAGCTATAAAGAGATAAGAGTGCTGGGAGAAAAAACATGGCCTAAATGACACAGCCTGAGGCTCTGGATGCTCGTTTGCATTCACAGACCCTTCCTCCATTTCCTTTAAACTTTGCCCCCCATGTAGAAAGATAAAATAAAAAAACCCCTCACTCTTTCAGCCAAGCAGATTCAGAACAAAAGCAGTGAATGGAGCGTGCCTGCCAAACATGGCACATTCAGACCTCCAGCACCTGGCCAGAAGCACAGAGCAACTATTGACTTTTAGTTATTCTAATACCATCTGCAAGGCTTCAAAGTACCCGTTAAGAAAACTTCGGTTGCTGAGGGTACTTGGAATAAGACAAACTTAGGAAGTGGAAAAATATCTCTCTCTCCTTCCTGTACAGCGTTTGCTTAAAACACCATTCAAGTACATTAAAAGACTAGGGGAATGTTTTATATTTTTAACATGCATATTCAGCATAACTTGTCCTGAACCCTTGGACTATGACAAGCTATAAATCCAGGCAACATTGGGACCAATCCTATACATATTTCGACAGAGCAACCTTACAAACTCCCATCAAGGCTGGGAAATGCTGGGAGTAGTAGGATTTTGTCCAAAGGATGCATAGCATTTTACCCAAAACAAATAAATGGCTAATTCATATGGAATCAGTATGAGTGTCAACTTCAACAGGCCATGCAATTATATTTTCAGTGGAAAGGAATCACAATAATTAAAACATAAGAAAATGGTTAAGAATTCTAAAATTGTGATGAACGAAATAAATAAAAAAAGTACATCTGTGTTGGTTACCTTGTAGCCAGTCTCTAAAGTAGTGCAACCACATTTTGGGAAGCTGTTTGTTTTCTTCCAACATAACGTATGTCACATTGCTAAAACTTTTGTGAAGTTCGTAAAGTAAATGCTGGATGTTGGGATAATCTGCTTTCTGTGTAACCACGTACATGTGGTAAAATGAGAAATACTTGAATTGAGCTGCAATGAAGTCATATTCCCGTGTTTCCCGTGGCACAATGTCTGTAAGATCCAGGCCATCTCTCACACGAGTAGTTCCATAAAGACTGAGGCCAAGTAAGCCCAGAAAAAGAAAAATGACCACAATCTGCAAATGATAATAATGGTGATAATGATGATAAATAAGACTTTATTTATTTATTTTTGTTTTTATTTATTAGATTTATATCCTGCCTTTTTCTTTTCTTTTTTTAAAGAACTCAAAGTTGCTTACACTTCCTCCTGCTCTCAATCCTAGCCTTACAATAACAACTACCCTGTGGGGTAGGTTGGGCTGAAAGTCTGTGACTGACCCAGAGTCACCCAGTTGGCTCCATGGCTGAGTGGGGAGTACAACCCAGGTTGTCTGAATCCAGTGCTACTGCTTAAGGTGGCATCTTCCTGAAAAGTTATTAAGAGACACACAGAACTATTTCTCAGAGCATGCAGTCCCCATTGCTTATGCGCTGGCTATTTGATTCTCATTTTCTGTAAATTCCTCTCAGAAGTGCCAATACATTCATTGACTGGGTTCAGACAACATGACAACCCACACTTAAGGGCTGAGTATAGGTTGCCATTGAACCATGAATTGCTGTTGAAAAATGGGGTATTGTGCCACTTGGATCTACCAGCACCAACAAAGCATGATTTAACCACAAAAGTGCTTGAAGAAAACCCATGGTTCATTGTTCGATTGTGAACTGTGGATTGTGGGAATGGCTTGAAGATGGCAGCCCTCTGGATGTCTGGAACCCCGGCTTCACAAGCCTCTTCTCTTCACAAGCCCAGCTTCACAAGCCTTGTCTCTTCACAAGTCTCTTCTCTAATGTGCATTACAGGAAAGACAAGCCAGAGTTCCAGGTCCTGATATCACAATAAGCAACCCAGGGATAGGACATTCCTGGGCTGCTTAGCTTCTCCTGCCAGCAGCAGGTGTGACTGCGCCTGGGTTGTTGCTGCACGAAAACTGGGTCTCTGTCCCCTTCCATAGACCAGCTCATGCAATAAGCAAAATTAATGGTACACAAACTTTGTGTTTTCTCTGGATATGCCAGATGTAAGTAGCACTGCAATGGAAGATTCCCTCATGGGACAATTCAGCAAAGAAGTCTAGCAGGACAAGATTCCAGCAGTCATGCATCAGTCTGGCCATGGCTCTACATGCAGAAATGCCAAAGTTGCTAAGTATACTAGAGAAGATCTGAAGGGACACATGTGCAACCTCACACAACCTGTTGCTGAGGGTGGGAACAGAGAGCAGTGATTAGAAAGATAAAGAAAACAGTGCAAAACTGTGCAGCCATGAGTGGCCAGAGGTTAATTTGTTAATCCTTTAGAGCAGGGAACCCCAACTGCCAGGCCATGAACCGGTACCAGTCTGTGTTCTGTTAGGAACTGGGCCGTGCAGCAGGAGGTGAGCGGTGGATGAAGCTTCATCTGGAAATACAGATTATCATTAGGGCCCCTTTGGGTCTTGGGCCTTGAAAGGAGGAGGGAGTAGTGGTGGTGGCAGCAGAGCCGAGTGGCACACGGCGTAGAAAAGCCGGGGGGGGGGGGGTGCACGTGCAAGCACTGAGGGAACAGGAAAAAAGGTAAGGGCTGGGCTACAGGTCAAGGGGAGGCTCCCACTGATTCTGCAATATGGTGAGTTAAATAATGATTTCACTGTATATTACAATGTAATAATAACAGAAATAAAGTGCACAATAAATGTAATGTGCTTGAATCATCCCAAATCCATCCCCCGCCCCTGGAAAAATTCTGTGGAAAAATTGTCTTCCACGAAACCAGTCCCTGCTGCCAAAAACGTTGGGGACCCCTGCTTTAGAGGAAACCAGGCTTTCTTTCCTATAAAATGTTCTGTGCTACTTTACATAAGAACTTCCAAATGGTTTAAAGAAAGATGAGGCCGCACACATAAAGCTAATTAAAACAAAGTAATCTGTACAAAACCAAAGCAATTACCAGCACAATTCTACGGCTGCTGCACAATACCTAGTTATTCATAGGATTTTTCAGAGATTCAGCCAGAAGCTCAGAAAATCACTCTGACCTCATGAGTAGGTCTCTGTGTTGAGAGCGTCCTTTCCCTTCCCTTGCAGCTGGCATAGCAAGAAACAGCTGCATCTTCAAGGTTACAGGACTGACACTGGGGATGGGGTTTAGGGGGCAGTCTGAGAGGTGGGGAGGAGAGGAGACGTGTGCCACTAAGATGCAAGGTATTCTCAACCTCCTTCCCCACTGCTCCAGAATCAGTCATCTAGCTGAGATGGAAGGTGGGAGGAGCAGAGAGATGTCCTTCACCTCTGCATTCCACTTGTCCTTGATAGGATGCTGATAATCCTCCATGTTTGAAGGGATGCATGCAAGATGCGATTGAGCCCTAGATTAGTCAACATCTGAATAGCTTTTTGGAAGAGAAAAGACAGCTGAGAGGGAAAGGCATTTTAAAGCAGTGGAGCCACAACAGAAATGGCTCTGCTTCTGATAGAGACCAATCTCTCCTTCAGACAGGATGGCGCTTGACACAAGGCCTCAGCTGAATATCTTACGTGCCAGATCTTAACTACCACTTACAGAAGATATTTGCAGAGACAGTGAACTGTGAGGCTTTTATGGAAGGAACTGCATATATGGAGGATGAATCCAGCCTGAACCGTCAACTTCAGTCTTTAGCAAAATAGCCAAAGAATTTAGAGAAACTTCAAAGAGATACATTTTCATCTCCCCTGATCATCAATTATGCTCCCACCCACACACACACACAGGGCCATCTTAACAGCATTATGGGCCCCGGGCAAAGCAGTGTACTGGGGCCCCTACAACAACTACAACTACTGCTAATTTGGGAAGTTTTCCAATTTTCCAAGGGTTAACATACACAGATTAGTAGGGGGCCCACGGGCAAGTGCCCATCAGGCCCATGCATTAAGAAGGCCCTGCCCCCACAAGTAAATGGTCTACCAATGATGGAGATAATCAAGCTACCTTCAAAGAAGAGTAAGGCATGCAGTGTTCATATTGCAACACAAACAGGTGTTACCTTTGCTTTTGGTTTTAATAGGAATGGAGCATACTGTTTTTCAGCAAATGAGGCTAGTGTCCATTTAGTACAGGGTGGCTCAAGGCAATGCAATGTCGTTTCTGAGAACTGGGAAAGGAGATCCCTGGTTGAACTTGTGCTTTCTGGACTCTGGCAGCTGAGGTTATCCTGTGTCACGGTGACTGGCTGCACTGATATTTCCGAACGAGGTTCTGCTGTGGTATAGTAAACTTGGGTGTGAGGGTCATATTCAGTGCGCAGCTGGACTGTGGACTGCATCGTGATTTGAGTTTCATGTGCAAAATTGTGGCTGCTGTAGGGAGGCGGAGGGCTGTAGCGTGTGTTGTCACCTGCTTCTGCATATGCCTGAGGTTCGATCTGAATGACTCTGCTGACACATGGACTGAAAGAAGAGTGGGGGAAGCATTTAGAGCCGCTGTGATTATAACCAGAAAATTTATTTGTTTGTTTGTTTGAGCATTTTACCCCATCCAATACCTTGCCGATCTTTGGACGGCATAGAAGTCAAAAATCCAATAAATACATATATACACAAATAAAAAATATAAATATAATAAATATTAATTTATTTATTTGCCTTGTACATTGCCCCATTATCTACATTATCAATAAGGCTCTCTGGGCGGCTCACACATATTTCAGCAACAATTAAAATGGTACTTAATGCATAATATGCATAATACATTTAAAACAATATATAATGTAAAAATAGTAGTAAAAATATAACCAATAATCAAAATACACTTACAATTAATCAATAAACTATTTAAAATAAGCTTAGTAAATGAAAGACCAATTAAATAAAATACAAAAAATAAAGTTATAGCAGATTATTAATTATATTTAATCAATCATTTCTCTATCAGTTATCAACAACATACATTTTAGCACATACAGAATGCTTGTACATATAGGAATGTATTATATGTGGAGCAGCCCTAACTGTTTAAAAGAAATAAATGATCATTGCATCCTGAAAAGCAATCCATGTGCTATCCACAAGCAGAAATGGAAAGAAAAACTTATTGATGGATTCTTCCCCAATCAATGTGGTACAAGGACTGAGTCAGCACATCTGTGTGTTTTGGGCTGATAAGCTGATTCTTCAAAAGCCCCAAAGACTGGAAAATTTTTTTATCTTCCTCATAATTTTATTAAGAGCAAAATTTAATTGCAATCAAACCTGTTGCTGATTAAAACAAGGCTTTTAGCAGCTGTATTTGCACTGGGAAGTGAACCTCTGTTCAACTGCAAATGCGCAAAAGGTTACAGTTTGTGTCACTGACTAGGAGAAAAATAAAAACAACAGCACGGAAGAGGCTAGCTAGGCTTATCCTTGGGAATGAAAACAGAAACCATTTGGTAACTTTAAAAGTTCAATTATAACACTGCTTGCGGTGGGAGTGGAAAACGTACTCCTCATTTGATGCACAGGAAGTCTGAAAGTGGCCACATGATTCTACCCTAAGAATGTTTGCACAATCCACGCAGTCAATGGCAAAACATCCATTTAAAATGATGCAGTCTATGCAGTAATCTTACCACCTCACCTTGTAAAGCAGCAGAATATATCCAGCCTCCGGTCTTCACGACGGTACAAATCCATACTCAAGATAGCAGGAAAAATTAACAACACCATGGCAAAGTTGAATACCACGACTACAGCAGCCTATATAACCAAGCAGAGAAAGGTAGGAAACATCAACAAACTTAATGCATGTACAGCAAAGAGATTTAATCAACACAAAAACAACACTGCTTTGATTTGGCACCTGCATTGGCCCATTCATGATCAGGATTTTGCTGCAAAAAATGAAAGGAGTGCTTTACTATAATAATTATTATTACATTTGTACACTGTCCCATAGTCCATAGGGCTTTCTGGGCAGCTTACAATAGAACAAGAAAATACATATTCCATACAAATACAATAATATATCCTAATATCAGCAATACATAATATCAGTACATAATACAATATAATACCTAATACAATACATAATATCAGTAATAATAGGATATAGCTATAATCTCTCAAACACATGAAACCCAACTACCCACCAGTACAGTTAACTAAAGCGACAGAGCCCCAGAGCCCCACATGGGGTACACCATGATACAACAGGGTAGCCCAAACAGCCTGCTCTCCGAGGCCCCACCCAAGAGGCATACCTGGTGCCGTGTGGCTCCCTGCGGCTCCTCTTGGAGTGTCTCTCTCCTCCCCTGCCTCCTCGACAACACTGCCATTTCTCCCACAAACAGTGATGACAACTGAGGCTGAGCTGGGGGGAGAGGGCAGGTGGCCCCCATGCTGGTCTGCAGCAGAAGAGAAGCAGCAGCAGAAGCAGCAGGTGGGACTTTAGCATTCCTATATCACTATGGGTCACTGAGTATGGGCAATATCCAGTGTAACACTACTGCCAACATAAATTATGTTATACTTGTGTAAATAGCTCCTACCGCAGCACTACTAGCACTTGCTGACACCATGGGTTTCCCATCATGACAGCAAGTCCTATTGTTATCGCAATAGAAGTCATTTACACTGATGTAACATAATTTATGTTGGTAGTAGTGTCACAATGGATACTGCCCTATGTAATTAGTTTTGTTTATATTAAATTAGATATGACTTCAGTGATGAACTCTTAAGTGTCATCTCATAGAGTCTTTATAGATGTCAGTACATCTCAATATGCATTCCTCATCTGCAGACTAGGAAAAACAAAGACCTTGCAAGATTAGAAGGAAAGATTTGCATATTTAATCTAATTTCAGTGTAGTTTTTTAAAAAATCAGGAGAATGAGTTCAGCATTCAAGACACACAACTGTGCAATGTAACTGGAAAGGTGGCCACTGATAGAAACCATCCTTGAAAGCTTGATTATTCACTACTTTAGACTTAGAAAAGAGAACCTTTAATTAACCGATCCATGATTTATAACCCTCCCATCAAACATGTGTGTGTACATTAACAATATCCTTTAGAGTCTTGCTAGAAAGGAGACGTTGTATCAGAGAAGCTAAATGCTATTTCAGACCAAGACTTAGGTTCTGGAATTAGAGAGAGAAGGTATTTAGAAAGGTCAGTTGAGATCTTCCTTCAGCTGGCCTGTGTGGTCCTTGTACTGCACCTTACCCACTCCCTGAAGTTCTCTAAAAAGTGTTTACAGACCTTTCTTAATCTTACACAGTAATCTCCTTTCTCACTGGATCCTTTGGTGGACTTTTTTTTTTTTGGTTATATCAAGCCAAGCTAAGTGACTCCTAAAACATGACAAAGCACTAATGGGAACCCACTGATGATTCTTAAAACATGTATTGAAAGCAAAGTGATTTTCTGCATTGCCCATTAGCCAAGATGGCTCTCTAAGTGGCTCCAAAACAGAAATGAAAACATAATGAAAAATAAAAGCAGTTGCTCCAATTATAGTCTTTCTTGTCTTCAAAGAGAATTGCCCCCCCCCCCATACTAGAGAGAATATAAAAACAACCATGCTGGATCAGACCAATCTAGTTCAGCATTCTGTTCACACATGGCCAAATAATTGCCCACAGTTGCAGAATCTCCTCCCTCCCTCCTTGCATTTTAGTTTAAACAAGTTATCCTAGTTTTAGCTCTCCTGTCTCAGGGCAGGTGGTTGGGTTAGATAACCTCTCCAGGTGCTCTCCCTATCATACAATTCTGGAAATAGAACTCATGGACCAAATGCGTATTTTGAGCATAAACTATCGCTAACACTCATATTATGACTGTCAGCTGGTTAAAAGGCATCATATATGTTTGCGTGCTTAAAGGATTGGTCTGGGGAATATTGTGCTGCAAGGACACACAGCAACTTTGGGACTTTCCATGTTCTGCTTTAAGTCATGGTCCATGTTTTCCAGGTTACTGGGAACTTTCGTTTCTCTAAATGTTTAAATATGTTGTCAGGCCAGGAAACAGCATGTGGCATCCTTGGGCAGTTGCCAGGACCCCAGCAGGAACTGTCACTGGCACTAGTTTTGGAGCCTCCTAAGACAGACAGACAGACCGACCGACCAACTGACTGACCCCCTGCCCACAGTGCCTTGATAAGCATTAGGCAGCTGGTCTTGGAAGGTACCAGATTGACTTCCTACAATATGTATGATGTAGCATTGCTCTGGGGTATGCTGGGAAAACAACATGGTGTCCCACAGCTGTCCAGTACTGATTGGAACATCTGTTGCCTCCTACTGCCAAGGAAGTCCACCAGGAATCACCCACACAGGAGAGGGCCCACCAGAGGACACTTTGCCTAAGGTCTCAAACATAGGGCTGACTCTCCATGATGGAGCTGGTCAACTCATGACCAGTTTTTCCACCCCCAACACTCTTTGCATCATTCCCTGATACTACTCTGTTCTGTTTACTACTGCATAGGCATGCTGAATACTCTATTTTGGTATAGGAAGCGCATGATCATTTCATGTCACTAACAATGTCCTTGACTGTGATGAACAATATTCACTGAAATATCAATTTGAAGCTCTCTTTTCATGAAACGGTAGCCCCAGTACAAAGAACTGGAACAGACCAGGAGGAAAGGTCAACTGAGGCTGCTAAAAACCCCAGGCCCGGCATTGCCAGGAATGGGAAAGGTCCCTCATGTCACCCTTGCTCCTCGCATAAAGCAGCCATCCGAGAGGAGGGTTAACTGGGTGGGGAGGGGGGTCTCACATGTCTGCCCTTGGAAACCAACAAAGCTGGTGGGGGCTGAGGCTTTAATCCAGGAGCGTGTGAATGAGCTGTGGCTTAGTTGCCAGCATAAGGAGGAAGGGCTCAGCTTCTCTGAAAACATCAAAACATACCCACTCAACCCGCTGCAAACATGAGAAAAATGAGTGCTATGTCTATCCCCATCCATAAACTGAACTATTTTTCTCATGAAACGAGCCTCTCGGCAATTGACCGCTTCAAAATGTGGCTGCCGCCACTGCTGCATATGTTAGCTGAAATGCAATAATGGGAGCCTGTGCTGGAGTCACTGAGGGAGAAAGCCGAGCGAGGCTGGGGCCCTGACCAAGGTATGCGCTGCTTTCTGCCGTTCCTTCCAGACCACCCAAGGAGAGCGGGTGCATTGTATAGTGAGAGATGATGAGCAGATGAGGAGGCCGGCCGTGCAGCCTCTCGCCTTCTTGCTATCTCTCTGCAACTCCCTTCTAATGGCATTCAAGTCTTGTATTCTCCCTCCTCTCACTCCCCTCCCAGACTTTACAAGCAAAATGAAAGACTTTATGACAGGACAAACATGCTTAAAGGAGCTGGGTGTAGAGGGGAGATTTAGATATTTCAGTTTAAGCTGGGAGTGAGATAACAAATGAGCCTGAACATAGCCTGCATTGTTTCTTCTGCTAAATACACATATTTTTTGAAGACAAATGGAACACTGCATCATTAAGCAAGTGTACAGTTATTTGAAGACTATCAACTCCGCAAAGGGATGATGCCATATTCTTTGCTTAGGAGGAAAGAAAGGAAAGCAGGGATTGATTCAGTCGAGTTTAAACTGGAGAAGTTCTTGCTACAGAAAAACAAAGACATCCTGGTCCCTACCCAACCTCTCCTTCTAGAAATGATGGAACTAGGAACTGATCTCAAGCTGGTGCGCAAACTCACAGTGTGCAGAAGATAGTGCTTGAAGCAAAGGATTCATTTAATGCGAGATCTCTTTTATGCCATGAATCAAACTCCTTGTTCAGGGAGATCTCATATTCAGATAAATGGAATATCTCCCATTTGAAGGCATTATATTTTATATGCAGCAGATGTGGGTGGGAAGGATAAGATTCTTTCCAGCCTGGTGTATGGAGAGGTTCTGAAGTGGGAAGAGGAGAGAAGAGTATCTGAACGGACTCTGGTGGGTGGGGGAAGTAGAAAGTATACAAGCCAAAGAAGAACTGGTTCTGAAATGTGTATGTGAGCACATGAACATCAGGGGCAGAGAAAAGTCCCTGAATGACCAGGGAGATGATATTATTATTATTATTATTATTATTATTATTATTATTATTATTATTATTACATTTCTATGCCACCCCTTGCCGAAACCTCGGGGCGGCTTACAACATGATAAAATACATTGAAATACAATAGTACATAATAAATTACCATTAAATATAAAAATACAAAAAATACATTGATTTACAAATACAAAATTAAAATTATCAGTATAAAATAAAAATATAGGATGAGAAAGAGAAGGAAGAAGAAGTTGCCCAGGCCAGATCATATGTTTTAACAATTGAAATGATGTTTAAATAAAAAGGTCTTTACCTGGCGCCGAAAAACCAGTAACGACGGTGCCAGGCGGACCTCTTTGGGGAGTGAATTCCATAGGTTGGGCGCCACCGCAGAGAAAGCCCTCCTCCGGGTACTTACTCTCCTAATTTCTTTCATGGAGGGTTCCCAGAGAAGGGACTCTCCCGCAGATCTCAAAGGGCGGTCGGGCATATACGGACGTAAGCGCTCGTTCAGGTAGCCAGGACCCAAGCCGTTTAGGGCTTTGTAGGTCATAATCAACACCTTGAATTGGGCCCGGGCTTCAATGGGAAGCCAGTGAAGCTGACGGAGGACTGGAGTCATGTGAGCATAACGCCCCGTCCCCGTCAGCAACCTGGAAGCTCTATTTTGCACCAATATAAGCATTGTCTTATTAAGATCTAAATTGTCATTAAAACAGCATTTACTATAGAGAATGGAAACAGTGCTCTAGTAGAGGTATGTGTGAAAATATTATGGAAGATGCCGATGCAAACACAGTCTCACTTTTACTTTGACCCTTACAATTTTCCTACAGGCCAAACACAAAATTCAGTCTTGGATTAAGCATATTGTATTCTGCAAATTTATCTAGATTCATACCTCCTTCTTTCTAGACAGCATGAACTTAAAAGCATACATATAAATAGTTTCTTCTTTGCCCCCTTAATTACATTTTCATAAGGATTTTCCCTCTTGGCAAAACAGCAATATAAAGTGCTGTTTCTCAGAACTGCATGTGCACCAATAATGACAAATGATTTCTCTCTAAATTCACTTTAGGAATATTGTGCTACATGGATTCGGAGATGTTCAATCCAATCCACCAAGATTTTAGAGAGTTCCAAAAGGAGAAATTTTACTTGGTGCTCAGCAGAGGTGGGGAGAGCTGATAAATATGCTAAGAATAAAAATACAGATGCACAGATAATTAAATATGGTATCTGACTTGGTGGCAATAGATTACTGAACAGCAAAAGAAAATCCAGTAAAGGTTTCAGAAAGAACCACCACTCACATCCGAATCATTAGTACTTCCTTGGATAGTCTGCACTGAACTAAATCAACAGCCTGGTGGTATAGTGAATGTACCACCTTGCCTGAAACAGAAGTTTAAAAGTAAGTGCTGATATGCAAGACTGAAAGTTAGGTTTTCACCTTGTCAGGAAGCCATTTATTCTCTCTAAGCAGCTGGGTTATTTTACACCTATTCAGTCTCAAAAGCCAATGAAGCTTTGATTGTTATCTTTTAATGTCTTGAGGGAAGTGAACAAAGATAGAGGAAGGTCAAAGCAACTTTCTGTTTTAAGCCCATCTGCTAGATGGCTGCTCTTGAGATGAGCAGAAATAAACACTGCTGAAAAGAAAATGTGGATGGAGAAAAATTGCAATATTTCTGTGCTTTCTTAACTTGGTTGCAGATTTCTGACAGGAATTCTTTATTAACAAACTCTAAATGAGACCAAGCAAGGGTAAAGGACAGTAAACGGGGAGAAACAAACACTTAAAAGCAGACCACCCAAATGCAACTTGCACAACCAGCTGATTGCTAATGCTACAATTAAATGCATCCCATAAATTTGGCTACACCTATAAGAACTCAGAGATATACCAAGTGCTGTCAAGATTTGATTTTGTTTCTGTCTGCTTTTTCTATTCTATGCTCAATAATGTTAGATTCTAACTATGTAGCCTTTGCATATTATTTTACCTGCTAGATTTAATGTGATTAGAGTGACATGTTTTGTATTACAGAATGGTACTTATGCATTATGATGTTACGTAGGTTTCAGTTCAGCAACTCACACAATCCATGTTTAAACATAGTTTGGCACTAATGTGACCAATATGTGTGGTCCACAAAAATGCAGTGATCATTCATTCATTCATTCATTCATTCATTCATTCATGACATTTGTATGCCGTCCTTTATGACAATCATCTCAGGACGGCTTACAGCGAATAAAAACAATCAATAAAACAATACAATATAAATATTTAACCAATAAAATAAATCAAAGCGACTGTTATTAAAATTACTAAATTTTAAAATAACATTTAAATAAACATGATTTTAAGCCTGGTGCTGAAAGGGATATAGGCTTGGTGCCAGGTGAACCTCTTTTTATAAGAAAAAGGACAATTATGGCCATATGCATGCAAATATTTATTCAATTTATATTCTGCCTTTTCACCACTGAGAAGACCCTGTCACATCATCCCCACATGTGCCTCTAAAAACGCTGAGAAGAGCCTCCCCTGCAGGCCTTAAAACCTGGCCAGGCTCATGTGGGAGAAAGTGGCCTTCCGGGAAGCCCAGCCTCAAGCTGTTTAGGGCTTTGGAGGCCATACCCAGCATGTTGAATTCTGATTTGAAACTGACCAGTAGCCAGCAAATTAAGTTACATTCTCCCTGTAACCAGTCCTGGTCAATAGTCTGGCTGAAGCATTCTGCACTGGTGTAAATTCTCAAACAGTTTTCAGAGACACCCCTGTATAGAGAATGTTACAGTAATCCAAATGGGATGTAACTAAGGCAGATGAGACATCTTGGAATGGGCCAAGTTGGTGTTCTACATGCTCCTGGTCACCACTGAGAATATGGCCAAATGGCAAGCTTCACACTTCAATAGCAATGTAAGTCCATCCAGTAAAGGCTGAGTCCCTATACCTTGATCTGCTTTTTGAGTATCAGCTTGATAAAGCTTCAGCTTGTGCGTTCTCATCCAGCCCATTATCTACACCAGACACTGATTTGGAATGAGAACAGTGTCCATGGATTTAGGCGCAAAGGAGAGAGAGAGGTAGTGCATAAGTATACTGCTAGCACTGAACTCACAAACTCTGAACAACCTCTCCTAGACATTTCATGAGGATCAGGTGGAACCCTGAGGGACTTCACAATCCAACAGACATGGCATTGAACAAGAATCTTTCAGCATCACCTTCTGAAATCAGTTGTCCAAGATCAACCAGAGCCACCCTATGACACTGCCACTCAGTCCCTTCTCAGGTATATTCCTCAGAAGGACACCATGGCAATAGTATCAAAAGGTGGTGAGGGATCTGGCAGAACCAACGGGGCACATGCCTCCTGTCCAGTTGCTGATGCAGATCATCTACCAGGATAAACAAAGCTGCCTGTGTCCAATAACCATTTCTGAAGCCAGACTGCATGGGATTTAGACAGTCTGCTGCAGCCAGAATCCCTGGAGCTGAGAAACCACCAAATGCTCTAGCACCATGCCCAAGAATAGAATATTGGGAGTAGCTGAAAATTATCCGATGGAGTTCAGAGAGGATCTTCTTCGAGGGATTTCAACCCCACCTCTTTTAAGCAAGACAGAAAGGGGGCTTCACTGTTACTTTTACCAGCTCGGGCAGTTCCCTCAGCTTGTTTGGAGAATACTGGGTAGCAAAATACAACAATAATGCACAAGAATATGTTCCTACAGACCAGTTTTCCCTGAGCTATTGCCATCCAGATATTTTGGACTAAAATCCCCAGCATTCCTGAACATTGCCCATGCAGTTTGTGGCTAATAGGCACTGAAATCCAAAACATCTGGAAGGCACTAGATTGTGGAAGGCTGCTATAAACCAATGCTATGCTAGAGATTGCTTTACAAGTCTACAAAACTGAAGTACATCAGTCTGACTTGCAGGAGTGGGAAGGCTGGAAATCACAAGTCAGAGTTCCTAGTTATAATAACTAAACCAAGGACCAAAGATCCATGGGATGTTCAGTTGTTCCAGTTTGCAGCAGAAGCATACAAGTTTGTTTGGACTCATACTTGATAAATTGTGGGTTTTCATGCTGTGCAAACTAAACCAATGCATAGCCTTATGAGAATATGCATAATTAGATTTTTTCCTCTATCAGAAAACAGATGTACTCCTTTCAAATACTGATTTATTTACAGCAGAATTATTGGTTGCATAGCAGATTGACTTATAAGGAGGGAGAAAAGATAAAGGAGTAAACATTCAATGGTTTAACAAGAGGAAAAGGTCATGGAACCATTCATAATCTAACAAGATGCATTTGCCAAGGATTACATGCTTGTGTAATGGGCCTCTCCTACTTCAGCTTTTGGACTCCAGAATCAGGGCATGAACACTGAGCACACAAAAAAAGCTCAGCTTCATGCAGTGAATAACAACTCTTTATGGTACTGCTGACAAACTGCCATACTCCAATCTCCAAAAAACCCCCACAATAGTTGCAACAGGTATTAAGAAAAATGGTAATTCTTGCTTCCTCTAGTTAGGTCGAGGGTCAAGTAGAGTGAAAAATGATTGGTGATCCAGACAACGAGGGAAGAAAAATGAGTGCTGAGAAAGTACAGTTACCAAAGTCTTTACCAAGGTCAGAGTGTGCTATAAATTGTTCCTGTGTTGGAGCCATGCCAAAGGACAGCCTCCCGGAGCTCTCTTCAAAGAGCTCTTCCATAGCAGAAGCAGTACCCATCAGTACCTTTTAATCTTGACTTTGGAAAAAAAATAGCATCATGATTATAGCTAAGAAGCACATTTGTGGACACCCATTCTTGGGAGAATGAGATGGTCACTACCATTCTTGGGAGAGAGGAGGAGAACAGTAGTTGGTGGAACAACTTTGTTGAAAGGATTTTGGGTGGGTTTGCATCTCAGGCTTGTGAACATGTCATGGTGGGCTGTCTATTTGCTGAACAGCCCACAAACTCTCTATTTGCTGAACAACCCAACACATGATCAGGCTCACAATGGATTGTTCTCCCTCTCGTGTGCTCCAGCCAGCTCTGGTACATATCCCAGTGTTCTTCATGGTAGAACCTGCCTGGTCATCTAGGCTTTCTCCTCCAAATGTCCCCCTTTTTGTTCACTGCCATTAAAAAAATATTGAAGCCTTAAAAAGGCACAGCTGGTGTCAAGCTTTGTTTTGTTTTTTGACTCATGAAAATCATGTAACTGCGTGTGTTGTTGTTCAGCTTATCACTGTCTGATATGTGAAGTCTCTCTCGGTCAACTTCCTTGTCCATTTCAGCTGTCAAAAGGAATGGCAAAGTGAGGTAGGTTTAACAAGCTGAAACTGCTTACTGGTTAAGTTGAACTCCATTGAAAGAGATCATTGCCTAGCTGTCCGTTGAAAAACACTGGCAAAGGGGAAAAACAGAGAAGGTGCTGCGATTGATAGTGCCCACACCTCCTTTTGGTCCATATATTTTTGCTGCCATCTCCCCTTTGATGCTGCTTTTCAAGTGACACCTAGTGATTTCGTCCCTGGCAACTAAGTGCAAATTGGTCCCACCATATCAAATGCACTCTCCTCCTCTGTTCCTTTTGACAGCTGAAACAAACAAATGAACCAGGCAAACATCCACATGTCAGACAGCCATAAACGTGCACCTGCATGACTGACTAAAATAAAATAAAATCTATTATCCATCTGCGCCTTTTTGGGGCACCAAAAGAAAAAGTGCACGGTCTTGCCCATCGGGCATAGGAATGGGTGTCATAAATACAGGTTAGGGGACAAGTGGCTGGAGAGCAGCACTTGTAAAAGGGATTTTGGGGTACTGGTCAACTGCAGGCTAAACTTGAGTTGGCAGTGTGACACAGTAGTCAAGAGGGCAAACACCACCCTTGGTTGCATAGCCAGAAGTGTGGCTTCTAGATCAAGAGAGGTATTACTACCACTCTATATGACTCTGGTGTACCCGCAACTGGAGCATTGTGTTCTATTCTGGGCTCTACATTACAGGAAGGGTATAGCAAGGTTAGAATCAGTGCACTGTATGGTCACAAGAATGGTGGCCAGATTGCAGGGAAAGCCATATGAGGCGAGACCGAGGGAACTGGGTCTTTTCAGCCTGGAGAAGAGGAAACTCTGATGGGATCTGTTGGCAACATATAGGTACATGAGATGGTGTCACAAGGAGGTGGGAAGAGACCTGTTCTCCCCTGTGGAAGAGGGCAGAATGTGTTCCAACAGAGCCCAGCTCAGGGAACCAAGGTTCAATTTGGATGCCAGGAAATACTTCCTGACAGTTAGGACCCCAGGGGTATGGAATGGGCTTCCACGGGAGGTGGTTGAAGCCCCATCAGTGAGAGTGTTCAAGGATAGGCTGGACATGCACATGCTGGGCATGTTGTGAGCGGAGCCAGCTGGAGCCAGGGGTCAGACTAGATGGCCTGGGAGACCCCTTTCTGATTTGCTGTTTCTATGTTTCTAAAAAGAAATCAAATGATGGTCTTTCAAAGTACCATTTTGACATTGGTAGAAGGGCAGTCACCTGTGGGATCATGAAGCCATTCTTTACAAACCATGATGAAATTCCCTTGTTGGGTTCAGTTGACACAACAACCTATCATGGGCAAGAACATCCCTGAAACAAGCCACAGGTTCTCAGGGTGGCGTGTACTTGAAAAGTAAGTCACTGTGCAGAAATGGCACTAGCTTTGTGCAACATGGTGGATTGTCCTGATGTGAGAAGTGGATCATTGGCTGTGATCCAGAAGTTATCAGTCCATTGCCTCTGTTTTATCAGCTAAAGCAGGGAACCCTGCTGCATGAACTCATGGAAATCAGTCGCATCTACTGACAGAAATCTCTCTGCATGTTTTAGCAGTTAAAGACAAAATGAATATGTTGATTTAGTAATAACACATGTGAAAGCAGCATATACAGTGCTCCTGACAGTACCCATAATTCCAAGAAAGGGAAAACTCTAACTTACAGAGCCAATATTTTCCATTATTATCCCATAAATGTCAAATCAAAGCCTTTTCATATTATAAGCTTGATTTGTTTCAACAGCAGTTCATAGTTCCTGAATATTTCATGTAATCAGAGTAGCTTAGGAAAAAAGTACCACAGAAGATGCTGCAGGACGAATGACCTGGGTAGACCACTTCTATGGGCTGTTAGTCATACAAATGAACTAGTCCTCAGACTGCTAGAAAAAAATTGATATGATTTCCATTACTGGATACCATTGTTCAACATGATAAAAAGGGATGGTCTTTTTTGCCTAGCAACATCGTAACAGATTTTAGAAGCTTTATACATGGATCTTATAGAAACATAATGACCAATATTTACATGATCAAATCTTGGCTTAATAAGTCAAATTATGAATGATCCTCCTGCATCAATTTTGCTCCTCACAAGTAGAGGAACAAGTTAGGAAGCCACAGTTAACTACAGTCCTCTGTTATATTTGAACTGGGAAAACTACATTTGATGGGTTAAAACAGGCTGGAATAGATGATGTCATGTTTTAATACTGGCTTATTGTTATTGTTACATTCAACAGAATAGAGTGAAAGCAGAATTGGAAGGGACCAATAAAGCCATCAAGTCCAACTCCCTACTCTGTTTCCATGTGTGGTCACCCATCTGACTGTAGGCTCACACCTTTCCAACTTAGCAAAGGTGACTTGACATGCCAGCTTGATGTATAGCTACACAAGCAATGCAGGAATTTGTATCTTGCCTTTTTTCCTCTTGTGAGGAACCCAAGGCAAATTACATAGCTTTCCTCTATCTACTTTTATCCTCATATCAACAACCCCATGGTGTATGTTAGGCTGAGAGCCCATGACTGGCCCAAAGTTACCAAATGAGCTTCATAGCTGAGGATAGACTAGAACCTTGATCCTCCAGGTCCCCAGTCCAACAGTTCTAGCCTCCACTGGCTTCCATATTTTGGCTGGTTGAGATGTCATTAACCATTGTTACATGTCATAGAAAGCTAAAGTTAGCTATGGCTTCCTTACTTGTTTCTTCATTCATACATAGGGAGGAACAAAAATGTTCATTTCTTGGTTTCTTAAACTCATAACTGATCATCATAATGCAACCAATTATATAATCATGAATAATTATCAAGCTGAACAACTAAACTATGGTTAAGCAATAATTGCAATCCAGAATGCAAGCCATGGTCTGA
The DNA here is from genome assembly GCF_004798865.1 of Varanus komodoensis. NCBI lineage: Eukaryota > Metazoa > Chordata > Lepidosauria > Squamata > Varanidae > Varanus > Varanus komodoensis. The sequence continues at coordinate 42,249,651 of NW_025336087.1, read as the reverse complement.
GGTAGGCTCACTGTTTAACAATTAACAGGAATATCCATTGAATAACATTGAACAATGGTTCCTGTTAACCATAGTTATGCATTATTGAATAGCCAGGGGCACAGCTTACAGTGATTAGCTAAAGCATCATCAACACTCCTTGCTAGTCTTGCAGGGAATGGGACTCTACCCCACTTAGACATCAATTAATTCTTAACTGCTTTATTACATAAGTTACACGTGTAGCTTGTAACATAAAACTTGAATTCATCCCTAGTGGACAGCTCCCACTAAGAATCTGGTGGACAGCTCCCACTAAGCATAAGTATCTGAACTGGTATCAAAATTTTACCAAAACAATCTGCAAACACCTGAGTAAGCAAGCAAAGAATCACAATTTGGAGTATGCTTTGCCTAAGTCTTGAGAAAGAGCTAGAATTTATATTTGTTTGTTTCTTGTTCCCAGCAGTACAGCCTGAAACTAGCGTATCACCTGGTAAAACCTACACAGATTGGCTACTGCCCCCTCCAACACCAGTTCATCTGAAGACTATGAGCATACAGACCGCATGACTTTGCCATGATCTCTCTCCTTCCTCCATTCTTCCTCTCTGCCCCACTATTTGTAGTCTCTTAAAAGTTTGCATATTTTTTGTGTCTTTTTGATCCTGATATGGATTTTGCTATTTTTCTTATGGCCTACAAAGCTACTTTCCCCTTTTTTGGATGTGCTTTTTAGATATGCAACTTGTATTGCCTATTTCTGAAACTCTGCTCCCTTGAGGCTTGTACAGTGCCTGGGACCAGTGAGCTCTCAAATGTGGCAGATATTTGTAAAAAGGAAGACAGCAGGCCAAAAACTGCTAAATATTTGCTTATAGGACAGTATTATTCATAATAAAGACCTTTAAAATGTAAGTGGTAAAATAGCATGCCTTACACTAGGTTTGAGGACTGACGTCTTTGAGTACATGTTATCTAATTATGCAAAAAATGTATGACATGTCCTTGTGGCAGACAAACCTCTTTCTGGATGCATTTTGATATGCTACACAACCTCTAAATCCACAACTGACTCCAAGGTTATTATGAGCATCTACAGGATTAGTCACATCTCAGAAAAGCCCCAAGTTTCTGAAAGCAACATGAACCTCCCAAACAGTTAAGAGTCCAGTTAAATGGTGCCAGTTAAGCAAATTCACAATCTATATTAGTAATTTGATTCCTTTCCTGCCTGTGTGCCTTTGGTAATTAAGCCATTGATTGTGTATAAAAGAGAGAGAGAAATCACCAGCCTAGGGAAATGCCATACGCGGTGGCTCTAATCCACTTTTGAGAACATGAATGCTGATTCTTAGCTAGTAAGAGTGCATTTCTATGCATGAGAAGAGAGAAAAAGGTCCCATGACTTGCAGTATACTCCAGTCAGCCATACTAACTGGAGCATCTGGGAGATGACAGAATTTCTTTCAGTCTGAACATGCACAGGATTGAGCCCTAAATGTTCTAAAATATTTAGGTCCAGCTCAACATAACCATCCAAGTAGGAATGATAAGAGATTTGATTATTTTCTTCTTATTCCCAAACTAGTAGTATCTGTTAATGCCCTTTCTCTTTTCCCCTTAAAATATATTATGTTCTGTAGACTGTTCTACAGCTGCAACTGGACTGGGGAGCCTCAGACCCCCACAGGAGCCAAATTTGTTTTTCCAGATGGTCCCCACCCATTTGCTGGCTTCCTGGCTTTTGGGCAGTTGTCTCCCCATCCTAAAAACTGGATAAAGGGCGTCTCCTAAGGCTTAATTACTGACAGTATGAACTTTAAGCCATAATAGGTCTATATTATTTGTATTTTGCCCTTACCCATTTGCCTTCAGTCCCTTCTATCATTGGGATGCAGCTGTGAGTCCTTCTGTAAAACTAAATTTGGCCCTTGAGCTGCAAGAGGTGCAAGGCCCTATTTTACAAGCTCAAGTATAACCCCATGTTCCTGGATGTTTCAATAATATAACTGGCCTGAGAAGAAGTGGGCACTTCTACTGAAAGATCACATATGTTAAAAGAGATGAGGCAACTCAGCAAACCCCAACCTTCACCAAAAACAATACATGCCTGTTTCTCAAATTACAAAAATTAAACATAACCAACATATTTTCAAACCTTTTGAAGTCCATATACAAAAAGAAGCCCAAGGTTTTCACTTTCATTAGTTTTAAGTCTATGTATCAAGATTTTTCTAGGGTGAATCAACTTTTTCACTTTTGAAAACATTGTGGAACAGTGGTCCCCAACCTTCTGGGACATGGGGGCTGAATTAGAGTGCCCAATGCTTAAAGTGGGCCACATCTTAAATCAAAATGTAACAAAATTATTAACCTACCAATTTAGATCAAAATTAAACATTCAGAAGTTGATGAAGAAATATTAACCTGAATGCAATCCATGGCGGAACAGTGTTTTACTGTGGAATTCTCTTATGTATTGTATTTTTTGTGAGGAAGGGACAGGAACAGGCAGCAGTAGAAGGTGCTCTTGAGGCAGGAAGAACAGTGTGGGTCTGAGGGAAAATACCTTCAGGGTGATAGCAGTAGTGACCAAGCAGGTTGCAGGGCCGCACAGAAGGAGCTTGGGGGCCGCACGTAGCCCATGAGCCGCAGGTTGGGGACCCCTGTTGTAGAATAAGAGTCAGTGTGGTGTGGTGGTTAGTGTACTGGACTGGGAAACCAGAGGATCTGGGTTCTAGTCCCCACTCAGCTATGAAGCTCACTAGGTGACTTTGGGTCAGAAAGGAGGAAGTCTATCTAAGCCACCTTCGGTTACTTGCAAGAGGAAAAAAGACATTGGCTATACATGTAATTTAATGTCATATAATAATGAGAGCCATTGCTACAATCAAAGGCTATTTCCCCATAACCATGTACATGGAAGCAAGCACATTTAAAATTAAACACCTCAGATATGACTGGATATGTAAGTTCCCATACTAGCTAGCATTGATCTAACTGTGATGTAGGTCATCTTAGTCTAGGAGGAACCATCCACTGGCAGGGAATTTCTGCAGTGTTCGCCCAAGTCAACACTAATCCCTGCTCCAGAGTGGCTCTCAAACGAAAGCGCCAGACTAGAGTCAGCATAATAATAATAAACAGAACCAACAATGAATATGCTTTAGAAACTTACTTGGAGTGAAAATGCCCGTAGAGCGGGAATGGGAATTAAGGCAGCCATGAAGAATGCAGTTACATTACTGATAGATGTAAGGGCCACACTTGCTCCAGTGCGTTTCAAACATTCCCCTGTTCTATCCTGAAAATACACAGGAAGTTGTAGAATACATGAGGAATGAAATAGCACACAACATACACATACAAAGTTTACCTAATATAAATCCAGATTGTGTATGTCTACCTGCGGGGAGCTAAGAATATACAAGTGATGGCACCAGCATGTTATTGATGCCATGGTCATTAAAAAACCATGCTCAAAATTCACAGTACAGAACTCAAGGGAAGTCAATTAGGTTTTTGAATTTTAATTTAAATAATTTACAAGACACACATAATCATATATGAAGCCATAACTGCATCAACTAAGTACTAAGGGTACTTCCAGGAAAAGCCTTTATCCTACAATTGCTCTGCCTCAAATGTGGAATTATATGGCAGATCCAGATGAGCTAGTTTTCCATTTGTAATTCTTCAGTGCTTTTGCACCACTACTTCCATCTTTTTTCTTATTGGAAAAAACTATTTAAATAGGGAAAAGACAGAACAGGTACAAAATGCCTTTTTATTGATAGTAGAAAGAAGAGTCTATAGCCTAAAAATAGATGTAATAAGTATATTTTCAATCCAAGGGTGTCAGGTCAAGCTTTGCCCTACATATCTGAACTCTTTTCTCCCTTATCAGACTCAGACCTAAATGCAAGGATCTGGATCAGAGAAGCCTCTACAAAGGACCTGAAGTTTCTTTCCAACCATTATCTGTTTTTCTAGTATCTCACTGGTCTCTCCAATATGGCCCTAAATGGAATGGGAAACTGATTCACCTTGCCACCAAAGATTCTTGATCTTAGAAATTTAACTCAGGACAGCATTAATCCTGGTTCTTTGAACTATTGATTATGCAAATCCTTAGCTCCGAAAGAATGGCCCCAAGTAACTCGCCTTTACCTCAAATGGAATTCTCTTATTCTGCCCAGTTTCACTAAATGCGTGTGCCAAAAGGAAGACGTCATCTACACCGACTCCTAGAGCAAGAAAGGGTAAAACCTGCATAAAAAGGAAACAGGAACCAAAGACAGTTAAGGGGTCTCATGACCTACCAGAATATTAGTTAGCTGACTAAGATAACATACATTCTTACACCTGGACTTCTGTTTACAGCTAAACACAGATACATGCCTGTTAGCAAAAATCCCAATCTTTTTGCATCAGTTTACAAATGTTTGATGAAAACATTGGTTTTGCTGAAAATGTAAGGTTTTACTGAGTCTCTTTTATATTTTCCCCCATCTCATTGCAAGGTTTAGAATACATGACAAAATGTTCTTCTTTCCATTGATTCTTGTGAGGACCACCTTGTAAGGTTGATTTCAGAGTTTCAAAGATGGAGAAAAGGCCCCAGGGTTGTGGACTACCTTCACCATGAGCTGAGAATTACTTTGCCAGACTTTAGGTGCTTTATAAATAAAACATGATGACCACTATGAGTAAATTGGGAGTACCTGATTTCAGCAAGATTTGGGATCATCATAACCTACTGTATTTATTTATAAATACATTTCCTCTCTGTTGATATATTTTACCTGTGATGAGCAAGGGATCCTATAGCTCCCTGAAACAGTGCTTTTTCAAAGCCAACCTTAACTTCTGGACTACCTGGAGATTCTAACCCAGTTTGCCAATACCTAACTCTTTTCTCTGTAAGGACTCTACACTGTAACACTTGTGACAATCATAAGTTACTTTCAAAATCTTGAAGCAAAACAACATCTTTCTGCTGTTTTTACCTTGTTGTATGCTTCTACTCATGCATACCCAGTGCTAAAATTTCAATTCAGCTATATGTGTGAAATGTAAATAAAGATCCCATTGAAACACATTCTCTATTCAGATCTATGTCCTGAATAACCACAGGTAGCAGTGCCGTCTCAGTTTAGACATATTAAATGTTAACTACTTGGCAGGCCAACAGAGATACAACTGAAAGTACTAAAAACCAGTATTTCAGAGCTGTTTACATTCTCCCCCTCCCCACCCTGCTTCAGTCTGTTAAACAATCTGTTGCATTGTTCCTTTAATACCTGAGTTGTGGCTGCATTAAAGGAAATCCCAATCAACGAGCAGAGCCCCAATCCTGCAGCTACCGAGAGTGCAACCAACAAGACTCCTGCCAGCCCCACGGCACCCTGGGACTTAGCACAGTCCCACCGCAGCATGGTTAAACAGGCATAGGCGAGCTGCAAGCAGAACAAAAGGGTCTATGTTTAAAAAAAAGCAAAACATCAGGGAAAGTCACATATTAAATGTGTTCCTTTTCTAAACAAAACCTTCACCTACAAAATACATTTTGATGGGACAGCAGGCCTGGCTTTTTATTGAGGCAGAACATCTTGTCCAATCCTGTCAAATAGGTCTAAAACCCGGTTCCGCACGTCTCGGGCAGATGTCTTCCCAGTTCTGTTACTGTTTAACTGAAAACCACAGAGATCAAACTGGTGGCCCCATCCATGCTGAGCATGTGCTCCCCTTAATGAGTCACAGATCCTCCCTCAGATATATTACATGACTGAACAAGTGGTGCACAACTACAGATTTCAGAGTTGTCCAAGAATGCTCCGAGAGTGATTTCTGAGATGACAGCTTACTGTGGAATAATGCGCAAATAAATCACGAAGTATAACATTGCTCTTCTGTCCATTTTACCATGAGTAGGTAGCCACTGGCAACTCTGATAATGCTGACATCAGAAAATGATTTTAGGATGTCCTCCAAAGTAGTTGTAGTAAAGGAAAGCACCTTCTGAGTAGCGTTTTGTGCAACACTTTGATGTACAACCTATACAAAAGAGATTGGAAGCACAATCACATAAGGGGGACAATATGATACTTTCATGCATGGATATAGTTTAAAACCAGCCCCGCTCTCTCTCACACACTGTAGAGGACGTGTCACTGACCCTTTGTTACACAATTGCCATACTTGGTACAGAGGCACAGCGGGCTGCTACAGATCAAATAAAAATGTGTGCCTTGGAGGAGAGGAAAATTGCAATTAATTTAAAATAGTGAAACTGAAGAAGGTTCATGGCTCCCTCTCCACTCCTTCCCCCTCCTTTCCTGCTTTCTCTGTCCGTGAGCCTACAACTGGTCTGTTGTTACATCAGTTGTGCCTCTAATCTAAAACAACAAATTCTTAAGAGCAATCCTCTCTTTCTTCATTGGCTGGACACTTCAGAGAGGTCACCAGCAGCTTGGCAGAGGTCAATGCCTGGGAAACAAAGGCCAGATCATGTCACATGACCTCACCAATGGGACTGCAGCTGTGAACAGATTCTGTGGCTGGCTAATGTTTTCCAGACACCTTTGCTGGATAACCACACTGACCAAATGTTTTTGAAACCAGCCTAACTCTTTGAGCTATGGCAATGCAGTGTCACACCAGCAAATCAGAAAAGGCTTCAAAATTCCTGTGTTAAAACAAAGGTGCACTTCTCTTTGGTGTCATTCATAGCAGGAACTGGTAGGCTTCCCTGCACACTGAAAGAAAGGTGAATTGGAGGGTCTTAACTTCTTTGTCAGTCTCAGCACATTTGCGTTTTAAGCACAGCACACAGCCATCCTGGCAATACCTTAAATTACTTCACTGAAGGAATACTAGGCTACACTGAAGTCTAACACTGCTGGTTGTCTAGGTGAATTCCTATTTTACCTCAACATACATCCTCTGCCAGGCTTCCAGAATTGCAGCTGCCTTGTCCTCATTCCAGTTGATGTGCGAGACATATTCATAGCCCTTGAAGTGCTCATACATTTGTTTAGGGGTCATTAGCTGAAACATGGTCTGTAACGCCTGGGCACTAAAAAAAGAAAAAGCAAGGAGCTCATGATTCTCCAGGAACTATTTCTAATGCACGGCGTTCTACTTCGAAGTATTTTTGGTTAGCTAGAATACTGCATACTGCCTTATCCCGATTCAGATCCTAAGCCCATCTAGCCCAGTGCTGTTGACATTGCTTGGCAGTGGGCTTCCAGGGTTTCACAGGCAGGAAACTTTCCAGCCCTACCTGGAGATGGGGGAGAATAAACCTGGGACCATCCGCATGAACAGACAGCTGGTCTAGCACAGCGCTACAGTCCTCTCCATCTTTCCAGCAGCAGGGCTGTGCTAGAAACCTTGAAGGTCTGCTACAGATCAGCAATACTGCGCTAGAAGGACCAATGGTCCCACTGAGCACAAGGCAGCTTCACATGCTCCTCTCCTTTAATGCATGTTTGCAACCACTGTTTTATTTTGATGTATAGCCGCGTTCAATATTTGTTGAAGAAAATTAGGCCGCAAATCTTAGCACAGTTATGTAAACACAAGCTCAACATGAAATGTAAATAAAAGTTCTGCAAAAATGACACTGGGGTATGGGAATTGAGAAGTTATGAATGCCCTTCCAATCTTGTTATGAGATGAGCAGCTTAAGTATTCTTAGGGCCCACCCTGTTCTCCAGATACTAATCCAGGGGACCAGACTGTCTGACTATCCCAGTTGTGATAAGCTATACCCATGAAGGCTGCAGCTCATAGCACTACAGAGTAAACATGTAAGAGGTCCCTGATGAGCATGTGTGAATCTGAGACTGGACATGCTTCTTGAGATGGAGTTTTCAAGGAAGCAGGTGGCAGCAGTCCTTTGCCTTCCCAAAATGCACAGGGCAGCAATTCAGCAAGACATCTAGCAAGCAAACACAGAGCTTAGTACCCAGTGGGTTCTTCCACTGATGGAAGGCTCTTTGTTCCAGCAGAGGCTCTATCAATGAAACAGGGCATTTTGGCAATCCCACCTCCCCACCCAGATTTTCCCCAGAGGACTGGTGGAACCCTTTGAAAAAGCATGGGAAGTGGTGCAGGAAGAAAGGGGATTGGCAGAAAAATCACCTCCCTCCCATTCCACTGATGAAAGCCTTTACTGGATTATACAGCTGTCCATTAGCAGAAGGATACAACTGGTTACAACCCAGAGGCCCCTTGCTTCTTTTCCTTATAAGTGGAATGTGAGCAGAAACGTTGGAGCTTAAATGTGAACTAGACATGGATAAAAATCTTTAGAACTGAAACAGTAACTTTAGAATGAGTTACACCCAAAGTTGAAATGCACTTTATACATGTGAGCAATACAACAGATTCAAATAGCATAGTACATAGCAAGACAGCTGATTCAAGAAAGCACTGGAACATTTAAAAATGTATACAAGGGATTTTTCCCGCTAGGAGGCAAAGAAATAGGGAATGCATCAGACAAGAACATGCTGGCAGCCCAGGAATGCTTACCTGACAAGTTTCCCAGTACTGTTTTTAACTGTGCCGCCAACAATCAGCTCTTCCTGCCAATGCATGTATTTTTTTGATAGCCCATAGCATCCACCACTTAAAACAAGAGCCACGTCAAGAGGCTACAATATAAACAAAAACGTTATAAAATCACAGGACAATAAAAAGCACAAAATAACCAGTGTATATAATAACAGTGATATCCATTTAGGGAGCCAGGAAGACAAGTTCAGAACTTCACAGAAGTCCGGCCCCGAGCCCTGCTCTGCATTAAGCTCTAAAAGCAGACAGGGAGGTCCAGGTAAATCCTTATCGAATTACAGCCCCTCCATTCCTGCCAGGACTAAATTTGGCAGTGAAGAATAGCTATGGATTTTCCCCATTTTCCAACCAAGCTTCCTAAGAGGCAGCAGAAAGCCAGCAGGGAAACAAGCAGAGAAAAGGAGGAAGTACAGACTAGTGGCCTAGCCAAGTGTTTAGTAAAGTAAGCCATAGTATCATGCTGAATCTTGAGTCCAAATCCCAGCCCTAAAAGTTAATCTGTAGATTTACCTGAGACAAATAATCCTGACCACATTATCTTCTAAATTGTTTAGTACTTACTATGACCTTAACCAGACAGTACTTTTTATTTTATTTAAGGAACTTAAAGGAACTTTCAAGGAACTCAAGATGGCTTACATAATTCTTTCCCTCTTCTCCATCTCATCCTCACTGCAACCCTGTGAGGGAGGTTGGGCTGAGAGTCTGACTGGCCTCAAGTCACCCAGTGAGCTCCATGCCTAAGGGGGAGGGGGAGACTAGTACACAGATCTCCTGAGTTCCAGCCCAGCACTCTTAACTACTGCACCATTCTGGCTCTCATAGTTATAATTTCTACCCTTGAAAGAACTTCGCCTACCAAATTGCTTACATTGTTTGTACTTTCCCATATAATTTGCTGGATATTCTAGCTAATTTAAAAATGGTAATTCTGTAGATACACAGTAAAACCTTTGCAAAATATCTAGCCAGTGATGTTAAGCTTTGTGAATTATATTTGTTTAATGTGTGATAATACAAATAGAAAGTGTAGGTTAGAACATAAGCTGAACTGATTTCAGGAACTGCAACATTTAAAGTGTGTGCGTGTGCTGAAAAACATATCACAGAGATTCCTAAAGATAACATGTTGGCTTTTTATGAATTGTTTTACAATTAGCTGTAGTGTCAGTTAAAAAACATGATTGAATTGTCTTAATGACTTTGCAATCTAGTCACATTCATATACTAAATCTCTCACTTGATAGGAAGACATAAACAACACTGGAGAAATAGAACTTCAGGTAACTAAAACATCAGCAAATCAATACTGTCCAGAGAGATTCATAGTGACCAATTTAAACCTATGTAAGTTTAGACAAAAAAGTTGTGCAACTTCCAGCAATCCCCAGCCAGCATAGTGGGGATTGCATTCTTAATCCCCTTTTCAGAATCTGCTCAATCGGATCCTTTTCTTCTGTAATTTAATACACACCCAGAACTGAAACTTGGATTAATAAGCAAATGAACATCTACAGACAAATGCAGAAAGGAGTCAGCAACCCATAAATAAATGGATAAAATCAAAATTCCAAAAGCAGGGTTGCATCCAATGTTATGCTAGCAGAAAAAGTACAAGAGGTTCCATTAGCATGACTCCCCTTACACTTGTGCAACCACTAGCAGGACAATTAGCACAAGCAACACCAGCCTAGTGCAAGTTGCAATGAGTTATGCAACAGCTTGCAGAAGCAACATATCTGTGTGACTCTTGGACAGGTATGGAACTGAAGTTTCCACAAGCAGCAGAAGTGTTACACAGAAAGAATGATACCACTTAATACCACCCAGAGTGCCAGATCAAAATGCTGGGAAACCATTTATTGATTGGTTAATTCATTTATTGAAATATATATACACCTCTAAGTGCTTCATATACAAAAATACTAAAAAAATGTTAGTATACATATATGATGCATTATAGTAAGAAATTATTACAACTTGCAATGACAAAAGCAAAAAGAAATAAAATGAAGCAATTGAACAAAACAGCATCACAATTGGTTACCAGCCAAAAAAAGTTTGTTTATACAAGTATATTTTCAGAAGTTTGGTTGAAACTTAACTACCAAATGAACAACTTCTAAGCCAAGACTGGCCAATTTGTTCTGCAGAGGTGGTGATACCAATATTTACTGGTCTGATTTATATATTGCTCTTGTATACCAAATAGAAAGGCACTTGTTTATGTGTGTGTTGCAGAGCATATGAAAGCTCATAGTGTCAGGCTGATAACAAATGCTGTAGGCAAGGCAATGCCCATGCATGACTTAAAAGAGGAATTTTAACTATCCTGAAACTGAAAAACTATTGTTGATAATAGGGGACTTTAGGATAGGAAGTGAAGTTTAGCCATTTTTAGTACATTTTCCTGAATTAGCCAATGAAAGATAAACTAACTTACTTTGGTTGAATTTTTGTTGGGGGCTGTGATAGGGCAGTCGGGATCATCGGGATTTAAGCAAGGTCGATCCATATACCCGTGACCAACTTCTGCTTTATTCAGCATTTCCTCCCAGGTATCTACTTGGGAGTTTATTTTCTTTAACTCTTCTAAGAATTCTAAGGGATCAAAGTTTGTCCACTGCAAATGGGGTTTCCCTCTGTAAAAAGAAAACAAAACAGAAGGATGAAATGGCATCAACAATCTCCACAGGAATTCACAGAAATATTCACCTTAACTCCCCCACTCTCCATACAAATCCAAATTCAAAACAAACACTGGACACAATTCAGCCCAACTTAACCCTAATCACAGTTACTTGGGGGGGGGGAGTCCATTGAAAAATCAATAGAACTTAGTTCTGAGAAAACGTGTTTAGGATTCTGAGTTACTACCAAACCCTGCTGAGTTTGGTAATAATTCCATTCCTTTTGAAAAGACTGTTGAGAAGCCATATGCTAGGTCTGATTTCAGACATGACATTTCATGTTCATGTGAGCAGCTTTACGCATTCCAAGGTGTAATTTCTCCATCCATATGCAGAAATGTAAAGTTTGAAACCACAGCAACCAATATCCTACAGAAGCCACTTTTATGATTGAAGGAATACAGTTTCCAGTTTCTGGAGGATTGCAGAAGTTGGTGTTGGCCAATATTCTCAAATAACCAACTCATAAATTACCCTGGATAGACAATTATGTTGCGTGCGCACATGTAGCCAGGGATATACAAAGTGGCAAGAAATTTCATATCTGCAAAGAAACAGCCTATAGATATACTTAAAACGCTGCCTGTTGATGCCTTAATGAAATAGGTAGCCTCACTTTAAAGGAGGAAAACAACCCCATAAGAAAAAAAATCAAACTCATATAACTGAAAGGAGGGTAGATGTTTATGAAAGATTTTGTATTGCAGTATTTTTCTTTCAGAGGCAATCAAGAACATTCTGATGTTTAATACTTAATAGCCCAGTGCTTCTTCAAACTTTGGGAGTGTAGCAATACTCTTGCAAACTCCTTGGCCCTTGATGCCACCTCCATCATGACTCTCTTTCTATTTCCACATTTGATTTTGTGTGATGTTGACAGACCATAAAGGCTGCCTTATTTTGTGGTTCAGACTACTGTATCTGCTTAACCAGGCTTAAGTCATTATTCAAACTCTACCAACCAGAAAACACAAACTCCCTTATTCCCCCATCTAAAAAAACTCAGAAGGTTAAGAGATGGCCACTGCAAATTGCTTTTATAGAAGCATGCAAACCAGGGAAAAGACAAAAACACAATATAGCTAAGCCTTGCATAGTTAACAAAAAACGTCTAAACTGATTAAAATTAACTGTTTGATTAGCACTTTACATTGTATATAATTATCTTCCAAAAGCAATATCTTTTATCAGTCAAAAAGCTGATAAACAAAGGATTAGTTTCTTCTAGAGTTTATTACTGTTATTACTGTTGCTGTTATTGATTCTTTAGTTCAGGGTGGAAATTCACATACTTTTATTTGAAAAATTATTTGGTCATCCCTGCTATTGTACTTGTCATTTAAAAGCATCAAAATAGCAAAGTTAATTTCTTCCCAAATAATCATTCATAGCATCATAAGGATGAAGATACACAGGCATTCTAAATTGTGATGGAAGTAGCTTAGACATGTGCTTACAGCCTACAGAGGCATTTGTTTTCAGGGAGGAAAATGTGTGCTCCACCACACTTAAAAGGACAGAACTTTATCTTATTTTCAGAATTGTCTTTCAGATAGGAAAGGAGAGCCCAGTGGTTATTTTCTAGGTAGTTTGCTTAGTATATAGGGCAAAGATGTGTGATGAGGAGAATGAACAGAACACAAATCATCTGATTGAAGCTGCAAGACTAGCAAAACTCAGAAGCTGTTGAGCATATGTCTGATAAATTACACTTTCCAGTTGTTACTATTCCATGTGTCTGAAGAAATAAAAAAATACAAATCTGCAAGACAACAGTAGAAACCAATTCTAAGTAAAAACTGAGATCCCAGTCACATCAATGTCAATTATAAATCACTAATGTTTGTTGATTAAGGCGACAAGTGACACGCAGAGTTCATTTAGATACTGATTGAGACCCTGGCTGAACTTAGCTGAACTTAGTTCTCATTGAAATCAACGGAACAGTCCATGGATAACTAGTCTCACTGATTTCATTGGCAACTAGGTTCAACTAAGTTAGTGCACATTGGACCTACTCTTCCTAAATTGGCCAATATGGAGCAGCCCAGCAAGGCCTGATGATGCAGCAGCTACACGGAGAAAGCAACTCGGTCCCAGAAAAGTTTCTTGGAAGCAATGCACATGAGCATAGTAGCTATTCCTTTTACACGACCTTGCTGCAGCTGTGTCTAGTGTCATGCCTGGTCATAAGTTATCTCCCCTATATAGTGGCATTCATGGAAATGGAGACTTTAAAATGTTTGAACAGGGTGTCTGTCTTCTTATAGAACATCCATCATAAAGATGACAAGATGGATGTATCAAAGCTGCATGCACTTGTAACACCACAAAGGCATCCCTGTGACTCCCAGTATTTTGCTGCCCAATTAGCATCTGAACAAACAACAAAAATGCAAAATACTAACATTCAGTTTAACTTTTTACAAATGATAGAAAACAACAATCGCCACTTACGGTAGGTATGCAGTCCCTGATTGTAACTTTGCCCCCTCCCAGAAGCAGTCCAAGGGTGTGATAATTAAACAAGGGTAAAGATGTTCGATAATCTGCCAAAGTTTTAAAAAGATTAGAAAAGAATAAGGAGTTAATAATGAAATGGTAATGAGCGGAGGGAAATACATAAAAGCATAATAAACACAACTATTGCTTGTACCTTGTCCATGTAACCTGTTTCTGTGATGGGTTCCCCTGATTTGTGACATAAGTGTTCCAATTTCCATTGTCTGTTAAAAAAGTGCAAATCATGTCAATACTTAATTTTTTTCACAAATACTACCATGCATTTTTTTCAATGTGAGTACCACCCATGCAGATAGCCTAGTTTTAGGGAAACTGAAAATTACAGAGGAAGTAGATTGTTAACTCTTATGGAGTAAGGGAGCTATTATGTGATAATCAAAACAGGGCAGTTTTTGTATGTTGCAAGAAGCTGTACTCTGTAAGCAGGGTTTGAATCATATAGGAACTGTGGAGAACACCATTTCTGCACGTGCCCATGTTTACTTATTCTCCCCATTCTAGGACAATTACAATCTGCAACTCACTGCTTAGCATATATGGGAGTTTTTGCAACCAACATTTTTTGTGTTCTCTCCCGTTTTGTCAGTCTTGTGGCATACTAGAATTCAAATCATATTAGTCAACCTGTATGGGGCAAAAATGCTGGAGAGCTATGGTAGTGCTGGTCATTGGATCTGATGGCCTCCTGATTTATTTATTTATTTATTGGCTCTATGAGTAAATTAATGTTTCTTCTGCTCTTTAGAGCCATGTAAATGAGTGCACCTCAACCTTTCATTTTATCAGATGGCAACAGAGACTTTCTGGAAATAACTTGGGAATTCTGTAGACAGACAATAATTTCAAGTCACCCCTTGAAATCTTACCTACTGGGAAATGCAAAGGATTTTCTGGTTCTTAGAAAATTCTCAGTGTGTCAGGCAGATTTCATGTTGGATATTTATCTGTACTCTATCAAAAACTGTTTTGAATTTGTAGGGTGGCACTCTGATACCCATAAGCCTGTATTTATACAGCAGTCCAACATATTCAAAATCATAAGCCTTTAAAAATATTTCATGAAAATAAAGAAGTTATGTTTCCTTTTAAGCCAATAGCAAATCTATATGCTTATCATATTGGCATATATGTTTACTTTCTGAAACAAAGGAACTTCAGACATTGAAACCTAGGGTCTGCACCTGGTGATTGCTGGAGAAGGAGACGGGCAGCCCCTCAAGTGTGCTGCCCATCTCCTTGCCCCCCATTTGCCAGATGCTAGAAAGGAATTGGGGATGCTTAAAACTATTAGGCAGTTGGGGGCGGAAGGGGACTCTGGCTGATTTCCTCGTTTCTTTCCAAGTGGCCCTTCAGGAGAGTTGCACATACTGAAAAGCAAATGTGCAGGTATACTGCATTTTCCTTTGCTGTGTGCTCACAATCAAGGCAACTACACAGCCAAGGAAACACAAGCAGTATGCGTATGTGAAGGCTATCCATATTCCCTGCATCAGTTCTGCTTTGTGGAAGCAGTGGAAGTCTACAGTGGAGGACTACGAAACTGAAAAATAACACTTCCCACATCAACTGGTTGACATTTTTCTCACTTCTTCTGACCTTAGTTCCTGGGATGGGGAAAGGGAAGTCACCTTTCTCCTCTCATCTTACCTGTTATACATATATACGTGTACCCTGCTCGCTTGAAGTGCAGAATCAAGGTGCTGTCTGAGTGCTTCTGTTGTTAGTACATTAGCGTGGTCTTCTTGTGGTGTCTGAATCATGAGTTGGGGATTAAACATGGCCTCTTCTCCAATCTTCTGCCGTGTGTAACTTAACTCCCGACTCACTCGTCCACCAACTGACAGACAAATATTTACAACCTGGGATCAGCCAACAATAACTGACTCTGGATTCACATTCTAAGAGCTTACAGGCCACCAATAAACTTTCCCATATGCATGGAATTTTCTGTAGCTAGTTAAAAGCTGAAGCAACTTTGAGAAGAGCTACAGCACAGAAAAGGACATACATTATCTTCATTATATTTTTTAAAAATCATTGTTTTGATTCCACAAACAGAGCCATGTCTTAAGTCAATTCCTGCTAGACACGTCTTCTTTTAGGATCATACCAAAATTTCCATATGTAGAAACTTTATTAAAAAAGAAAAGAAAAGAAACCTTTTCCTTTCAGACCAGACCAAATATTTCTATGTTACAATTTCTTACACTTGTATAAACAGTCTGCTGCAATGGCACATTTCAAGATAAATGGCTTCAATTTACACTCTTCTCCTAAATAATTTGGCAATGGCAGAATGGGAAATGTTTATCTTCCATAAAATGGAGGTAGGAGGGAAAGGGTAAATGAGCATTAGTATGTCTTGCTGCTGCTAGTTAAAACATAAAAATACTGTTAAGTTAGGGTCACATAACGGTGCAGGTTCAGAGGAACAGAGTCAACTACTTTTAAGCAATCAACTCCAAGAGTCTAAAATTACTCCAGTGAACTCTTATGTACCAGGTTCTGGATACCCAAGTAAGAATTAACATCGCAAGCAGCATGCTGAAGAGACAGAATTGCAACAATTATGTTGCCTTATCTATTACAAATCCACTTGGGGCCTATTTGAGAGTAAACATGTATAGGGTTGCGTAGTTAGTGGAAGAAAAGTAAACACAGCTAGAATGTGAGTAAGGCGGTTATACCCTAACATTAAAAACCACAATGGCTTGAATCTTGAGAACTGTGCATGGTGTTCAGGGATGCACCAGAATTTTTCTACTCCCTCCTTCTTGCAACCCCTCCTGAGGAATGGGGAGCTGTCCGAAATGGCATGCAACGCAACATGAAATGATGCAGCTGCCACGTAATCTGGGGAAATCTGCAGAAACCAGTGACCTTTCTGTGCCTGAGATGAAGTGCACTTTGGAGATAAGCCAACAATTTTAGGGGAGAGCACATTCGAATTGTCAAAGCATCATTTGAACTGTTCCATATATTATAGTATTATAACTGTACACACCTTCCCCCCTTTTAAAACTTACTGTAAATACTCAATGGTTTCTTTCATTAAATGCAATGAACTGAGGCAGTCTTTAACATTAGCCCTTTCTTCCCCGTAGCCCTATATAAATTGATGAGACACCAAAGCTAAGGGCATTCTCACATGCGAAAGCTTTAATTTGTTAATGCTGAACACTTGGTCTACAAGGCACAAGTAAAAAATTGCACATTTGATTTCTTATCTTCTCCCTTCCCACTCCACATGCAAGGATGATATACAAATTAGGTCTGGTTCTACCATTAGACAAAGTGCACCAGTTGCCTTAGGTGGCAGTAAGATGTGAAAAGAAAGCAATGTGGGCCTTGTGCCCTACAACGTACTTCCTAAATTAATTTTCCACCTTCAGGTATGGTGGAAGATGCTGCCCAACATCAGTGTAGAAGATAGATTTATTAGTCACTTTATTTGGGCATGACATGGCAGAATGTCTCAGTCCAGACCTGATTCAAAAGTAGCACAAACATTATTACTTGGACACCCTGCAAAATTCCCAGCACTCATTCAATGTAATTTGCTGTGGGTACCATATTGTGCAGTACCACTAGCGTGCAGTACTTTTCTGGCTTTGTTTGCTTTAAAAATGAAAATAATGGTAAATAACCACTTATGTAAAAGAGCTATACTCCTACAATGCTAAAATAACTAGTTTTGAACAAGATACAATTATTTCCATTCATCCCCATTTTAACAAGGTGGTTAATGGTACTGACTAAAAAGGTCTTTTTTATGAGATGATAATAACCATTTCAAAATGTGATTTTAAAGTGAGAATTATAGGAGTATAGCTACAGCAGGAGTGGGAAACATGTGGCCCTAAAGGAGTTTTGGGTTACAGTTCCTATCATATGATGGCTAGGTGAAGGGACTGGGTATGCTTCTCTCAAAATACAGCATTCCAAGGTGGCTATTTTAGACTCTGAATCTGAACTAGAAGAGGAGACTGTGCTGAAATGCTTAGTGGACTTTCCAGGGCCAACAAGCTTTGAGATAAGCCAAGCAACTGGTGAGAAACAAACCACCTCTGGTCCAGGAGAAGACACTGCAGAACGGGAAAGGTCAGAAGAGGAGGCATGTGACTTTATGAGCCCAGTGGTCTGACATTAAGTCAAACAACAAACCAATCAAGTAACATCCAGCATTCCTACCCTCGGGCTCACAAACAGCATGAACCTCCCAGACAGTGCAGCTAGGTTGGTCTGTGGGAAGAAGTGAGGAGCAGGATTCAGTCTGATACCAACTTCTGCTATGGGCAAGAGCTAACTCTGCAGTTAAAGGGCCTTAACTCAATTGATCTTTATATAATAAAGAGGCTACTTCTGGATGGCCAGTTTTAACATAATAATAGATTGCAGTGATAAGCGTCTTGTCATGATCTGCTGAGAAAAGGAGAAAGATCAGGGAGAGTTATGGGTCCATGGCATTAGGCCTGATGAAAAGTATAGGCCAAAACATCTGGAGAGCCACAAACTGTTCACTTGTGAAGAAAAATGCACTCTGAAATTACAGAGGCATAGCAAATTTTAACACCATTTTTTAAAAAATCCAATAAGCAAACTTATTAAAACGGTACATCGTATTTGTTGCATCATATTATAAGGATATAACAGTATAACACTCTTTCATTTAAGAGCATTTTGCTATTATACACATACTATATATCACACATATATAATATGGAAAATATATAGCTGTTTCAGCATCATTTAAAATCAAGATAAAAGAAGCAGATGATAGATGTAAATTAAACAGGAGATAAAAATGGCACCCACTACAAAGCATATAATGAATGTTTCTGAGTTGTGTTAAGTTCAGCTGCCCAGAAACTCATTACCCACAACAAAGTAAGTCCCCTTAAAAACATGAAAGAGTAGCACTAAGAAGCTGGTGGGGACAGAACTAGTGGAAGCACATAACAAATGCACAATAGTGTAGAAAGTTAATTGTAATTCTCTTTCTGGCCCACAATAGAAGAACAATGATTTATTAGCATCAAGAGCTATCTGTTTGGAAGCCCCTGTGGAAAGTGTCCATTTGTGAGCTACAAAGGATGACTTTTCCAAGATCCACTGTCCCTTTTAAGTCCATGAATGCATGTATACAGTATGAGAGTTGTCCATATGCTTAAGGAAAGGAAAATAAAGAATTTTAGTCTGAGAAAAACAGGGATTTTTCCATATATTGTAGATTCAGCTTTAAGTAAGGTCAAAAATGACCTCATTCTTTGGGGAAGTAAACTCTAATTAGAAAAAAGTCATTTATTACATCTTCAGTCTATCATATGACACAGGGAAGGAAACTGCACTACAGCCCCTTCTGTCTGTTAGGGAGTGCTGTGGTGGTATTCGTGCAAAACACTTTTACCAGTGTTGAGGCACATGCTAATGAATACCACGCCAGCTCCACTGTGCTGAAAGCATGATCTTGTGACACAAATAAATGAATTACAGGAGAAGTAGGAGGAGTTAGAAAGGTGAAGTATGTAGGCAAACAGTCCTTTAAGTTTAACTGTTTTTAATAGTTCCATTATGTCACACATAAGTTCACTGTCATGAAAGAGTGGAATTTCTAAAAAGTAATTCATAGCTCTTTCCTGAAAGCCAAAACAATGCCCCCACTCTTTTCAGTGATGATTTGGAAGTCCATGTCCTGTGCTGACTTTTGTAGGAGTAAGCACCATTGAAGGCAACGTGATTAGGCAAAGATATATTTTGGGAGGCCTTCACCTAGTTGTTCCTCATTTAGCATTTGATACACGGTGAGAGGTGTTATTCACAGATTCACACCTCTGCACATGTGCACTAGAAAATAGTTTTAAAAAAATGACAAAAATAATGACAAAAATAGGAAGTCCATTTAGGGTGCGTATCATGTGCCTCACCAATAAGACAGACACTATAATGTTGGCAAAGTCTTTACCGTAGATCCCCCCCCCCCCGCCATTGTCTGTTCGTCAAGTGCTAGTGGACCCTAGAGTCCACTCAATCCACATTAAGAACCACCACTAGCAAGAGAATGTAGGTCTGATGTTTTAGAACTTTTGGACCAGAGTTTCTTGACTCTAACTATATTCTTGTAAAATTCACTGACTTCCAACTGAATACACTAGCAGGTAAGTGGCTTGAGAGAAGCAAATATTCCTAGATACAAAGGAATTGTATAACTTTTCACTTATTCACTGACACAGCAAATAATGCAATAATTTATGTATACAAACAAAATAATGTATTTTTTAATTCATGCTTGATTTTAAATTGTTTCATAATAGCATGTTTTAAATTATCTCTTGCCATCACCAGATAATGTCCTCTGTACTTTTTAAAAATGACTTAATTTAATTCAGCTGATGCAGGCATCAATGACATTTTGCTATTCCAACCTAGAGTTCAAATGACAAAAATTCTTTGTGTTTCTATGTGCTGAACACATGTTCTGCCATGCATGCCCAAATCCATATATCATTTTATTTTTGGAATCACTGGAATCTAATGCTAATTTCAGCCAAGAGGTCAAATCTTGTGCAACACAAAAGACAACATTCCTTATTGCTACTCAAAGTGACCAACTGTTTAGTATCAACAGAAATTATTGCTTCTTACTCGAAGTGCTGTCAAACTATATTAATCTCACAGAACAAGGCAACCTTAGCCTTGCATCATAGTCAGCTGGGAAAGCTCAACTCTTCCTTTTCTCCACAAAACCTATAAAGGAATAATGACAACCAAGTAGATGGAGCTTTTATATATATATGAATCTGACCAAATGGAACAGCGTATTTTAATA
Organism: Varanus komodoensis; assembly: GCF_004798865.1. Lineage (NCBI taxonomy): Eukaryota > Metazoa > Chordata > Lepidosauria > Squamata > Varanidae > Varanus > Varanus komodoensis. The sequence goes on along the minus strand of NW_025336087.1, from coordinate 42,229,047 downwards.
CCAGCTAATTATAAATAGGATTTATACATGTTAATTTGTTATTGAGGCAGTGAAAGTTGCATTATATTTAAAAATTAGATGCTTAAAAATGGGTATCAATGCCCTTCAGTAACAACCTTTGAAGATACCCAAATAGGAATTTTAAAATTCAAAGTAGGGTGGGAGAAGAAAGATGCATGTGAAGAACTTATATTGTTTTAATTCATTTTTTAAATCTCATATGGTGTAAGGATCCTATGATGTACTCTGGTAGCTCCAGAAAATTGTTGCCACACAAACCCTGCTCCTGGTTTTTCAAGAACAAAAGAGTTGTGGAAGGTCATCTATTGAAAGGAGGCATTATTAGACACCCCAGCTGAATAACACATCTCTTCCTACCCCCACAAATAAACTCAATACAGTCTAAGCACTCCAGGTGAAAAATCCTATCATTAAAAGATTTCTAAACTACTATTAGTGAAAAACTCCCCAAAGTGGTTAACGAAACAAGATTCACACTACACGTCAATTTAATCTGGAACCAGTACAGAGTTGTGGTGCCTTCATATTATATTTAATATGGTTAGCTCAGTCATGTTGATCTTAAAGCATCTCATTCAAATCCCTGGTTGCATATTGTTAATTACTGTTTGCAAAGCGGGTAGTGTTCAGAAGCTTCTAGAATCCCCTACTTACCAAGTTTGGCCAGTGGGTTTACCAGAAAGGGAATGCAGAAGACTCACTTGGATGGAGAAAACTAGCTGATTTTATTATTTCAGCTTACAGCCTGCCTTTTGGCCTTCTTGGGATCTCAAGATAGCGCACATGGTTTTAAACAAAACACAGTAGTTTGGCCAAGTACAGTACTAACAAGCAATGGGTCAGTAACAAAACTCACTGTTAAAAGCAACATCAGAAGACTGAAAAATGACTAAAAGTTTGGCAGGACAAGAAGGACTGAATAAGTCTTAAAGAAATAAATAAGCCCATTGGGCTCCCTACCGAGAAGGTTCCCTAAGTATAGCAACCACAACTGAAAGCACCTTATTTCCTGGGTCATCACCATGCTTCCCATCATAAAAAGCCAACTGACTCCAATTGACTTACCCAAATACAGATGTCCACACAGAAAACCCTCTCATCAATATAAACCCTAATCAACACCATACAATTAAACATGCACTAAAAGTATAATCTAAAGACAATATAATCCACAGTACAGAGAGTCCCCAGGTTACAAACACCTGTAATATGAACAACTTGTACTTATGAACGAACTGCCATAAAGCCTATTACTTAAAATAAATACTGCAGAAAATTGTCATCACCAGAGAGGGGTGGGGGGAGAGGAAGGCCCCCAAAGCATGTCCTCCTGCCCTGCCCATCCTGCCAAGGAAATCTCTCCAGCATTTCTTTGCTGCAAAAGAGGAGGCACCGGTGAGTTGGACAGTGAGAGCCAATGATACTGGGGTTAAATATCACTCACCTGGACAAAGAAACCACTCAGTTACAGTACCTCTGACTTGTCTGGATTAAGGTCAAGTTTTATTTTTGAGCTGTCATCCATACACTCAACAAAACTCTCAGAACCTCTCCAATAAGACAAAAAGCAAGGAAGAAGCTGCATGCCATCAGCATACTGACTCCAAAATTTGGGACAGGAACACGAGAAGCTGCCTTACACTGCATTAGATAGCTAATACATTTTTGCTGATTTTGCCTTTCACTTGTTCAAAGCAGCAGCTTTTCCAAGACTACCTGGAAATCAAACCTGGGATCTTCCACATGCAAAACATGTGCTTTACCCAATTATATGCCTCCATGAGGGATGACCTCACCTGAGGGACAGAAAGTGGCATCTTGAACCACAAAGGCCATTGTGCTGAAAAGAAATCCTCCAGTCCTACCTTCTGGAATTGGCCATTCAGGTATTGGCAGGACCATTACAAAGCTATTGTGCCCATATCTGGTTCTAGCAGTCACACCAGAACAACACTGTGTTTGATGGCATCGGTGCCACTGAGAGATTGAAGAGAATCTAATGAGACACTTTTTCCCTGTCATTCTCCTACCAAATTTCATCCTGTAGGGTGAACAGGGCAATTTCAGTGCTATAACAAGGACTAACACCCAACTGAAATGCTTCCAGAAAATCAGTCTTATCCAAGACTGCCCACCACTCACAGGAAATATTTGCCATCAGCCTGTAATTAAGATCTTCCAGGTCCAAGAAATGTTTCTTCAGGAATGGTTGTACTCTCATCTTTTTAAAAGATGCTGTGATCACGCCCTCTCTCAAAGAGGAATGTTCATTTCCTGGATCTACCTGGCTGTCCCATTCCTGCTAGCTGTATGTAATGAGCCATGAATAAGCCAAGGGCCCAGTGAGTACATGATGGCATGTACCTGACCAAGTACCTGGCCTGCACCATCAGTCCTTACAAACTGAAAGCTATTCAATCAAATAATGGCCTGGATTGGTCTTCTATAACTGTAGACTATAAACCATGGCAAATGCAAGCACTTTTCAAAGCATTTCACAAACATGTTATAAGGATTCACCAAGGGTTCCGCTGCCTCAGCTGAGCCCAAAATGACACCCTTCATATGTGTGTGACTGTAACTTTCCTAATTCTCTCTAGCCAATGGCCATGCTACGTGGGAATTGTGGAAGTCATAAACCAACACACTCTGGAGGACTCCAGGTTGGAGAAGGCCACAATACATTACGCCTTGGACCGTATTTCAAAACACCACATACTACTCAGAAAAGCTGCACCAGATGACATTCTGCAGATGCAATGGTGGTAGATAAAAATTACTTTCTTTCATTTTATATTCCTCTTACCATTATCATTTATAAGCCGCCTTTCATCCTTTTATGAGGAACCTAAGGAGGATTACATAGTTCCATTTTATCCTCACAACAACAATCTTGTGGAGTAGGTTAGGCTGAGAGTGAGTGACTTGCCCAAAGTCACCCAGTGAGCTTCATGACATCTTCTGGGTCCCCAGTCCAACAATATAACAACTGCACCACACACACTCTCAACTGCATATGCTAATTTATACGTATAAAAGCAAACTTACAAATAATTCATACAACTTAAATTGAAATAAAACACTTTTCATAGTTGAGAGGATGATCCATGTTTCTAGTCAGGTGCTACTGTTGACAGGTATCTTCTTCCACGGTTTATCTTTAAAGCAGACCTGGAACCATTGCCTATCCTTCAAATAGAAGATGCTTTCAAACAGAGGACTCTCGTCTCTAAAGTAGGACACAAGGGTACCCAGGAGTACCCTCACTACCACAGAGGTAAGGAACACTAGTATGAGCATTACTGGATTTCTAATGAGCTTTCCTCCACTTGCATTAGAAGCGACTATACATTTGTTTCACTGCTCTCAGCATTGCTGAACAAGAAAAGTAATTCTGGAGTTTTTGTGCCAACTGCCCAGAACATGCCTGGATTCTGTAGGTCAACCAGGGCTTTGATGGAAGCATCAATCCTATCCATGGGCAAATCACCATCTGGAATGCATCAAAATCCATTAACCTCCAGGGGCAGACCATCCCCCTTGAGGGATGGCACCTGTGGAAGAAAGAGCCATAAGTGGCTCTTCTATTTTCTTGCTGTACAAATACAACAATCTGATGCCTTTTCAAGACACCTTGAAAAGTGTGTCTGCCTGAGTTGGCCTCCTGACATTTTCTAATACTAGGAGAGGCCCTGATCTAGATGCAAGCAGGGAAGGACGAACATTACTTAAAGCAGCTTCATCCATCTACCACAAATAAGCACTCGTATTCTTTTTTCTGCAAAGGAGGCCCAGTTGTTTAATACCACTCTTCTCTTCTACAAGGATTGCAAACTAAGTTGTGGACACCTGCCTGCAAAAGGTTGCATTAAGACCATCATATTATTTCCCAGGTCCTTGAACAGCTGCCAGGTGGCAACAGCTTTTCGTCATTTCTAACCTGAGGCATATTTGAACTGGTGACCTAGAGGTGAAAGGCTCTGTATCCCATTACCAAGCCCTACAGCCAAGCTGTGGACCTTTTAAATGCATAAAAAGTGTTTTACGTTGCCAGGATTGGGAAGCAACTTGCACAAAACTAAGTTACACTTGATCATAAAAGATAAGCAAAATTCTGAATTACAGAACACTTAAACTCTAATGATTTGGTTTTATGTTGGCTCTTTGATCATTTGTAGATTGCCAGACTAACACACAGCCTCTCCAGTGATTTGTCAATTCATTTCTTCTTTACATCTGGTCACTCTGCATGGTCCTACTGCCGACTGCTCACTAATCTTATCAACCATTTGTGCACTATTAAAGATGTACAGCCCTCAACACCATCCAGCAAAGTGCTAGAGTGGTCAGTGTGTAGAGTAAATCAGTGCAGGTTTCGGTGAGGCTGCAATCATCTATCTTGCAATATCAAATCTTAACTACAAATCACAAAACGATTGCTAAGACAACAATAAACTGATAATTAACTTGTTCAGTGTATTTTAAGAGACAGCCAGAGTATTTCTATTCAGGTGCCTTATACTGGATCTTGATAGAAATGCCAATTAAGTGCCTGAAGATGAATATAAAATATGTAGGCAAATGCATGTAAGTAGATCAAACTTCCATCGATATCTGAAAGCTATTTTGTGCTTCTTGCATGAAACTCTTACTTGTCATCCAAATAAAGTTCCAAAGGCCTCTTACTCTCTCCGAATGTTTGTAAGTGTATAAGACTAGCATTTACAATGGGTTTCCAAAGTTGATAGCATCTAAAAGATTTGCCTATAGTGGTAGTGTGACATTATACTGAAGCTGAGTGTGTTTTATAAGATTGTGTAGGTACACTGATAGGCAGCACCTATATACATCAGTACAACAAGCGAAAGGTAACAATATAGTTCAATGGGTTCCTTCACACTGACATTCAGAAACTTCTTTTCATTTTTAACTTTTTACTGATGGGTCAGCTAGCAGAAATGTGCCATCTGGAACCAATATTTGCAGGTAGTCCAGTTCAAATAAGGAAAGGTGTAAGCACCTGTCTCCTGCCCACCACTTTTCCTTAGTAAATCAGTGCAGAGATTTTGGCCTTCGGCTCCCATCTGCTCCCATGTGAATGGTTAAGGATCTTGAGACTTGTAGGCCGACACACCTGGAGGACACCAGGATGGGGATGGATGTCCAGCTTACCTGACAAACGCAAGTTCCCCAAAAGAGACTATCTAGGCATATAATGTGCACTCTCTGACTCCTGCACCCTCCTGCTTCCTGTGGTCTGCCTGTATCTTCAGCCACAGCAGCCTACAGCTAGGCCTCTGGCATGGGCCAAATTGTACACCTAAGCATCCGCTTAGGATGCACTTAAGGATTCTTTTGGAATTTAGAGCAAATTAAGGATGAACAGAGACTCACAGAGCAAATTTTCTTTTTCTGCAGATAATAGCCCTAGTGGCTCCCTCTGGCAAGGATAAATGAGAAGTAGGATGAGAGGGCTATTATGATACAGTGGTAGTCAGCCCATATCACATCTAGTGCTGGTGCACAATGGAACATATAATAAAGACTTTATGGAATGGATAACTAGAGAGGATAGTGTGGGGAGGGGGTTTCCATTTCTTCAGTAAACAGAAGCTCAGTAATCTTTACAATTCAGACCAAAAAGTTTTTCATGCAGTAGAAAGATTTACATTATTTACTCCCCCTCCCAAAGTCAATGAGATCTTTTTGACCAGTAAAAGCTGAGGTCAAGATTTCATGGTACAGGTAGTCCCTGAGTTATGAGCAACCTGTACTTACAAACAAGCAAACCTCATCCTTGAGCAGGGCAGGCACTCGCAGGCTTCTGGCAGCAAGGAGAGGAAGGAAGTAGGAAAGGAAAAATAAGAAAGGAGGAAGGGGAGGGAAAGGGAAGGAGAAGGGAAAAAGTGGTGCTGGTGAGCTGAGAAGTCAAAACTAGTAAGCGACTCCAGTGATAACCCTCCTTCCCTCCAGCAATACAATCAAATCCTGACTCTCCAGCACCAGTCATCATCCAGTTAATCTTAGGCTTAATGTTAACTCAAGAAGTGTTAACCTTTAATAATCTTTTTACTTTTTATTCTATGTTTCTATCTAAACTGTTTTAAGAACTGTACTGTATACTTACACATATAACATACAGATTATCTCTCTCTTCAATACCTGTTACTTTATTATTACTGTATTATCATTATTAAAATGTATTGTGTTTAAGATGTTTTAGCATATACAGAAATGTTTAAGTGTTTTATATGATTGTTATGTACATGATCCATCTTACATACAAATTTGACTTAAGGATGTTCCTGGGAACTACCTGTATATAAACTAATTTCAATGAGGTGATATGTGCAGCCAATTACACATGAAAATGTTACCTCCAAGGGGAAAAAAAATCCACCAAGGATTTCTTTTTCATGGACTACTGGGAGAATATCAGAGCAAAGGAAATTCATCCTTTCCACCATATATGAAATTTACACATACATCCTTCTGGAGAAGTAACACGGGGGAACATGCAGCTTTGTGCCATAGCAATAAGCTTTTCTCTAGATCTAACTTTGTAGTTAACCTCTGTGTGGCCTTTCGGTGAATGTGCAATTATTTTATTGAATGGTTAAAAGCCGTATGTTAAAGTCTTCTAAGTTGTACTCACCAGGACACTGACAGAAAATAGCAGAGGTTTTGAAAAGACTTTAAAAAGATGTATAGTGCCAAAGTGGAATACAAAGCTTCTTCCTTTTTTTTTCTTTTTTAAAGGATAACTATCCCCCCCCCCCAAAAAAAAGAAAGCATTTGAAAAACTCAGGAAAACTTAACATCTAGGGAAATGAAAAGGAATGAGCATATTATGGAACAAGGTACAGTTTCTTTCACTTCTTCTCCACCAGCTGCTTGCCGTACCATCTGCTGTTGCCTAAGCAGCTTCTTTTTGAATGGCTTTGAAGCAGAACTGCTCTCACTGTTGGACACAATCAGGTCAGGTCAGCAGTCCCCCACCTCAACCCCTCCCAACCTGCAGCCTGCCACGGCTCCCTCCATCACAATCTTTCTTCTTGGGCACCATCTCCCAGGATGAGCTTGTTTCTGTCAAAGGACCCACTTTTCATAGTTTACAAACTAATCCCAGAGTAAAAGGGATGTGTGTGCCTGTGTGTTATGTTTAATGCAAAAAGCATTTCAGAAGCTTTCAGAAGCACTTTAAGATTGTTAAGTATTATTATAAAACAACATTTATTCATATTATTAACTTCTGGGAGTGTGTGAATTCCTACTGTAAATAGAGATGAAAATTTCAAGCACTAATGTATAACAAAACATGCAGCCAGCACTAAAAAATGTGACAGAAAAATATATGAAGCTACATGTCTTAACTGATTCTCACTCACTCACTCTCACACACAGACACACTATCACAACATAAGCACTCACACACACAGTGCCAGAGCATTCAGGTTTGTTGCATAACATTAACCCCAGATCCCTTCTCTCAGCTTCTGTGGAACTGACATCACCTCTCAGCTCTGAGCACTCTTCTCACCATTATACAGCCCAGTCTCCCTTTCATTGGCTTTCCACTTGAGGCCGCATGGGGCAGAACACAATGGAAGTCTTCAGCTTCACACACAGGCTCCCCCAGCCTGCAAGGAACATCACACTGGACTGATTTATTTCCAGCACTGTTCCTTCTCTCTGCATCTGTGCAGGGAAACACACATCACTGGGAGCCACTTTCATGATTTTGTTGCGATCAGGATTAGCTGGATTAGGGGCCGATTCATAAGGACCCCCTGTGGCTGTGAGGAAGTTTCATCACAAGGTCAGTGTGGTGTGAACTATATTCTGTCAACACCACCACTCCTTATAGCCAACTACACAAAAAAGAGGCACAAAAGAAGAAAGTTGCAAATCTGAAATATGTGAATGAAACAGTTGACAGCAACAAAGAGATTTACAGATTTTCCCATCAGCCATTTGCGATATGCATGCCATCAGAACTGGTTTCCTTTAATGATTTTTCACACACACACACACACACCAAACCTGCATTAGTCATTTTTAATTTAGAAAGAATTTAGTGGTTTAGGAGGTGGGAGGAACCTGGGGAATAAATATAGCAACCCACACACAAAACCACAGAGGAATTTTTTTGGCACTTCTTCTAAAAACCAGACATGGAGCTTGAAGATTGTTGCACTGTTGAGATTTTATTGCATATAATGCTGTCACCTTCAAGACCGTTTAATTCCAAGCCCCTTAAGGGCAGTAACTACCACAGACTTCTTTTAAGGAGAGAGAAAGTGATGGCTGGAATGTGGGGGCCAGAGGAGGAAGGTAAACATTCAGTTATGTTTAAAGCTACAGTTATGAAATTTTCTTCCATTCCCACCCCCCATCGCTTCACAAGTAATGACACAATGAAACTAGTAATATTTGAAAACTATAAGGCAAAACCCAACAAGAATTCTATGGGGAAAAATTGGAGGGGGGGGAGAGAGAATCGCTGCGCACGTGTACTTTTTAAAAAAAATACAACCTCCACTTGCATAAAACTGGACTGTTCAATCAAAGCCTTATCTGTTATATTTCTGCCTGTCTTTCTCCTCTGTTTAGCACATTCACCAACAAGAGAAAAGGAGCCAAGCAATGGAAGCTTTGACCTGCAGCTGTAACACAATACTTTCGCACAGCCCTGTCGACCCCTGACATAAATTTTACACCGCAGCTGGCATTTACACACTTAGCATTACCATATGTATAGCCTACTCTGTGCTAATTATGCTAATCACCTGTCTAACTTGCTGCTGCGAAAAAATGGTTGTATTTAGCAGTCCACTGCCTACAAATGCAGCTTACTGTGTGGCTGAAATGTACATTCAGACAGCCCTGAACGGCAAGATTTTTCCACGTTGCTGGCTTCATTCAGTGCACAGAAAAATTTATTCAAGTCAACTGGTTTCGGTCTGCAACAAAAAAGTTACGAGAAAAAACTGAGTGTGCTCCTGCCCTAACATTCTAAGTCTGCTTGCAAGCAAAATGATAAATCAATTGGTGTGGGAAACAAAACGGGAGAGAGATTTCTTTTGCAAGCCATGTGAAACTGTAGCCTATTTTAAGGTGGGGGGAGGAGGGAGGAAGGAAGGAAGGAAAGAAGGGGGAAGACAAGAAGAAAGGTCATTCTAGTTTCCCAAATTTGAGAGGAAAAAGTAGTTTACAGATAGTTAAGCCAGACCAGAATTCTCTAAATTGATACCTTTTACAAGTTGCCAAGTGTGTGTGTGTGATTTTTGCTTTGTTTTCAGACCTGTGCATGCCTCAAACTGACACCACAGTATCATTTCCCATGGATTTACTTTTTGGAGTGCACCAATGTACAACCATAAAGGGCCTTTTGTACTGGTGTAAGCTAGGAGTAGCTTCCCAAAAGGCAGTTGCCTGAAGCTGGCACAAAACTCAAATGAATTAAATCTGAAATAACTGAAACTGGAATCAGGTGTAATTCAAAAATCACACAAGGCCAAAACATGGACGCTCATGCACCAATAATGGTGCTCTTTCTCTTCACAATACAAAGACAGGCAGCAGAGTTGCCATTTGCAAGGTTAAACTGGAACTTGGAGTTAGATTTTTGAAAGTTATGGAAACAGTGGCAGCATTTACCTGAACTGTTACGCCAGCATGCAAGCTACCCAGTGTGAGTTGTTCATGGTGCAACTGACAGTGTGCCCAACAGACAATTTGGCTTACCATGGCTTGTTCTCCTCCTTGGTCCTCTAACCACCACCTCATTGTCTTTTGCAGCTGCATGCATCCTTGTCTCACCCTCCTGCTCTGATTGCTAGCCCTAGTCCTTCATTGTTATTGTTCTGTTCTTTTTGGAGTATCAAAATGCACAGTCAGGGTTAGGTGTTCTGGCCCTAGAAAACTGCATAAGTGTCATTGTCATCATCATCATCATCATCATCATCATCATCATCATCTTTGTTGCTCTTTTGCAAGTGCGCAAGCACACTCTTTCAGCTGTCTGATATGTGAAGACCTTCTGGTCAATTTCCTTGAATATTTCAGCTGTCAAAGGAAGCAGTGAAGTGAAGTGAATTGGTAAAAAAAAAGGAAACTGACACGACCAGACTTCATGTAAACCTATTTGCACATAGTGCCAAGGTCCAGTTACCAGGTTGTCAATTGGAAAGCACTGGTAATGGGGAAAATTGGCAAAATAAAGTGTACCAAAAAGGGGTAGGGGAAATACCTCTTTCATAGCAATATTACCATCTTGCTTTTAAATGTTCAACTGACACCTCAGTGCCTTCTGCCTTTTCAACACTTTACCAAATCCCCAGCCATTCCAAAAAGGAAAGATACTATTTATTTATTATTTATTTATTTAAAACATTTCTATGCCGCCCCATTCGCCGAAGCCTCGGGGCGGCTCACAACATAAATTAAAATATAATACATTAAAAATATTACTGTGCCACATTTCACTGCTTCATTTTTAGAGTACTCACTTCCGTGCTTAGTGTGAAACCCTGACAATTCTAAAAAAGAAGCACAGAACTATATGCAAGTTTAATACCTGACAACTAAATGGAAGCAAGTAAATTTGCACCAATTTAAGCTTTGGGGAAATTTGCTCCATTACTGCAGGTGCACCAATTTCCCTTCCATTTACTGCTTTGTCCTTAAATTGGAGCCTATTTCCATGCCTTTTAATTCTCCATCATTAAATGTGCATACATTTCTGAGTCCAAAACAACTGTGCAAATATTCCCCAAACCCCTTACAGGTGTTAGAGGAGAACAAATCAAATGGGGCACACATCTGGAGGGGATGTGAGTAGGAAGGCTGCCTTGTAAGACAGTGTAGTGTGGTGCTTAAAATGTCAGACTAGGGCCCCAGGAGATCTGCGCTTTAGTTCCCTCTCAGTTGATTGGGTGATAGTAGGCCAGTTGTAGGCTAGCCCAATCTACCTCATGGGGTTGTTGTATGGACAAAATTGAGCTATGTAAGCTGCCTTGCGTTCCTCAAAAGAGGAAAAAGGCAAGATATAAACATAATGTAATATGATGATGATGATGATGAAGAAGAAGAAAAATGGGATGGGAGAGCTTTTGAAATATATCCACTCATTTACCTGCATGTTGGTTGGGAAATGCTGGAAATTGTAGGACTTCTTTCTGGCTAAACATGCATATGATTGTGGTCTCAGTCGATGTCTCAGAGACAGGTTGCACAGTAATCCATCTAAGTTTTCTCACATGGTACATGAGGCTGAGAAATCCTATGATTTTGCTTTTTCTGATTTCCCATAGATTGCCCTCCTTTCCAAAGTCACAGTGTTGTTAACACTTACTGACTGATCTGGTTCGTGCAATACAACAACTCCCCATGGGGGAGGGGGTGCCATGTTGTCCAAACCCAGATCAATTTCTGCAGGTTCTTTTACTTTTCACAAACAAGCCACCTTGTGAACCCACAGCTGTGAGACTGCTCGTAGTTTCCAAGGACCAAGTGCCTAACGGTCAACTGAAAGCATTGGTAAAGGGAAAAAACAGAAGGTGCACCAAAAAGAAATAGGGACAATATCTCCTCAATTTTTTGTGATTATCTGCAGTTTTCGGTAATTCACCTTTTCAACACTTTCCTTAGCTACTTCAGAAAGGGAGAAACGTAGCTCTGACTGGAGCACTTACTACTTTGGTTACTGTGTTTCCCTTATGGTTCATAAAGAACATGCAGAAAATAATGCAATTTTTTTATGGCTGGAAAGGAAATGGATGGAAGATTTGCACACCTGTATTAACTGTGTCATTGCTGCAGGTGTGCAAATCTCCCATCCATTTTACTTCCCAGTCATTAAATGTATGCATATTTCTGGAGGACTTTTAGAACTGACAGAGAACTGCAGCAAGTGCCCAAAAAGGAACCGCTATAAGAGGGAAGCTAATATCTTTCCTTCCTGCAGTAGCTGCAGTGCATGGGAACCACTGAAATGATAGAGGGCCCTGAGAAATGTCAGTTCAACATTTAAATTTGAGAGGATTGAACTACTAAGTGGGTCATATTGCTGCCATACTCTTTTAATACAGCACTTTTCCCCTTTACTGGTGCTCTTCAATTGACAGCTAGGCACTTTTGGCCCTTGCAATTATGTGTAAATTAGCCAATATGCTTTCTCAGGCTTTCCTTTGACAGCTGAAAATGACCTGGAAATTTATCAGAGAAAATACATATATCTGAGACATGCAAGTTTACACTTATGCACTTCTGAAAAACCAACAAGTTAATTTAAAAACAGAACCCCAACTGTGGAATTTTCAGGAGCCAAATACCCAACCCATAATCCTAACTGTGCTCTTTCAAGTCTCTAGAGGTTGGGAAAGGTGGCAAACAAAAAATGGGCAGTGACAAACAGGCATGGGAAGGCAAGATGGGTTCTGCCACCAACAATATTGGGATACATGCTGAAGTTGGATAGAGGACTGATGAGAAAGGATGGGCAGAACAATCCACGGTGAGCCTGATCAGCTGTCAGGTACACTGTGGGTTGTTCAGTGAACCACCAACTCACCATAGCTTATTTGTAGAGTGTCTTAGCATGATGTGCAAAGCCACCCATTATTTGCAATGGAATTGATACGTTCTAGTTCCATATTTGTCTGTACTGTAATTACATTTTCAAATAATTCATTTGGTTTAATTTCTTTTCTCCTATTTAAAAAAATCCTAAAAATATAGTTTGAACTAACCGAGCACAACCAATGCCACGTTTTGCTTTCCAGCATCTCGGTTACAGTTGATACTTCTTGCCAGTCCAAAGTATTAATTTATCTGGGCTTTTGCAGCTACAGAAACCTAGCTGTGCAGCCAAGAACTCAAACAACACTACAACTACTGTGTTCTTTTCAGAGTAGAGATTTTTTCCCTTCCCTTAAAAAAAAAAAAAAGAGAGAGAGAGATGGACCACCCTGCTCTCATGGCACAGAGCTCTGTTTACATTGCAAGACTTGACTGTGTAATACATCTGGCATTTTTGGGCAGGATTCCTGAGCTAGAGGCCAGAAGCCCTTAAGCAATGATTTAAGGGGAGGGGGAAAAACCCTACAAGTTGACTTAACAGTGCGCGTTCCTGATGTGTTGCACTTCACTTTTGATTATTGACTGGACTAGCCCAAATATGCTGCTTCAGTAAACAGAAGTGGGAGAGGAGAATCTGTTTCTTTCAGATATTTTTATTGTCAATGAATGAAGAAGGCCTTACAAATATTTGGGCATGTGCTGCTGAATATGCGACTTAAAACATTCATTTCTGCTTGAAGATACCTGCTTGCACATGAAAGTTTCAGAGACATGGAAGAAAAATGGTACATTCTTCAAGATGAAATAGTGGCATGGGATCAATAAACTAGTAGCCATCGTGGCTAGTTCACGAATTCCCACTTGTAATTTGGTTTAAAGACCTGAAATGCTATTAACAAGAAATTAGCAAACAAGAGTAAGAAATTTTTAAAAACCTGCCAGTATAGTCAGCTGGTCTCAGTTGGTGTCCTGTGAAGTCTGCTAAGCTGCTATATCATCTTGCACCCACCATATCACACTTTTTCTTAAATATAGTTCTCATTCTTTCTATCGCAATGCACAGAGTGACTGATATGAAGGAAACAGGTCTATTAGAAAAGAAACCCATGACATAGTACAGTTTTTTTTTTTAACTTTACATTCCATGTCAATGAGAGATGTTTCAGCATCATCTTAATTTACCCACTGGAATCAATGAGACTTTAAAATGCTGATTTTTATTTATTTATTTATTTATTTTTTGGTAGTTCATGTCCATGAGACAGATCTGGCAATCCACTGACCTCCAGATGTTCTCAACTCCAACTCCCATATTCCTTGGTCATTGACCATTTGGATTCAGACTGATGGGAGCTGTAATCCAAAACATCTGGAGGGCACCAAGTCACTTGCTCTGTCACAGTGCAAACCAGGGCTATTCTGTTCTTTGGCATACAAAATATGTAAATCTAAAAGGCATAACAATAAGGCACTTTGTACAATGCACGCTATGTAGGTCATGCAAGGGAATTATTGAAAGAAGTAAAATGTAGAGAACAGATCTGTATTACTGAACTCTCCATTATATACATCTTTTAAGTGTGTGGATTCAGTCAAATATTTGAATTCATCATGTAGCACCTGGTACTTCCTGCCAAAATAATCCAGCAAGTCCATTTCAACTGTTATTAGATTTTTTTATTGTCCAAATGTTTTAGTATGTCCCAAGACCAATACAATGCAGCCTTCTATTATTGCACTGGATTGCAAACTTGTCAAATGAAAAGGTGTTCTACATTTTGGAATAATATGGAATCAAAGCAAGTGTGAGTCTCTACAGCAGCATAATCTCAACTGGCTGTGCATGTGTTTAGAATTGCAACTCATATCAATGGTGTTATGTATCCAAGATCTACCCATAAATGCAAGAAAGAAAGTTGTTGTGGCCAAGTTGGCATCCTAGTGGACATGGTTTTAGCAGGTCACAGAAAGGTCAGCTTTGAAGGAGAAACCATATGAAATATAAACATGGCACTGTGAAAAGCAGACAAATCTCCCATAGCTTCATCCAGCCAGTACTAATCTAGGCATCAGCTTTGGAACATAATCTAAACAAAAGGATCAGTCAGTTCAGACATCTGGAAGTTGTCATATTTTGGAGTCTCCTAACAGTTGAGCACATAACCAAGGGATCCAGTTGCAGTTTCAAACCTCCTGGTCAAAGACTCTAGTAGGAACAGACAGAGAAGTACCTTAATCTCTGACTCCACCAAAAATGTGTTCAGTAACAGAAGGTGTCAAGGGGAGAAATGCATGGAAATGAAATTGGTAGTTTTGGGCATCTGACAAGGTGTTTTTCACAAACGGTCCATGGGAAAACTCATGAGAGAGGAGCCCATTGTAGGGGTGGGAGAGATGCAGCCATACAGAGATTGCTCTTAATCTTTGATTTTCTCCCATTCCTCTAAAAGAGTTAGATCTTGCAATGGACTGATTCAGAAATCATGAACTTGATCTTTTAATCATGGTCCAAAGCTTGGGAATGGAATGCAGGCCTTCCTCCACTTTCACTCAGGATTTCCTTTTCCACTTTGTTAGTTTGCTCTACGTTTAGTTTTCTCTGTCATCTAAAATAGCTAGGTATGGCTAGCCCTTGCCTCTAAAACTTAGATTTTTAAAAACCACAACAAACCAAATTTACAAACCATGTTTTGGAGGCAATACATTAAGTTTTGTTTCTCAGTTTGGGCACTGCAGCAGTGAACTGTGGTTACTGAAAACCAGGGCATGAATGAAGGAACACATATGACCTCCAAGGTTTGGAGGTTTGGGTTCATGATATTCGAACTGGGCCAATGTCTTCTCTGTAACCACAGAGTCTTCTATAAGAGAAACCATTTTTCAATCTTGATTCATTTTAATCTGTAGCCAAAAGTGCAATGAAAAAGTACCCTCTCAATCCCCTTCCGCAAACATTCTGTGGAATGCAAGTGCCACATACAGGAGCACAGAAAGTAGAGGTGAAAGAATGCATTGAAGGCAATACTATTTTGCCTCATAAACACGTACAAATACATTCCTGAAAGCAGAAAAGGAAACCAGTGAATGGATCTACATTACCTAGCCTGGCCCAGAAACTAACCACAGAATACCAGATACAGTAAATAGACTAATGTGTACTGCTTCAGTTTAAGTGATAAGCACCATATAATATTTTGGTTTAATTTCAATTATTAAGTAATTTCCTGTAACAGATGCTTAAAGTGGTGGAAGTAAATGATCCATCTGCAAAATTGTCACCTGTAAACTATGGATCATTTGCCAATGGCTACCATACTCACTTACCCATGGCTGGTGCACTATCTCCCAGGCTATAAACACAGGAAGCTTACCCTACCCAAAGTCAGGCAATTAATACTTCTAGTCTAGTCCTATTTATTCAGACTGGCAACAACTCTTCAGCATATTGAGCAGAGGTCTTCCTGAGCCCTGTGACTTGTGTCCTCTAATTGGAGATGCCAAGGATTGACCTGGGAATCTTCTGCATGCAAAACCAATGAATGACGCTTCCTTCCCTCTCCTGGTTATCCTAACAGACATGAGGTTGCATGTTTCCAACTCCAGACTCTTTCTTCTCACATTTGAATTTACCCACCCTTCACCTTCTGATGTTAATTATGATTGCCAAATACATCTGCACCAACATTGACTGTAGGTAACATTGACAAGGCTCTACATTATACTAAATTTTTAACCAGTTTCAAAGCCTGCTTAACGTTAACCATAGTTAACATAAGCCTTATTCACATGGAGAGTGCTTTTAGTTCCACTCTGTTATTGGGTTGTGCTTTATTTCCACTTGGATATCGCATCTCCTTCTGGCATCTGAATACTGAGCATGGTCACCCACAAAGGAACTCCACCATGTGGTTCACACATTGGGGTTTCTTTGCAGACAGCTACTCTTAATATGTGGATGCAACTCTGGGAGTAAAGTTAAAGCATAGCAACACTCCTGTTTCACCACAAAATGCACTACACAGACATAACATACGAACAGGACAGTAAGTACAGATCTAAGAACTGTAACACCACACTATAAATGGGAGGAAGCAGTAAACTTACATGTGAAAAGGAAAACAATTTTCAACATTGTTCTTAAGCCTTCAGTTGGCAGTCACCTAAAGGACTATCTTCTTTAATATATACTTGCCCAACCCTAACATC
This sequence comes from Varanus komodoensis, assembly GCF_004798865.1. Classification (NCBI taxonomy): domain Eukaryota; kingdom Metazoa; phylum Chordata; class Lepidosauria; order Squamata; family Varanidae; genus Varanus; species Varanus komodoensis. Next base: position 42,212,238 of record NW_025336087.1, on the reverse strand, counting down.
ATTCTCAAATCCCTCTTGCAGGTGCCCCTACCAAATGAAGTGAGGCAGGTGGCTACAAAGAAGAACACATTTTCAGCAGTGGTATCCTGCTTTGGATTGCTCTCTCCAGAAAGGCTTCCCTAGTATCTACATTGTGGTCTTTCTGGCATCAAGTGAAGATCTCTTTATTTTTCCAGGCTTTTTAGACATTCACTTTTTAAAACAGTGTTAGCAAATTTTAAGATATTTGCACAGCTGCTGGATTTTAACTTTGGTTTTATTGGCACCAAGTTAAGACAGTCCTTAGTTAGCAAGGTGGGGAGGTGAAGTAGAGCACTGCTGTGGATGAGAAAAGAGGTGGTAAGAGGGATAAGACATAAGAGGAACCTCCGTAGGAAATGGGCATTGGGGCAGGTAGACAGAAAGGTATACCAGGAGGAGAAGGCCTTTTGCAGAAGGATTCTTCACAAGGCTAAGGCTGATTATGCGCTGAGATTTGCAAAGAATATCAGGAGCAACAAAAAGGGCTTCTATCAACCTGTAAATAGCAAGAGGAAGGAGCGACAGGCAGTGGGACCACTTAACAAGAAGGGGATTTGGTGACTGATGTGAGGGAATAGGCACAGATGCTAAATAATCATTCCGCCTCTGTGTTCTCCCCAAAGCAGGACGGAGGAAATCTACATGGGGGACCAGATGAAGCTTGGGATTTAGGGGCACAGATCAGAGTCACCCCCCTAGAAGTCAAGGAACTCATCAGGGCACTGGATGTTACAAAGGCACTAGGCCCTGATGGGTTACATCTGTGGGTACTTCAGGAGATGGCAGGGGTACTCTTGCACCTGTTGGCCTCCATTTTTGAGGCCTCCTGGAGAACAGGTGAGGTTCCAGAGAACTGGAGTACAGTGTTAGTGGTCCCAATTTTCAAAAAGGGTAGTAGAGGGGACATGAGGAATTACAGGCTGGTTAACCTTACACCCATCCTGGGAAAGACAATGGAAAGGCTCATAACAGAAAATCTTCTGGAATCCCTAGATAGGGAAGGGAGGTTGGCTCCCATGCAACACGGCTTCTGCAAGAACAGGTCCTGCCAGATGAACCTTGTGGAATTCTATGACAAGGTTTCGAGGTGGCTGGATGGCGGGGATGTGGTTTACCTGGATTTCAGCAACATCTTTGACAAAATGCCACATGATATCCTGGTTGAGAAATTGAGGAGTTTTGGCATAGACCAATGCACTGTCTGATGGATTAGGGCATGGCTGACAGACTGAAAGCAGAGAGTAACTATTAGTGGGGAGTCATCGGGATGGCGGTCAGTAATGAGCGGGGTTCCCCAGGGCTCTGTCATGGGACCAATTCTGTTCAATCTTTTCATCAGTGACCTGGAAGAGGGGCTGATCAGTCTGCTGATCAAATTTGCAGATGATACTAAAATGGGGTAGTGGCCACAACTGAGGAGTAGGTACTCTGGATCCAGAACGATCTGGTCAGCCTATGGAAGTGTTATTTTATGTTATTTTAAACTATTTTTAATTCTTAATTTTTTATCTATTGCATTTTATTGTTTTTATACTTGGTTGTAAACTTCCCAGAGAGCTTCAGCTACAGGCAGTATAGAAATGAAGTAAATAAACATATAATCTTGTTTTAAGCTTACTGTTTGTATAATATGTTTTACTATATTGTTGTATTTTATGGTCTGATATAGTTTTGTTTTGTGAACTGCCTAGAGAACTTTGGCTAGGAACAATATTGTAGCAAAGAACATAACAAATGTAACAAAGAAATAATAAATAAATGTTGAGATATAAATCCTATTAAAACACAATCCTATGCAGTTTAGATGAAGCAAGTGCTACAACTGCCAATATTTCCCAGCCTGCATGACTGGCTGGATGTTCCTGGGAATTGTAGATTATTTTTCTCTCTAAACATGCATAGGATTGCATCCTAAGTTAATGGCTCAGGAAAGAGAGCATAAAATCTTGTGGTCGGCTACCAATCTTTTAAATACAGTTGTGGCCATGCAGTCTACACCACCTCAATCCTAAACTACCCCTCAGTTTTCACTGGCAGTGTAAGTACAGTAAAATTATTCTCAGCACTTGATGGGACGTTAAGAATCAAAGGCCTGCCACCTGAGCCACCCATTGACCTGGTTCACATATAACAATAGCCAAAAGAAGCGGCTGAACAAAGGTTGTGGTATCCTGGGTTTCATTACATTCAAATCCAGAACTATGCATTAACCATGGGTTGTTAACCACATGATTGTATAGTTTGTTGGGTTGTGACCCCTGCCATGGTTTTAACTATTAAAAGAAATTCAGAAGCAAAGGTTGTTCATTTTTTCCCACCAGGCTACAGAAATGTCAGGAAAGAATGGCCAAAAAACCTCCTCAATTGTTCTATGTGTGATACTACAGCATCACAAATGCTTCTGAAACACAGGGAAGGTGTGGGAGAAGGAAGGTGGACTCAAACACCCCGGAGATTAAATAAACTACCTGTGCTTTGTGCAGTTGTCCAGCAGACAAACCATGGGTAAATTCCGGTAAGGCAACAAGCACCACTCCAGATTTTCATTATGTGTAAACCAGGCCGCTATCTCACAGCCTGACTTGCATCACAGTTTATTGAGAGGAAAGAGGAAACCAAAAAGGTCATTTTAAAAGACTCAAAGGAAACGGGTGAACATAAATGCAATATGTAGGATTAGAAGTCATGATAAATTACCACCTGGTAAATAGTCCATTAATTCAGGTTGAATACAGAAGGATTCGTTATTATGTATTATTTATTTATTAAAAGCTTTTCTAACTTGTCCCCTACAAACATCTCAGGACGGCTTACAATAAATGAGTAGAATAAAGCAAATATCACAGCATCCAACAGTTAATATACTAGAACCCCAGTTAAAATCAATTAAACATTAAAATAGTGGGAAAATAAAAATATAGTATTTTTATATAATAGAGCTTTACCATTCTTGTTATATCACATCACAAATATGGATTAGATAGAAACAGTGATTGCCTACTCAACCAGCTGCATTGTTAAAGCACAGATCTGAAGGTTGTGCTGATGTTATCAAACCAATGAAATTCAGTTGTGACACGAAGGGTGGGACTGTGAACTTGCATTAAGCCAAAAAAGCAGTTTGATTTTTACTGATTTTAAGCAAGTAAATCATCACTTCTAAAATATTACGAACAAAGCAATGCAGCTATTGGGGGTACTCAGTGCATCTGCAGAAAGTCAGACTGTACAGAAAAGCGTATCATCAATTATCCACAAAACAACACATGCAATGAAAAAGTATTTCCAGGAGGTCTGCAGATTTCAACTAGGCTTCATGGCCAACCTAAACATTATAGTTGCCAGGACCATGTCCTTTCCCCCAAGGGGGTGGAAAATTTGTCCCTGACAGCATGTAGGCCTTTCAAAGTGCATCACAAGTTTAAGGACAATGCTGTGAGCCCCTGTTTAACTTCAAGCTTCAGGATGAAAGGGGTGGGGGCTGCAGAAAACCAAGTCCTCAGTCCCTCTTTGGCTCTGCAGCTACTAACCCTGCCTAGTGCTTGAGCTATCTCTCCAGCTCCGGCCTAATACACAGAGACACAAAAGAAACGCCAGGCTTCCTCTGAGAATTCCCCTTTCCACAAGACCTCTGCAACTGGGGTGCTGCCTTGGGCTCATCATGCTTGCCAGAGGTTTTCTGAGCACTCACTGTGGCAAGAGACACTGTGCAGCCCTGTTTATTTGAATCCTTAATGTTTGGAGGCACCTGATGCAACATTGAGCTTGGGCAGTGCTTGACAGGAAGGCACTTGGGAGCCCTATTGTATATGCCAATCTGAATTTCAAATAGGTACGGTGTATCTGTGTCTTTCATTTGTTTCCAGTCTTATCCATTATGTGTGTAGTATTTGCTTATTTGAGTCAGTATTTGCTGCTCTGTAATATAAAAGAAGACACTGCATCTGCACGAGGTCAGGTTTTTGGTTAACCGTTCAGTGCCCTTTGGTATAGAGCAGGCATGACAAACATGGAATGGGTTGGAAGATCAAATTCTACCCTCAACAAGGTGTTACCATTAAGGTTTTTGATCTTTCCACTTTCCTTGCCACCAAAGATCTCTAAAGATGTCCCTTGCCTTCCTACTCCCATTGCTACACTTTCACGCCTTGACACAAATCCCTTTGACAGCAGCCTCCTCTTCCTCAGGCTGAGCTACCAACACCCCTAACTCATAGGACAGTACTTACCCTCCAAAATCTTCTTGCAAGCCAAAACAGCTTTCCTAATCACAGCCCAGACAACCTAAATATTGCTGTCACCCAAATTGTCTACATGTATTATCCATCCTCCCCATCCTTCCTATGCTGAAAATATAAGCAAATGGCAAATTCTACATACCACTTTGCTGTAATGTACTGAAACCCACTTTTCTATATTCTGATACTCCTGTATGACTCCACTACAAATTTAATAGAGAATGGTAGGAAGTAGCTATAACAGGCACATGCTTAACCTGGGATGTGTGTACAAACAAAACTTGAGCTTGTCAAAGTTCTCCAAATTTCATCTCATTCCACCTTGTGTCAGACTGAGATTTTTTTTCTTTTCATATGAAAATGTGTGCATATTTTCTTGCATTATTTCTTCAAATGTATGGACCAATCATGTGCATTTTTAAGATAGATACACTCTTCTCCCATTGATTAAAGCATACTTGTACACATTTTCTGTGCACTGTTCAAACATACATAGGCTTTGAAAGGTGGGATTTTTTGGTCTGCAAATCACTTTGAAAATTTGGAAATTCACAGACTTCAACAGGATACATTCAAGCTGTTTTCAGTCCAGGACATGCAAAAGAAATGAATTTATCTGGCCAGAATTTCTTATACATCCACAGACCAGCCAGTGCCAAGTCAGTTCCTTTATCCCACAGTGGGAATCAGCTTCCTAGCTATGAAAATCAGTCAATGACTTGCATGAGGTGTGGCAAAGCTAGCACCAGGAACACCAAAGAAGCTGATATTTAACATTACTTGGATCAGACTGGAAGGTTTTACTTCCATATCATCTGTAACCTGTTATAAAATGGAGAGAGTGTGTGCGTGCGTGCGCACATGCACACACTTTACTCAGCACAGAAATCCTAAAAGATGGGCCATGAATTCCCGTGACCTTTAGATTTGAAGTCTAAAGCCTCAGTCATCCTGTGTAATGCAGGCAGCGTGTTGCTGATGACAGCAAGACACCACAGACAACAGGATGGACAAAGCTACTTATGCTTCAACACACTGGGGTTTCAGCAAACAATCTTCAGCATGCTTTTCTTTTTCTGCTTCTTCTTGTACATCTCATCTTAGTTCCAAAGCTTGTTGCTATTCACAGTAACAAGATGTTACTGCCACACACATACCCATCCTTCCACACATACTAATAGCACACAAAACTTTTTGTTTGACTATGTAGCCACACTTTTTGCAATAACACATTGTGGAACATCTCCAGTGAATCATACAGGCTATGGGGCCGAGGTAAGGAGAAGGGCTTGGGGGCAACACAGTCCCAACAGCGATTTTTAGCTTAATAAACTATGGTTTATTAACCCAGGATTATTACAAAGCTTCTCCAGCTGCAGCTGCCAATGGTTTCAAAACACCTGCCCAAGGGAGACCCTTCTCATTCTCAGAATTCCTAAAGGACAGAGAACCACACTGTTGGACAAAAACAAGTCACGGATTCTAAGAGCCTGAAACTGAAATTTAATTGGACCCTGAGAATGCAAGGTTAATTTGTATGTACTAACAAACTGAATTTGCAAATTTTTATATGTAAACTGTATACAGATTGCTACAATAAGTGGTGTACAGATATTGATAATAAATATATTATTCAAAATCTTTCTACTATTGGATACTAAAGGACATCTTCCCTTTAAATCAGCTTTTGTAATATATTTCTTGTTTTTTTCTTCTCTGATGCATGGCTTTCTATCAATATGATTCCTTAATGAACAACCAAAGCTATTAAATGAACTGGAATATTTATTTTAAAAATTCTTTTACAGCTGCCTTGTGAAAAATACCATGGTCTTCTCTGAGGTCCAAGTCCCTCATCATTCTTACTTTGTGTAAAAGAGTGAAGGAACCCAAATAGGTAAGCAAGATATGTTTAAAATGACATACAGCCCTTAACCAAAATTGGTTCCAGAGGATTTTACACATTTTATAAAACTGCTATATGAACCCCTCCATGGGGAAAATGACAGTGCTTTCTGGAGCTGAAAGCAACTTGCCAAGAGACAACTGATAAAATGCCAATCTAAGGACATTCAGAGGGTCTTAGCGCTGTGCATCCTGGTGTGCCTCCTCTATGCTAATAGGTCCCAAAAGGGTGGTGAAGAGCACTATAAGGCCCTGCTGCAGAAGACCATTGAACCAATTTCTGGCAGGTTGCCATCAGTATCTAGAGTTGGACTAGCCTCATATGGTCCATCTCTACCATTCAACCTGCTTCTAAGACCCCGTGGCAGAACTTGGTTTATTGACTTTCATCAGCTACCTTTCCTGTTCCACTGTGTCCAGAAACACTTGCAGGTGTTCCAAATGCTGTGATGATTCTAGCAATTCTTTTACATGCTGTTTGCAAACCATGTTCCCCAAGATGTATCAACTGCATATCTGTGTTTCCTGAGCTGGAGACTGAACATCCCTTAATGCCTTGTCCCTAATCCAAATTCCCATCTTTTCTCAGAGGAGCCACTAATAGCGTCATGATCTTGGGTGCCAAGGTAAGGCATTACTTTGTGCTGGATATATCTCCTGACTGTAGGCACTTCTGCTGTTAGATCAATCAGCACGTGAAGGCATGCCTCAAGGAAGTCTATAGATGTTAAGAAGCCCTCCTTGTATCTGCCGTAGATTTCAGTGTTACAATTCTGAAATGGTTCTTGAGAAGGAACACATTTAGCCACTAAGATAAAATAATTCTCATGTCCTCATACATTTTCCAAGAAAAAAATGGAGTAGACATTGAAATATTAAGTGCTCAATTGGGTTCTTGGACTTGGAGTGGCCATGAACTTGTTTCAAGAATAATGTTCAAGTCTGAGTGCATACCCTTGGGTTACTGGCGGCTGACCCTAGGCAGCTGAGGTAGTCTTCTCTCACATATGCACAAAAGCAGCAAGTCAACCTCTTATGGGCCTCTGGGTTTTGACTACCAAGAGGAGGAATGTAACTACTTAGACCCTTTAGTTAAGGAAGGAGAGCTGAATTCTGCTTGATTTGGCTTCCTAAAGTGTTCCTGGATTGTGGCTATTTGGATCTGGATCCCATAAACTCCTGTGACTTGATGTTGGTCTGTAGGAGCAAAAGATCCTTTACAGCCTACCCTTTCTTTCTTTCTTCTTATTCCTGGAAAGCGCCTTTTTCTTATCTATATCCTGTCAAGGAATTACATCTAGGAGCTCTCCAAACAGTTTAGTACCTGCAAAAGTGGTATTGGCTAGCCATCTAGGATCCTGGACTGATAACCCAATCCCGCAACCAGAACTTCCAGCAAGCCACTACTTTGCTCCCTTTTAATATGGACTATAGCTGGATAGCACACACTGATGAGCTGGTCAGTAGATCTGCTTGTAAAGCCAATTCCATAACTGTTTGGATTATGAGATCAGTGCTGCCATTTCATCCACCAAAAGATAAATGGTTCTGGCAGATACAGATAGATTCACTGAAGGCAACTGCCATGGCCTCTAGTTGCCCCTACTTACTTTCACGAATTATGCCCACTTTCATGGTGTTCAGCCTTAAGCTGGTCCAGGATGCTCTGAGACATTCAATATATTTTATAAGCAAGACACTGGACGTTCTGCTCCTACATGGCTTAGCTCACTTTGCCTTTCTGATCTTGTCAAAGGATTGAGGGAAACAAGTGGACTAGTCCTTTGAAACTCTGGTTTGTCTTCCATGAGTTATATGATGCAGCAGCAACCCTTTGCCCAAAAGTCTACACTGAAAACAATCAGGAACTGTGTGTCTGCGTGCATAACTGATTGTGTCCATCACTTCTTCAAAGAGTATTCCCTTCTCCTGGTCTGGTAAATTAACAGAAAGAGCTAGAGGAAGTTCAACAAATATACTTAATATTTAAACCAAGAATAGTCAGGTTTTTCTGTCCGAGCTCATGGAATGTAGATACAAAATGTTGCACTAGCAGGAACCAAAATTCAGATAATTAGAAAATAAAAGACAGCAGCAATAAAACAAAAAAATCAAATCATTAAATATAAGCACAGGGAGAAATGACACATTTTTCCTGATACAAGGAGGATATAAGTGTCAGCAGCAAGCATACAAAGGTAGGGCAGTCATTCTACAGATAAGTTGCCACCACAGAAGAGAGGCCTGGTGTTTTTTCCTCAAGTTGGTATCTCAGTAGGCAGAAACCCAAAGAAAAGCCTAACTCAATGAACTTAACATGTGGGGCAGTTTATATAGGAGCGGACAGTCCTTGAGAGATTCTTTAAAGCTGTATATAGCAAACAACATGAACTGAGCTCAGAAATACAATAATTTCAGTGCTGACAAGAAATGTTCCCTGCAAAAGGGTTCAAAATGGATGGTTCCATTTTGAACCATCTGATATTCTGAATGGTCCTCAACCTTGTGTTCTAATATGCTGTGAGTCACCTATGAAGAGCAATATTGAAAGGGTGTGAATATCCATGCATATCTGTAAGTGTGTCCAGTTGTTCTAGATATAGATAGCCACAGCCAGGTTGGACTACCTTCACCACAAGGAGGTGACATTTGGAAGCACTCTTTGTTAATACAGAGGCTTTCAATTAAAAAAAAAACCCAAATACTTGCATAAATCTTTCCAAGATTACTTTCTAAAAATTACTGAAGAAAGTGTAATAATAGTCTGAGAGGAGATAGCAGGCAAGATGATTGCTTAATACGGAGAATTGTGAAATGCAGAATAGTAAGATACCAAGTACAGCAAAGTGACTAACAGAGCAATCCTATGCATGCTTGTAAGAAAGAAGCAGGTGCTACAGTGTCCAGCTAGGCTTACTTTATAGTAAGTGGGCTTAGGATTGGAATCCAAATTAAATACAACGAGGCATGGAGGGGTGGGGGAAATGACATTTTGAGCAGCAGTTTAAGATTAAGAACAGGATTCTTTAAAATATTATCTAAAGCAACATTATATATTCCATCCAAGGCAGTGCCAAGAAGTGATTCAAGGGAAACCACTGAGTACCAGTAAGTTTACAGAAGTCCAAGAGTGCTGGCACAAGTTGGAAAGTAGGAAACGAACATTAGAAGAATGATTTTGAGTACTGCTTCTTTTTGGTCTCTGATTTCCCCCTGACCTTTCTTCTGAGAATTTACCCACCAGGTGGGTTTTTGCAGTCCTTATATAAATATTTCAACTCTAATAGCTTTAAACATACACTGCTAATCATTCATCTTGGAGTCTGGAGGATCTTAAAACTCATTCAAACTTTATTCTTACAATTAAGTTTGGGTTGGGATTTTGTAAGTTTATAGTTCACTTGCAGCAGACTTTAAGAGTGTGATACCTTCTGACATTGTGTTCCCTAAGATTGCACCAGACATAACATGAAACAGATTGGTTTCTAATATAAATACTGACAATTTCTTGAGAGGCAAAAATGTTCAAAAAGCTTTAACAACAAAAATAAAGTGTCTTTATTACAATGGCCACAGACATCTATTTTAAGTCATTTGAAGTATTAACCTTATTTGGCAAATACTGTTCAGTATATGCAAACTTTCAAACAGGGTAAAAGAGAGAGCCTGTCACCAAACTTTCAAACAGGGTAAAAGAGAGAGCCTGTCACCCTCAATATATTTCTCCAAGGAAGTGCTGAGGCTGGGAATTTCTGGCACATGGGCGAGTGGTGTTCTTCCAAAGCATGCCCCTGACAAAAGGGAAAAGAAGATTCTGGGCAGCAGGGAGAGAGAAGCAGCACTAGTGATAAGTCTCTGAGGTGTCCCCACCCCTCTGCATTGCCTTTTTAGTGCCTTACTCTGATGGAACTAAACAGACCATTCCAAAGTGGCTCGAAGAGTTATCATGTAGGTCAGACTAGTCCTATGACATCTACAGAGTCACTCAAGGCTTAATCAATCTGCAGCGCAATCCTATGCACACTCCCTTGGGAAGCCGCCTCACTGAAATGAAAGGGGCTTCCATTAGAAGCAAGGTTAATAAGATGGAGCTGTCACCTCTAGGATTATTCCAGAATTTTCAGTGGGACTAGAATTTCTTCAGGAGGGCAGCCCTCCACTTTCCATACAGCATCTCTTTGGCTGAAGGAATCAATGTGAACAATTAACTCCATACTCCCTTATTTTATACTCACATTTATGTGGATTAGTAAGTTACCCAACAACAAGAACCAAAAAGGGTTGAAAAACTTCCACCCTGTTGACTCTCCTGTGAGCTAAGACAGGCTAAGTCTCCCTAAAATCAACACTGCATACTACGTAAAAGGAGAGAACACAAATACATTATGCTTCCTCTTTTCAGACTTCGGGTGCATACAAGTAACTTGTTCATTTTTCCTTGGTGAAATAATTAGCTATTTTCACATCTGGAGTCATGCATTTTACTATGAAGAGGTGACATGCCTAAAAGCATCTGACTTCCCTCCCTGCCCTCTTCCCCCTGAAATATGTGATAGCACCATGTAATCTTGAGTATGGTGCTTCAGTCCAATCCGGATTTAGTTATACTGTAATGCCTGTATGAAAAAGAAAGCTTCACTGGGCATCAGAACACAAACACTTTTCTTTTGCCTAAATGCAGGTGTGGTCATCCTTCAGATCACAGAGTGATATACTGGATCATGGACAGTGCAAGCTCTAATCAAAAGAATGGACACTACCCAAGCGTTTCCATTCATCTGAGAGAAACTTGTATTCAGGATATTCCCAGTGCCTTAAACCAGTCTTCCCAACCCTGTGCCCTTCAGATGTTTTGGACTCCAACTCCCAGCATTCCTGACCATTTCTTATCATGGTTGGGGATGATGGGAGCTGAAGTCTCAACATCTGGAACACACCAGGTTGGGAAAGACTAAATTACATCCTCCCAGTCCATGCAGAGAGCCACAACAAACATGGATTTGCTCATTTTCAGCACTTAAACAAAGAGCTATACATTTTCCAAGCCAACTTCTCCACTTTGTACTCTCTTATGTTTATACATGGAAATATGCAACTGCTACTCATCTAGTTTATTTGCATATCATTCCTGTTCAAGGCCATGATGTTTATACAGCATTGTCTACTGAGGGGCAAAGACACACATAATATCACCAGACATTTCGCTGTTGCTGCCTGGGGCAGAGCAGGAGAACATGAGTGGGAACACATTTAAATGAAGTGTTTGGTTGTTTCAAATACCCCTCTTAGAGACACATGGATGTCTAAATTTAGAGTTACAGTTTTTATGTTACATGTCCTACTGCGATAATAAACTGCATAAGACAGCATGGCTAAATGTAATGAATAAAAGAAATTATTGAGGGTCAAGCTCATCTAGCTTTGATAGTTGAAAGAAGTAGAGGAGTAACTTGAAGAGGTAAGAACAGTGGCGAACCAGGCAGTTATTTTGTAAATCATATTTTCTTCTCCCAAGTGTAATATTTATATTATGCATTCAGTCACAGAGGAATGGTCACTACAGTAATTAGGACGTTGCAGGCATTAAAATGTCAAGAAAAGTAGGCGGTGAGAGATGGGGCCAGCAGTCCTGAGTGACAGATTACTCAAGTCAGCCAAGTCAAGTCAAATTCAGACCTACAGCTTTCTGCCTTCTTGTAAGCCCAGTTGACGTCAACTAGATTTATGAACATGCAAATTAGTTCAAAACCACAGCGTAAGACAATGAGAAACAGAATTTTGACATTTGCCCAAGAGTTTAACCTAATGTAAATTAAGAACTGAATGGTGTACACAATAAATACTGAAGGGTTCTGAATAAAAGCACAGCCTATAAAAACTAGGGAGCAACACTTTAATCAACCTCTAAAGTTATCTGCTACCATGGCTTCCACACCCACATTTATATCTTTATGCTAATTGTAATACCATAAGAAGTATCCTTCCAGAGAAGACCACTAGTCCATCTATTCCAGCATCCAGTTTCATCACAGTGGCCCAACAGTTCCATCTGGGGATACCCAAGCAGAATGTAAAGACAACAGTTCCTTCCTGTTGCTGCTCCCAAACAATCTAAGATCGGCCATTAGTAATTAAGACTATATGCAATCTTTCCTCCATGAATTTGCCTACTGCTCTGTCTACACTTGTGGTCTTTCCCATGTTTTGTGGCTGTGCAGTCCATAAAATACCCTCCTCCATCACAGGGCCCTCTAGATGTGTTGAAATGCAATTCCTGTCATTCCCAGCCATCATATGCAAAGCTGCCATAAAATAATGTCTCGTGTCAAGAGGGGCTTCTTTTTGCCAGTCCTGGATCTCCTGCCAATCTGTTTAATTGGATGGTCCAAACTGCTAGTATTCTAAGAGACTATTCTAATATCTTTATCCAGACTCTTTACATCATGTCTACTTTTATTAACTTCTATGATATCCCTGCCTCTAAGCTGCATTGTTTTCTAAATGGAAAAGCTCAAAATGTTGCAGGTTGTCTTCAGAGTGAATATGTTCCTATCCTGGTTCATTTTGCTTGCACTTTTTGGTATTTTCTCCTAGTTCTACAATTTTCTTGCAGCCTGTGGTCACCAGAACTGTATACAGCAGTCCAACATGATTGGTCATACCAAGGATTAAACAGCATCATTGAAGTGGCAATTGTATTTCCCATCTCTTTCCTACAGCTCAGTCCCCAAATATTACATTGTATTTTCTGCAGCCACTGTACAGTGGTTTGATTTCTTCTATCCAAGTGACCACTAGGATTGTTACTGCTGGTTCTGGTCTCACAATTTACAGGTAAGATGAGAGGGGGGTGTTGCCCCTGTGGGCATCACTTTATACCTACATACACTGAAAAGCATCTTCCATCTTGTGCTCATTCACCCAGTTTGAAAAATATCATTTTGCAGCTCTTGCAGTCTTGCCTGACTTGTCATTACCCTATCATCTGAAAATTTTGGCCTACCTCATGTACACATGCCTATCTTCTAATCATTAGAGGAACTCCACTTCTTGTCTTTTAACGTTGGAAAGCCTTATATTCACACCGATAGTCCATTACCAACCAGGCCCAGTGTGAAACACCTGCCTCCATTTACCAGACTGTTCATACAGTCTACCCATATAACACCTGTTTAAGACTCCTCTATTCTACTATTTGGGGCTGCTATAGAATACACCAAAGCCACGACAAAGTCCTCCTGCCTATATTACCTAGCTACTTTACTAGGCCTGCAGTACTTGATCATTGCCCAAATGACATATGGTTCCTTTATGCTTAACTGTATGAGATTGTTGCATTTCCTTTCCTAAAGACTCTTTAAGATGGTTCCTGTTCATGTTAGCAGTACCTTTGCCATTGGACTCTTGCTCTTCTGTCCTCACTATTCATGAAGCAATAAAGGCTTCCTCCTTTTGTCTCGGATAGGATGCAGTTGGAATTCTTTTAATCTATCACAACTTTTTCTAAGCCTATATATAGTCCCTCTGCAAGGATCACTACCAAACCCACAGTATCATCATTATTAAACTCTTTCATGCACCACTTTTTAAAGAGCCACACCAACTACATGTTGATTAACAGACTTCCTATTAACCCACATGCTACAGCACATCTCTTTACTAACCTAGTAAGACCTCCTTTAAACAAGGGAAAGCAGGGCTGCAAAGGTCTATTGAACCAGCTTGAATTTACCTCTGAATAAATACTCCTGGATTGCACTAAGAGTCTGCTCTCTTCCTGTGATACACATTCCAAAAAAAAAGTCATTCATCCCAGATACCTATTTTTGTGTAAAGCTTTATAATTCAGGGACGCATCCATTCAAATGTTTTTCTAAGAAACTGCCATGAAAGGATTCAGAGAACAAGGGCACAAGTCTCCCAATCTACTTTGTGAACGCTCTTCATGAAGATCAGAAAAGTTCAAATAAATGCAAACTTCTTGTTCTTAACCTAGCCTAGGTTTTGCCCCATTAAGCAGAGATTTGTTCATGTAGCTCAGTTACTTTTTCAAATCACCCAGCCTTATTTATCTTGTTTAAGAATCCTATTTTGCCTTTAAAAATAAAAAGCAACCCACCCCCCATTCACTGAACCCCCACCCCTACCAAGGGAGAACAGTAATCTGTTTTGCAAACATTCCAACATGTGTTCCAGTCTGTGCTTCAGTTTTCCTTTTCCTTTTTTTTTTACCTTGAGACAAATGTTTTTCCCCCTCAAAGCTGAAAGCTGTCCAAAAAAACAGGACCACACACAAGCACAGCCCTACCGAGCTGTGCTGATCACGTTCCGCCTGTTCCTGCTGCTGCTGCTAACAGGACACACACACACACACACAAAATGGCGGAGGGGGTGGGCTACTTTCCAGACAGACTTTCCTTTCATGCAGTTGAGAGGAAAGAAATAGTCAACTCACATAACCCACCCCCTGCCCTGACACCATGATCTCCTCCTCACAGGACACACAGGCAGAGACAGAGGGAGATTGTAGTGGACCCATTTCGTGGGGTACACAGTGAGGGTCTCTTCTTTCTTTGCCTTTTACCACACACTGTAGTTCCCCTCCCTCTCCCCCTCCAACTGCACCTCACAAAACACTGCCCTCCAGAATGGATTACAGCTCTCTATGCAGTCCATCTGGCATCCAGCCAATGCTGCCGAACAACCAACCATTCCCTCTTTGTTGGGGAAGATTTTTATTTTTTGAAGGTGCGATCTAAAACACGTTCAGTCCCCTGCAATTTAGGGATGCTACATAAGCAGTAAGGATAAAGATCAAATCTTACCTTCTACCCAGAGCTCTTCCACATTGGTTTCGAGATTGGCTGCCCTTAATCCCACAGCAAAAGCTCCGAATATCAGAAGGCCAACCACCAAAAATTTCCCGCAGTTTTTTTGAATGTAACAGCCCAGTTTAAATAACAGTCTCTGAAACTTTGCTCTTAGCCACAGCGGTGCTTTTCTTCCAGTAGCCTTTCCCTGCAATGAAAGGAAAGATGTATAAATGAGGGGCCCTGTGAAGCATCACAGGCACAGAGCATGCTGGCCTCTGTGGGTGTGTTGTGACTGCACTAGAATAATATGCGTGCACAAAGCAGCATGTGTTTCAAAAAGAGCACACTGCACTGAACCAATAGTGTCAGTAAAATGACAGACCTGGGCACTGAGCAGTCACGGCTGCAAAACACTGCAGCCTCCATCACAGGTTCACTCACACACTAATGGCTTTGCTCACGAGCCACGCAAATCTGGGTGTGTTTCTGTTGATAGCTCTCCTTATTCATAAACCAGCACAGACGGCTGGGTTACATCACAGCCAGATGTAGTAAGACAGACCAAGCACGCTCCCTTATCTAAGCAAACCTATCCCTGCCTCCTCCTAACCAAGCGTCTCCTATCGGTTCCATTGGCCAAAGATTCATTCAAGCCGAAAAAGGAGGCACACGTTGGGAAGAAATAAATAAAGCACGTGAATCTAAGCAGACCTGTCAAGCTGTACTGGTGGCGGGCAGGGAGAAAGCGATTCCCCCGCCCCCCCCCGCTCTGGAGGGCTTGCTGGGGGAGGGGATGGCAAGCCTGCTTAACCGCAAACGGTCTCAGTCAGTGCCTGCTTTCCCGGCTCCTAAGCCTCACTCCTGGTAGTAAATGCACGGCCCCACGTGGTCCGCTGGGCTGTTAACATTCTGAACGTATCCTTATGTATTGCCATACGGTTTGGGAGACGCGCTGTGATCTGAATTCGGAAGCAGAGCAGACATCTGTAAGTTACGACAATATTTGCGAACGGAAGAGGGCAGCCACATGGGTTTCTTGTTTCCCCGCTCCACTCCAAAGCCTAAAAGTTATTTACAACAAGAAAAAGCTCTGCCCTCTGAAACAAAACGATCGATAAAGGAAAGCAACGGATGCTCTCACTTCGATCATCTCTCTCCGATCCTCCCTGCGTCTTGCAAAGTTAACTTTGCCAGAGTTGTTGCTTTCCTCGGGGATCAAGGCGAAGCGGAGAGTCGAAGGGGAGGGGGAGAGGACGGGGGAGATGTTCCGTCTTGACCAGAATGGGGGAGATTTAAGGTAGCAATTTGTTTACGACTTTCACTCTCCTCTCTGCCCCTGGAGGTGAAAAGCGACATTCGGTGTGATAAGGAAAGGGTACATTCTTAAGGAGAAACCGGGAGGGTAACAGCAACATGGGATTGCTGGAAACTAAGGCAAAGCGTTAAGGATTCTTTTACCTGTTCGAAACCTTTACAGTGCATGTACAGAAAATCAATTCCAAGTAAATGAAAGGAGAGAAAGAAAAAAAACAGAGGGTGTCAGGAAAAAACTATTATTACCAAGGAGGAACGAGCTCAGAGAATGAGAGAGAGGGAGAGGGAGAGAGAGAGACACAGAAGTCGACCCGGGTAAGTTTAATTAAAGGATTGCAAAGCGCAAACACACACTCCAGGAAAAGTGGGTACAAGACCGGAGCAGCGGAGGAGGAGAGGAGGAGGAGAAGGACTGGCCTCTCTACCACTAAGAAGACGCGGATATCCACACACCCCCTGCACACATGTATAACTTTCTCCCAGCCCTTTACGGATGATCCTTCCCTTTTCGCCGCCACCTTTTGGGAGAAAAAAAGAAATTCCGCCAAGGAAGAAGCGAGATCTCGGTCAAGCACCTTCGCTATCTGCTCCAAGGCGAACCCTGCATCGCAATAGCTCGGCCGCTGCAGATATTCCAGATCGGGCGGCGCGGCGCGTCTGTTCCCGCCGCCGGTCCTTCTCCGCCTCCTGGTGCCGCTTCTCCCCGGCCGATCTGGCTCTCTGCTGCAGCCGCCGCCGCCGCCGTTCTCCGGCTCCGAGGCATTAACAGCTGAGGCCATGTTGCCGCCGCAGAGCCGGGGCTGTCGCTGCTGTTGTTCTGGCGTCCCAGAGGCTGGGTGCTCTGCGGTTCGCCCCAGCACGCTGGAGCTGCCGCTTTGGGGGGATCCAGGGGGACCGGGGACTGGCTGGCTTGGTGGAGATTCTCTGCTGCTGCTGCTGACAGACCACTTCTTCATACCGCGTTGGCTGGTCCGGCTGCCGCTGCTGCTGTAGCTGCTCCCGGCGAGTCAGACCCCGAGCCTTCCATTGCAACATTTCGTGATGATCCGGAGGTCTTCGCCGCGGCCGCTTCCCACATCCAGTGTGCGAAAGTGCGAGCGGGGCCAGGGAATCTCAGTGGGCTCGCCTTCCCCCCACCTCTCTGCTCCTCCGGCTTGAATTGTTCTCCAGGCTCTTCACCGTCCGGCCGCTGGAAGAAAACCCAGACTCCCCCCTGGTCGCTTTTTCTCGCCAAAGCAAAGGAGGATTGGAGAGAGCCTTGATCTCAGTGCTGCTGCTGCTGCTCCGTCTCGGCGTGCTGCTGTATCATTCTGTCTGGGTACAGAGCTGTCTCTGAAGCTCGCTCCGGGCTCCCTCTCGCCTCTCGATGCGTGTGTCGCTCCCTCTTTCTTCCTCGGCGTGTATGCGGCAGCCAGCAGCAGCTCCCTCGCTTCAATAGACGAGATGAAGAAGGGGGAGAGAAAAAAGGAACTCTCTCCATTTGGATAAAGAGGAGGAGGAGGGGTGAAAGGGA
Source organism: Varanus komodoensis (assembly GCF_004798865.1). Classification (NCBI taxonomy): domain Eukaryota; kingdom Metazoa; phylum Chordata; class Lepidosauria; order Squamata; family Varanidae; genus Varanus; species Varanus komodoensis. The sequence goes on along the minus strand of NW_025336087.1, from coordinate 42,194,434 downwards.
GGGGGGAAGAGAGAGAAAGAGAGAGAGAGAGAAAAGAGCTGAAATCCCGCCCCTGGGGCTGTCAGATGGCTTGGATTTCTGGGCTGCGATTGGCTCAAAGAGGGCAGAAATTACTCAGCAAACATGACTATTATTAGCTGCTTAGCAACAGCTCACCAAAGTAGAGAGACCACCCAAGCAGGCAAGCCTTGTGTGTGCATCTCCAACTTCGGGGGAGCCTTAAAGAGATCCAGTCTTCTTTGCATGCAATACTTCCACTAAGGAATGCTTCTCTTTTTCCCCCACCCCCTCATTTCTTTTGCTGCCCCCCCGTCTTTCCTTTTCAAGAAAGGGTTGTTGTTGTTGTGTGCGCGCGTTCCAGGAGAAGAGCATGAGAAAGAGGGAAAGGAGACGCTTGTTTTCAGCAAGACTTGCAGAATTGCTTCCCGATCAACAGTATAAACTATGGATTTCTTTTTTTCCGTTGAGGCGAAGTGAGGTGGGGGGAAAGGCGATAGAAAAGCGAAAAGATTTCCGAAGCTCTTAAAAGAAAATCCTTTTAGAGGCACTTTGGCCTCAAGCTGCAACGAATACTGGGAGGTCCAAGCTGAATTCCCAGGCTTGCACAAATAATGACAGGGTGGTTGATACTGCGGTGCGCGGAGCCTTGAACTCCCTCCCTCTCCCTTTTTGAACCAAAGGGAAGCCTTCGTTCCCGAACAAGAAAACAGCCGGCTGTATTAAGAAAAAGACCACAATGAAACCTTAATACTTGAAATAAGAGATTTAAAACTTGAAGGAGCCAAGTCGCTCGCTTAAACCCAAGAGGAATTCCAGTTTAAGAATCCTTAAGAACAAAAGTGCAGCGGCCGCATACTTTAAAACGAGAGACCGTTTTAGATAGTTTACACCAGCTATATACATTTCCGTGCATTTAAAAACCAATCGCGGTTGTTTTACATGTCAAAGCTGGTTGTGCGCGTTTTATTAACGAGTTTCCCCCACAATACTAACACAATTACGGCTCCCGTCAATGTTGTCATCATTTTGGGTCAAAGTTTTAATATGCTACTATATTGATGTTCGTTATTAGTGAAATTTCGCACGTGCCTGTCCTGGTTCTTTTATCCTTACTGCGCAAAATGTTTAGACCATGGCAGAAAGAATTCTGACCGAGGAAAGAACGTAAGATCATCGCGTCGTGCGTATGTCTTCCGGAGTACTTCGCTACCTGCCTTTTCCTCAGTTCTGTCTGTCTGTCTGTCTATCCTGTTTCAGCTCCGAAAAGCTAAAAGTTGGTATTATTTGAAAGAGTGAAATGAGGGAGTGTCCCTTTAAGGAGAAAGCTTGTGTGTATTCATTGAAGGAAAAGCTGGGGGGGAAGCGGGAGGAGTGAAAGGACCGCACATTCAGAGAAAAGGGGAAGGCCATGGAGGCGGGCTGTGGATTTCACGTGACTGGCTGGCTTGCTGCGGGTTGTGCAAACAAGGCCGGGCTTCCCCTCCGCACGAAATCTGGCGCTGCTACCGCTGCCGCCCCTTTGCTTAGCGGCGCCCAAACAGAGCCGAAGCCAAGCAGAGGAAATTTCAAGTGTCTAATCCAGCCACGAGCAAGAGCGTGGGTTTAGTCGCTAAGCGCAAGCAAAGGAAGCCGCTACTCGATGTCTCACCTCGTCTCGCCCCCCCTCCACCAGCCCAGGAGAGAAAAATACCAGACAAGCCATAGTACATTCCTAAAGGAGGTCTCCCCCTTTACGTTGCCCAATAGCGAGCTGCGTCGATTCCGTCTGCCCAATGGCGGAAGCGGAGAGGACGTTTCCATTCACTTTTGGGCTACATCTTGGGGGTGGTGATGAGCCACCACGGCAGTTGTGTCCGAAGCAACCCTGCCCGCCGCCTGCCGCCCCGCGCCTCGAAATACATGCTCTCCAGACATCCTCTGAAATGCAATCAGTGTGGGAATAACCCATCTCTTTCTAAGGGTTTTCTGGCGGAGGTCTCATCCTTCCCGCCTCGCCTGGTTTGGCATCCAGCACAGACGCGTAAAATAGCGCTCGGATCCAAAGGAGTTCTGTTCTTTCCACAGGCAACTGTGAGCCTGCAGAAGAGACGATAGTCACAACACACAAACACGGCCGGCCACCTGCTGTAATGCAAACATTGCCCTAAGGGACACACTACTATTGCGATGGGAATTGCCCCAAGGCCACGATCCGCAAGACAGTTATTTTGGAACAGACACTGGCAGTGGGTTCTACCCGATAAGTTCAATCTGCTGTTAATCTAAGTGCAATACAGTGGATCTACTCTAAGTAGGGCTAATACTGATTACAACGTTTTCCCAGGATTTGGAGAGAACGGTGTGGTTGTCGAACTAAGTAGTGGTTTGACTAGACGGCGCTAGTATCACCGTGATGGAATAAAAACAGGTTTATTAACCCGCCCGCTGCCGACTGGAATCAGGATGCGACCCATATAAAGTCTAAAAAACGAATCCGGAGTAGCTGGTTTGTGACATGCAGCTCTGTACCCGGATCCTGCCCTCATGTACACTACAAGTAATCCCCAAGGGCTTTTACTTGGGAAAGGCATGTAGCCCACCGGTAGAGCACCTGCTTCAGAGCCAGCGTGTGCAAAGTAGGAAAGGACCATGCTCGAAACCCTGACTGACTCTCAGGGAAGCAAGCGGAGGACTGCATTCATACAACTACCTTCCAGCAAATAGCTACACACTAACTTCTCACTTGAATCCAGAACTGGAAAACGCCCTGATGGACTCGAGGCGTCGATGCCGTACTATCTACTTGCCTGAGCCTAACAACAAACGAATAAGAAAAACATCGCGGCAAAGCAGAACGACGTTAAATATGAGGAAGCAAATGCGCACCGAAGGGGCTTTTTATTGTGGATGTAGTACATATCGGTCTCTAATGCGGACTAAAACATCCACTCCTTGGATTGGAAATCACTCTTACAGTGTGTTACCTCATCTTGATGCCCAGTGCTTGATGTAGAGAATAAAACTGGGAGGGGAGGGGAACAATTAGTCTGGAAGTCAAAAACTAATCAAGGCCTAGACGGAGATTTGGCTAGATACTGAATGACTCGGGAAAGAACCCTGCTCGTGTGTAGTTGCACCAAACGGGATGATCATAAGGAAGTGCAGGACCGGCAGCCTTTATAGTCGTTAGGGCCGCCTTTCTCAACCTCGAGCACTGCAGATGCGTTGGACTACAACTCCCTGTATCCTCTAGCAAGCAGTTAGCTGGGAGTGTTGGGAATTGTAGTCCAACACATCTGGAAGATGCCCGTTTGGGGAAGGCTGCGTTAGGCGATATCACTATGACCACGTCGTGTCGCGTTCTTTACTCAGTGTTTGCTCTACGGATTGCAAGAGGCATCCTCAGCAACCAAATGGCTTGCGGCATCCAGAGGTCCCGATCCTGGAATGAGGCTTACTCCAGAGTAAACATAGTAAAGGCTCAAGTTCTAAAGATGAACAGAGCACTCACGCTTCTTTCGTCTTGTGCTTATTTCCCGTAACTCCACATTGCAGGACCCTCTCGCCTTTATCAAGCCCCCTTCCTATATGCGTAAAAAAAGCTGGTTCAAAAAAAAACCCAAAAACCCCCACAGTTGTTCCCAAAACTCAATCTGGAGGCTCAGTTTTAACAAGCTTTATCTTAATATCCTCCCGCCCCCACCCCACCGGCCCCCTCTCTCCCTGTGGTCTGGTTCGTTTTATACACAAGAGATGAATTACCGAGGGGATCTAATTGGTCTTGTTTCTGTGATATTTCCCCCCCTCTCTCTCCAAAGGAAGAAGTGTCAGTGTAAAAGTCTCGTCTCGACTTGGGTGGTCAGAGAGGGGGGATGCCCCCAATTTGCCTCATTGCTGATGCACGCGAAAGAAGGCTGCTGCATTCACAGCGATAATGTTGCCCCTAATCAATCTGTCCTCCTTATTTACATTTGTAAGCATTGTTACCTTTAATATGCATGTAGCTGCGCCTAGACAGCGGGGCTCCCCTCCCCCGCCCCGACTTCAACTAATCACAGGATCCTGCGGATTTAAGAAAGACCTGCCTTTTTAGGGGGGCCTGTAGGAGTCCGCGTCGGGTGCACGGCTCCGGCCTCGCGTTCTTTACCCCTTGCCTTTCCACGTGGCTGGGACACCCCAAAGGAAGCCTGCAGCGTGCACAGGCTGGTCACCTCTCCGGCGGCCTCTTCTTCCTCGGCTCGCGCTCTAGATCTTACATATCATCTTGTACGGCAGGATCTGCATGTCATTAGAAACCAGCTCTGGCGCCACAATCACCCTTCCAGCAGCGCGCAAATAAACAAAGGCTTGCACATACTCAGACACGCACGCACATGTACCACCATAGAGAAGTCCTCCCAGGTGGCACGATGTTGCCAGGATTTCGATAGATCATAAAGAGCGTTGCAGCAAGGCCCTGCAGCATCCGGTTACATTCATACACGAGATGACGTTGAAATAAGCCACCTGCTTTAACAGGAGCTGGGGGAAGCAATACATGAAATAGATACAACAGACCAGAAGGCCTGCATATGGCCTGTGAGTTTGCATGTGAATGTCGTGTGCTGCCGATCCATTTGGCCCATTTACTGGAAGCTAGGCCCACTGTATTCTGTCATGCAGGGATCACAGTTTATAGTATCCATCTTTACACAGTATTGTCCTAATTCTGAGCTTAATATTCAAATAGGGCATTATAATTTGCAAAGCTCTAGCTACAGGCAACTTAACAATAAAAGCCCTCTCTTTTACAACAACAACAACTCAGACTAACCCTTAAGCCTCTACCCACTTGATGAGGGAACTGGGACTAAAACAGAAAAAGAGGGCCAGTGGGTCCCTGGTAAAGATGCAGAAGATAATCTGGGTCAACTAAATGCCTGTGTGTGTATGAGAGAGAGAAATACTGGATCACACAGAGTTTCACATCATGAACTGTTTATTTTCCTTGCACCAGTGTTAGTCAAAGCTTGGCCTTTTGGTAACTCCAGGATATTTTTGGGGTACATGAAGATGTTATAGTTGGTAATGGATAATAAAGACCAAAGTTACTCTGAACATGTTTGGAGTATTTTTCTTCTGTCTGTTATGAATGGGTTCCCTCTTAGGTGGTCTTTCAGTGATCTCACTGGCTATACTTAGGTTGGTTACTGCATTATATGTTTTTCGCCCTGGAACTGAAACTACCTATTGCTAAATAGAGTTATGAGATTTGTGGACCAGACTTTTAGATGGTAAGTGCATTTCTCTAGTCAGGTTTGAACCCAGCAGTGATTTTGGTCCAAGTCAACCATTTCATTAATCCAATTCAGGAACAGAACAATGCAGAATTTGTTGTTCAGAAAAGTTCTTGCCTTGGTCCATCACATCATCCATAAAGTGTTGTATTATTTGTCTTCCTGCTACAGACAAACACTCTTCATTAAAATATATTTAAAAACTTGAAATGAGACTATTAGCTTTTGGTGGAATGAGAATGTGCAAGTGTTCCACTTACTCTAATTGAAGGGATGAAGCCTGGAAAACTTAATCCTATGCCTGTTTACTTAGAAGTATCTCCCATTTTGCTCCAGGAACTTTATTCCTCGGTAAGTATACATAAATGGAAACTATTATTGTAAGCCATTAGTATGGGGGGATGGAGTTAAATCAGATCAATAAGGTTTACTCTCAAGTAGACAAGTCTTAACCCTACAATAAACACCATGGCAGTTAAAAAGTAGCACATACACACATGGATTTCCAAAGTGAATAACTGCTTCTTAGTTATACTGAGCAAAGCTGGCTGGTACAATCCAAATCATTTTGCTCTTCTTGTTTGTTCAGTTAAAAATATTGCCTATCTCTCCCAGCTTTGTTTAGCTGCCTGCTACTTCAGCAACCTTAGTGGTTGCTGCAGCAGCAGATGCATTTTCAAGAGAGGCATTTTGCAAAGTGCAAGCCAGGGCTTGGGAAAGGCCCCCAAACTGCATGAATCAAGCCACACTCAGCTCAGCCCCCTCCTGCCTTCCTTCTCTGTCGCCTCCTCAGGAGTGCAAGAAAGGGAACTGCTCGAGCCAACTTGTCAAAATAATGCAGCTAATTACCCCTGATCTCCTTTAATAGAGAGCTGCTTTGCACGCCACAAAGGAGCAAATGAGGGATCTACAGCACATACACACAGGGAAGCAGGCATGTCGCCCTGCAGAGATCTGTGAGCGAATGTGCCACCAAAGTCCCAGAGAGCCCCAAGTTCACCAAAAGGCAGGAGGGGGTTTATCAGGCTGAGAAGCCCTTGCATTAAGGAGCATGGGAAATGGCATCAGAAGGCCTTAAGGTGGGGGTGCCTGTCCCCGAAATACACAGAGATGGGTAGCCAATGGGTTTCACTTTGATCTAAGCTCGGTTTCCAGGAAGGTTTGAGACTGGCTGTTCTCAGTAAAACCACCAAAACAAAAATGTACAGATCTTCATATATTTAAGAGAGTGTCAGGTATTTTTTAAAATGGAGCTTCTAGTCCTCAAGATGTTTAGAACTTCAAGTGAAGAAGAGTAGAAGAGTTACCAGACTGAAAGGAAGACATGGTTCATTTGTGTTAAAGTATGTGGAAGATGTACCTGTTCTAATTGCACCAGACCGGATGAATTCCACTGTGTGATGTTGAATGTGCAGGAGTGCTGTCCTCTAATGCATATGATTGGAAAGGGAAAGAAATGAAAGATAACAAAACAGCAGGGGCGTGTTGTTTAGGATTAAGGGCTATTAAGATGAGAAAGGGCTGAAGACTGCTAATCTAGGGTGCAAATACCTATAGTGGCAGTATACAGGGCATAGCCCTCTGGCAAGGTATAACTCTGAGAGCCAGTGTGGTGTAGTAGTTAAGAGCATGGAACTGAGACTCTGGCAATTTGGGTTCTAGTCCCTGCTAAGCCATGGAGCCAACTGAGTGACTTTGGGCTAGTTACAAACTCTCAGTTGGTGAGGTCCAACCTACTTCACAGGGTGGTTGTTATGGGGATATGACTGAGAGCAAGACAAGGATTATGTATGCTGCTTTGAGTTCTTTAAAATAAAAAAGGCAAGTTATAAATCTAATAAATGTACAAAGGCTGCTCAGCTAATTCTAACACAAAATTGTTCTGCTATCATGAGGACTAGAAACTCACTCCTTTAGACAATGTTTGATAGTCTATAAGCTGCATAAGAAAGAAATTGTTGTTGCTGCATAAGAGCATGATCCACTAGAAAATGGCTGTGGTGGCTATTTAGTTGTGGTTACTAGAACTGCTGCACAATCTCAGAGTCATTATCTCCTTTTAAAGAATCCTTCTTGTTGCATGTCTTCATATGATAACCACTAAGATGTGACTAATAAAAACATGTTGGTTTGTGGGTTGGGCATATCCCTTTGACTAATCCAAGGCAAAGTCAATATCTCTAACTTTATTTTTGTATGCTTGAGGTATGAAAAATCTTCACACATTCTCACTCACTCATTCAGACCAGAATAAAACTGAAGAGAGGGGTAGATCCAATCTTCTAACTAGTCTAAACTTTATAACTCTGGGCATCCCTTCATGAAAAGAGGGGAAATGCTTGAACTTGTAAGTTAAACAATAATGGCTTAGCTGATGTCAGCTAGTCACTTATCTCCTGGCTTTGCAAGAGTGGAAGGGAGAGAGGGAAGAAGCAAAGCCTATATTGGAGTCCCTAGTAAATTGAAAAGCCTATGGAAATTAGACACTCCTTTTAGCATCATTAAATGGCAAAGCTCTCCCCACCACAGCTCTTAAGTTATAGGTGAGGAAACACATTCTCACTGCTTTTCATGGAAAGGACTCACTGCACACAGAAAATTAAGCTGTCAAGGTGATGGGGACAGCTGATCTCCCCGTATAATTTTTCTATGTGCAGGAAAAGTGAGTAGGTATGCCCCTCCCCTTTTCTTTGTTTTTTTCTTGGATGGTAAATCTTTCAAATACAGCACACCTTTCATCTGCAGCCAGGAAAAGATTTACAGCTTTAATCTGCTGATTGTATAAATTAAAGTGGCCCTCAGCAGCTGATGCATGCTGAGGGGCAGGTGGTTCACATTCTGTGGCTGGGACCAGGCAGCACCCAGAGCTCAGCTCTGCTTCACAGAGAAGGAAGGTGGGGGAGTAAGTGAGCACAGATTTTTTAAAAATCATCTCAGGCTGCTGCTGGGTGTTCATATTTGACTGCTCTGTAAAACTGCACTTTGCATTACACTGGAAACAATTAGGAAAAGAAAAAAGAGGAGAGATGTTTCTCTCCTGCTGAGCCACCCAGTAACCCTTAATGTAATGGAGGGTTACTTCCAATACCGTGACACTCCATGGACTCTCTGAAACAATCCGCTCAAGAGTTCTAGTACCATGTTCTGCGCAAGGAATAAAATGGTGGCAGATACAGAAACTGCAGGGAAGGCAGGCTTTAGGGCTCTCTCACAACACATGATTTGTGATTGCCTGAAGGAGAAGGTGAAGTTTACACTATCCTTTGGGTAGGACTTTTCTGAGGACAGCTCCTCTGTCTTTCTCACTCATCCTGCCTCCTATTTGGCAAAGGCAGGTTAGTTATTTATATAGTCTAGTAGTATTTGGGGTGGATGACCCAAGCAACACTATCCTGTTGACTCAGTGTAAGAGCAATACATTTATTGGAGATACAAGTGTGGGGAGGGAAAGCTGCTAGAGTCACTGCCTGCCTTTCTTTGATACCACTGCTAATTCAGTTTACACAATACTTCTCCAGCTCTCAATAGGGCTTTATACACAGTGGTAAAAGCAAAGGAAATAAAAGCTGGGGGGTGTGTGTAATGCATATATGTGTGCACACATGTGAGAAGGATTGCATCTGAGAAGAGTGAGATATGCTAATTCATAAGGATCTGCCTTGTCAGTTTGCAATCTACTGTGTCCTGAAATCAATTAAGGCAGGAAAAAAATAGGGACTTTTCCCCTCCCTCCTCAGTACTCCCATGCAAAATGAACCTTCTTTTCCATTACCTTGCAAGATTATTTAGAATCCCAGGTCACAGTCTGCAAATAAACAAACCTAGAAATTAGATGGCTCAATTAGAAGCTTTGTTTAAAGAGACCCTTACTTAGGAATGTGCATGTTGTCCATTAACCCGAGGCTGAGGAGGGTCCCTTGACCTGGTTTTATTTTTAACTACTTTGAATCTGTAATGCCAGCTATATTTTTTAAAAATCCATTTTCCAGGAAGAAAGCCCAGACTGTCCTATGGAAGCTTCTACAGACAAAACATCCATTGATTTCTGAAGGATTCGGAATGCAGGTACACCCACTGACACACAACACACACTGGCCCCTGTAAACCATGGACACTCAGTTTGCTTGAAGAAAACAGAAATAAGGATGGGAATACAAGTCAATGTTAAAAACTTTCCTGTTCTAGTAGTGATACCAACAGCCAAGAAGGAAGACAATTTGCACTGCAGCCAAGGTTTGGTTGTGAAGCTCTAGTATTTAGGATGTTTGAATGGTTCCCAAACCACCCACACTGACAGTGTGGTCCAGAGAGCTGAGCTAGGACCCAGGAAAAGGGTTGCATTCCAAGGCCTGAGGGCACCCACAAGACTCACTGGGTGGCCCTGGAGAAGACACTGTCTCTAACTTTCCATCCTAACATATGTACTTGAAATTCTTATTGATTTCAATATAATTGACTGTCTACCAGGTATGCTTAGATGGTCAGCCCAAACGCCAGCATCCCATCTATACAATGGGAACAATGACCTCTTATTAGGGCTGTTGTAAGGATATAACAAATCCTGCATTGTATCTGTAAGGCACTTTTTACTTTCAAAGGTATAAGGCTGAAGCCCTATTCATCTTTACCTGGAGTAAGTCCTATTGAACCCAATGGGAGTTACTTCTCAGCAGACACAGATATGATCTGGCTGCACAAAAAACCAAGGCATGTCTAACATCCCAGCCTCTTTGATCTCAGGGCCAACATCAGCACTGCTAAGAGTGTTAACTGCTGCTGTTGCTACTAATACTGCTGCTACTGCCATTACTAGTACTATTACTGGAGGTCCCAATCCTCACCCATTCCTGTACCTTCTCAGTTCACAAATGCATTTTCGTATATCAGTATGATTAAAGTATATAAATTATGGATCTCATGTATGTAGCATGTCGATTGGTAGCTGGGGGGGGGGTGGTAGGGCATCAGGTATTAAAGAAGAGAAATTCAAACAACCAGTAAGGATCTCTTTTTTTAATCGCTGGTTTTCTATTACCTCACAAAGTTGGGCTTCAGGTTTCACGATGAAATGTTCCTTTCTGCCGAGGAGGAGGTTGTTAAATACTAAGCTGTAAAACATTGGAGGCTCCTAAAGATGAAGTTCAAAAGATCACTGCCACTAACGAGCAGCGAACCGTGGCTGGATCAACACGCCCCCAGCCTTCACTAGCTCTGCTGCTCACACAGCGGCTTCGAAGAAGACACGTCCGGAAAGAGAGCCAGAATAATACCTGATGGTCAGCAACACCTCAGTCCTCAAGCCCATTCTGATTTGGATGGATCTGACCGCCAAACACGTGCGTATGTGGATCGCGCCACTTGGAAAGACAAAATCAATATGCTCTAAGCGGCTTCCTCTGAAAGGTCTGAGGGGTTGCTGTTAACTGATGCGAAAGGGCTCTCCAAGGTGGCCAGTGCCCATTTTGTAGTTTCCTGCAGGCAGAGACCACAGTGCAAGAAGCCAGAGTGCGTCAACTCCGTGACACGATCGGTTCCCCCCGTACCCTGGCGTTTTAAGTGCTGGTTGAAGCTAATACTACTGGAAGGGGGACAGATGAGAGAGACAGCAATATCAGGAGATAACACTTTTTGTCTTTCCCAAGCAAAACAAAATGCAACGCTCAGTCCAACAGTTTTCATCCCCAGGAAGAAAGCTTTCTTTCTGTCTGTCCTCTCTGTTCCCTCTCTCGCTTTCTCTCTCTCTCGCACACGCCCCTCCTCGCCAGGAATCAGTAGCCCAGGGGGGACTGGTTAGCGGAAGCCAGGGTGGCGACCCTTCCAAGCGTGAAAATGGGATCCAAGAGACCCCCCTGGACGTGAATTATCACCGATCAATTCCACCCCTGCCACCCCCAGCGGCAGCAGTCCGCACCGCCACGGGAAGGAGAGACGCTGGCGTGTGTGCGTGCTGGCAGTGACAGGAGTGAGGCGAGGCATCCCCTTCTCTCTCGCGTACCAAAAGCCACCCTGGATTCCCTTCCTCTGGTTACATTTGCTCTCTCCCCCGGTCCCCCCCGTCCCACGCCTGCATCTGATGCTACTTCGCTAAAGGATTTGCTTTCTGCTGGAATCCCCGCCTCGGTTCACGCGCGCATCCACCGATTCCCCCCCCCCCGCAACCCACACACAGCACCTTCTGCCTTACGGTGCGGGTCAGAAAGCACGGCAGCCCCCACCCTGCGTGCTTCTCGGTTGCTGTATCTTTTACTCACCATCTCCCACCTACGGCCCTCGATGGGGCAGGGTGAGTCCCTGGTGAGGTTGGTTAATTTCATTCAGTGCCGCCGCCGCCGCCGCCGCCGAGGCAGAGGGCTTTGAGAGGAGTACATGAAATTGCTTTCTCCCTGATCCTTTCCTCCTTGCTTCCAAACCACTCTTCTTCCACTCGGTGTCTCCCCCCCAGCGCACCACCCACCCACCCACCCTCCCTGCGTCTCCGAAAGGAACAGAAAGTGTAAAATAATAATTATAATATTCCTTCCAGGTTGCAGGCAGTCCGCAGAGTGCTGAGAAGTCTCACAATTGCATGCCTGTTTCTATTAAGAGCTCCATCGTCCTCTCCATGTGGGTGGTCTTGGCTTTCTCAATAGGCAGGACCTGTCAGGGTCACGTGATAGATCCGAAAAACTTTACCCTTTTTACAATAAACTAAAGGGAAGCAAAGTAAACCAAAGTAACGTGCTATCAGCACAGCCCCCTCCTGGGTAAACAGGGAGGCAGCCTCTCCGAGACGGTCCCTGGAGCCGGTCCCGGGCATGAAATCGACAAAGTGGCCGCAACAGCCTCTCTCTCTCGCTGCCTCCCCGCCACCACAGTCCTTTCTCTGTCTCTGCTCTCTCTCTCTCTCTCTCTCTCTCTCTGTTCACTCGAAATCATCACCCATCTTAACAGAACATACAGACTGTCTTTCATCTGGTGCATAGTTCATGTTAGCCTCCTCCGTTTCTTTCTTGTCCAGTTGGGAAGCAAAATAATGTGTGGAGTTGCCCCCCCCCTTTTTCTTGCAAGATGTGAAGGGGGGGCAGGTGCTGGAATGCAGTCCCCTTGTTAAAATAAATACAGGGCAGAATGTAAAATGAAGAGAAAAGGGGAACCAGAGTTTTCCCTCTGCTGAAATGTTTACCCATTCCACCAAGCGCTTGGTTTACAAATGTTTGGCCCTGCAGGATTTATGTTAATCCTTGCCATTTTTCCCCCCTAAGGTTTGCTAGGAAGGTATTTGCCTCCAAGGTGGCAAACACACAATACAAAGCAAAATGAGTGGCCCAGTGATAGAAGAGATCCGATCGTGACTTTTGTCTGTTTTGCCACAGTATTCCTTATGGTTTGATTTTTGAGATGGGACAATTTAAAAAAATGTATGGTGTAAATTGCCAAATGCTAAGTTGGCAGGGAACAGATGTACAATTTCATTTTGTTTCATTTATTATATTTCTATAATGCCCTAGATTGAGAGTTCTCAGGGCAGTTTAAAAGGTTAAAAGCCTTAAAAAGACAACATTCCACATACTATAAAAACCATTGACATAAAACATATAAACAGACAACATATGCACACACCCTAAGCAAATTGAACATTAAGAAATTCTAAAACCCAATTAACCTTATAGAACCATAGAAACAGAGCAAGTCAGAAGGGGTCTCCCAGGACATCTAGTCTGACCCCCGGCTCCAGCTGGCTCCTGTCATGACATGCCTACCATCTGCATGTCTAGCCTATCCTTGAACACCCTCACTGATGTGACTTCAGCCACCTCCCATGGAAGCCAATTCCACACCCTCAGGGTCCTAACTGTCAGGAAGTACTTCCTGGCATCCTAATTGAACCTTGGTTATCTGAGCTTGGCTCAGCCGGAGTGCGTCCTGCCTTCTGCAGGGGAGAACCGGTCTCTACCCACCTCTGTGTGACACCCCCTCACATACCTTCCCGATGTTGCAAATGTCTGAAAGTAGAGGAAAAGATAACAATGTTGAAAGATAACAATGTTGGCACCATGCAGGCCTCATTGGAGAAATTGTTTCAAAATCATGGGGCCACCATAGAGAAGGCCCTTTGGCTTATAATCAGGTTCTGACCTCCCCTTGGAGGAGACACCTGGAAAAGGACCTTACATAATGAATGCAACATGTGGGTAAGTTCATACTTGGAGAGATGCTAAGGAAGACTTTTTAGGTCAAAACCAGCACCTTGAATTGGGTTTAGAAACATACAGACAGCCGGTGCAGGCAGGGCAGAACCAATGTGCTGCTTTTGGAACTTTGGGTCCCTGTTATTAGTTTGGTCACTGCATTTTCATAAGCTGCGGCTTCTTTAACCAATCTCAAAGGCAGCTCCACATAGTGTGCATTACAATGATCTAACTTGGAGGCTACAACAGTGTTGTGATAGGATGTGATGTGTGCACCCACAACATGTCTGTGAAGTACATCTTGTTCCACTGATGCAAATATGGGAATCAGAACTGCCTTGTGGCAACTAGTGAGAATGTATCATTCTGAAATCTGGAAGGGATAATTTGAGGTACCACTTCAGCAGTATGTTTTCCATTAGTTTTATCACAGCCAACAAACTTAATGTGATTTGTTCAACAGGAGCAGCAACATCCAAACACATACACACCCACACACACCCACACGTGCTTCAAATGGTCTAATCTTACTATGTCTATTGAAACTGTTTAATTTGTTTTTTAATTTTGTATATTAAACCTGCAGCATTTGATTGTATTTGTCCCCTTTGTTTTTGTGTACTGTTATGAACTGCTCGGAAAGCTGCAGCTATTGGTTGATATAGAAATAAATAAGTAGAAGGTTGCTATTAGAAATGTGAAAACATAACACTTTGTTCTGAAAAGTTGTCTGTAAGCATCATGTTACTGAATGATTGTTATTGGTGGTGACAATTAGTCCTTCATAGTGAACTGGTTCAGTCCTGTAGATGATTTGGACAGGAATTCTAAGTGGAAGTCTTTTCATTTGGTAGCCTAGCTAAGTCCATTTGTCTGTGCATCTACCATCTATCAAAATGTCCCCCCCCCCCAATTCTCCTTTGAAAAAGGCTTTTAAAAAGGCTACAAATTTCAGTAATAAAATTGTCCCTCTGCTCAAGGACTTAAAAAGACATGATGCAAAAGGAAAAGTGATTGGGAAGGATGAAGAGAAAAAGATGCAAACAGAGGCACTGGTTATTTGTTAAAAAATGGCACCATGCCCTGAACAGACGAGTGACCTTCAGTTCAAAAACAGGCCATGGCAGGCTTTGGAGGAATAGTCAGGCACCTCAGCTTTGGATGCAGGTGCAGTGATGTTGGAATTTGTTGGTCTTTCATGGTGTGGCATCTGCTTCCTGGGGCATGTCTAGAATCTGCTGGCTTCTCATCACCACAGCAGGAGGTGGCAGGGAAGTAGATTATAGGGTCTCTAGACCAGATGGTGCTTCTGCTCTTCCCTGTGGGAAAGCTGGTTCCAACATCCCCTGTGAAATAGAAAGCATTAGTGAATGGAGATGAGAAAGGCAGCAGTTTCTGTTAACCTTGGGCCTCCACCTGTAAAATGAGAATGGTTACTTTAGCAGAAAGGAAGACGCTCCTTTGGCTACAGTGCCACAGCCAAGATTTTTTATTTTATTTTATTTTTGTTGTTGTAGGTGGCTACATGAATGAGAAGTTTCCTCCAAATCTTCTGTCCTGTTACCATGAATTCTGGGATAGGACCACGGGTCAGCCATGCTGGAAATAACATGAGAACCCAGACCCATGGAATATGTTTGGAATGTGGAGCACTCCAAGAATTGAGGAAAGGCCATAGCTTGGGGCAGAGCACCAACGTTGCATGCCGAATATCCCTGGTTCAATTCCTGGCATTGCCAGGTAGTGCTGGAAGAATTTTTTCTGAAACCCTAGAGGGCTGCTGCTGGAGAGTGTGGAAAGAAGTGGGACAGAGCTTGATCAATGGCCTGATTTAGCAGAAGGCAGGTTCCTATGTTCCTCCACCTCTTCTAGGTGACTAAAGAGACCTGGCTCTCTTCTTTTATCAAAGCCTTTCAAACAAACAGACAGTCTGGGTCTAAACAATTCATCTAGTACTAATATCCTCAACCTAAAATATTTAGGCAACAAGCCAGTGCTGGAAGTTACACTTGTATAATTGGTTTTAATGGCCTTTAAACTATCTACATACTCCAGTTTAATCTTATTTTAAAGCAAACTCCCCAGTTTTAAATGGTCTGTTGATTTTTGTGCCATTTCCTTCCATATATTTGTGAAAGGATTTATGTGATCATTTCCCCTACATGTTTGTTTCACTAAGTGCCTAGTTGCTCCCTTATTTTCATGCCATGGCATTTATTTTCTGAACTAGGTTGAGGACTATAGTGGGTACAAACTGGAAACCTGGCAGTAGGGTACAAATTGGAAACCTGGATTCATGTTGAAAGCATTAGGTGTCACCATGGACCTATACAAAAAAGAAGTCAAACTGAACGCATCCACACTCCTCCCCCAGCTAACCACCTCAAAATGGCCAATTGAATTGGCTCTAGTATTAGTGAACTTCTAAAATTTTCTGTTACAGAGCAGGGAAGGGCAGAAAATAGATCTTCAAATGTTTTGGATTTCATTTCTCAACATTCTTGATCATAGGTCAAGCTGTCAAGGAAGCTGAAATCCAAAAATCTGGAGATCTACCTTTTAACCACCCTTGTTACAGAAACCTTTATACAAGCCTTGAACAAAAGATTCCTAGATTTATGAAGTGGCACTTCAGTAAAACCAAATGTCCAGGCTGTTAAGACAAGGAAGAGTGTTGTGGCAGCTTAAAGACAAGTACATTTATTCCTGCATAAGCTTTTGTGGACTACTGCAAGACTGAGCAGAAGATAGAACTCCAAAAGTTTTGAACTTCATTTCCTTCAGTCCCTGACCACTGGCCATACTCCCAAAGTTTACATGTCTAAATCATCTGGAGTTCTTGCATGTGCCCCTAGTCAAAAGGCAGCAAGGAACCATTCTTGACTGGCAACGGAGCCTGAATTCTCCCTGTTTTTTCCAGGTTACCCCATGATTCCTTGCTACGCATTCAGCTACAACTATGTTGTTGCTTTGACCTTTTGTTTATTCTTGAAAGCTGCGTTTTTGCTATACTTTGCTTCTCCTCCTCCTCCTGCTTGCGATCTGGTATTGACAAATGAGATAACGCAAAGAAACCTTAGTTTCCTGTTCCTTAGAGCACTGGTCACCCTGGCTGAGGCAAATGGAAATTCTAGTCTAATACATCTAGATAACACCCATTTTGGGAAAAGCTGCCCTACAGGAAATCTAAGTCCTTTTTCAATGGGTGAGTAAATGCTTTGCATGCATGAAGTTTCAGGTTCAATTCCTGTGTTTTCCTTTTCTTTGTTTTCTCTTTTTAGAATATCTCTGGCTTAAAAAAGACCTTTTCCAGGGATTCCTGAAGAAGTAATATCAGAGTAGACAAAGCCAAAGGTGTGACCCAGCATAAGGCAGTTTCATATGTTTATTCTTCACCTGATCCTATCACTGTACTCTGTCACTGTCAGATTTTGTGAGCAAAGGTCATTATTAACATATCTATTCTTATATGGGACATTAGTAAATATCCAAGCCAGATACAGCTAATCCAGGAATGAAGGAACCTTAGGTCTTTTCTGATGCAACCTGTGCAAATGTGATTATATACACATTCATGCTTCGTTTTCATGTACTATTTTGGTATGATGTGGCCACACACATTCTGGGTTTTTCTAGGCAAGGCTTTTATCCTGCAGTGCCCTGCCTCAAACATGGAGTTATAGGGAGGTCCTAATGATGATATTTTCCAATTATAACACTCTTTCATCTTCCCACCACTTCTTCCATATTTTTTGTTATGAGAAAAAATCCATTAAGGAGGAAAAGATAGACTAGGTAAACAAAGGCCTTTGATCTGTAGTGCTAGGAAGATTTCATCTAGGAGCGTTGCCCATTTTCATGTCACTTAGGACCATAAGGGATTGGCACCTTATTGCTCTCCAGATGTTTTGGATTGCAACTCTCAGAGAACCTTCAGGTTACGGGGTGGCATAGAAATGGAAATAAATAAATACAAATTTGTCATCATGGGCCATTCTGCATAAGCCCTATAAGAGTTGTAGTCTGAAACATCAGGTTGCCTTTCATGAAAAAAGCATAAGCAAAAAGCATAACATGAAAAAGCATAAGCAAACTACTGTGGATTTAATTTGCCATTCAGTTCAATTGCATTTCAACAAGGTACTTCCTATCCTAGTGGAAACCTAGATATTCAGTGGTCAGCAAAGGTTGAAAACAAAAACGGTCAAATGATTGAAACCTCCAGGAATAGGATTGTTTGTTTAGAACGCCTCTGAAGCCTTGCCTGTTACCAGGGTTGGGGCAAAACATGTGACTGCCTGAGGCAAAGGACGAAATATACCTGCAACCCTAATTCCATGTACAAAGCTGATCAGGCTGGCAGTTGAAGCAAAATTCAACAGTGACAGGATGAGGTCCTTTACTTCACTTGAAATGTGGCTCTGGAGGCACAGAGCAGGACACGTGGCGCACACAACACTGGTGCCTCATCCTGTCACATGGTAGGACTGGCTCCGCTTCATACAACTGGGGTTGACATCGAAGTAGGCCTGGCTAGGCACCTAGAAGACCTACTGACAAAGCCCCACAGAGAGGCTGTTCCTTTTGCTACTGCAGTTTGTTCATTCCTTTGCCTTGCACTCTGGTCCAGGCAGCAGAGGTGGTGAGAAGCAGCAGCTGCAGGTCCCACTGCCTCCTTACTTCCTGGTTTCCATCTGGCAAGCAAGCAAGAGATGATGAGGAGGAGGAGGAGGAGGAGCCATTACAAGGTGGTGAGAGGGCAGACTCACTGAAAGAGGGGCCCATGGAAGGTCTCTTGCCTGAGGGCTTTCCAAAATCTGGAGCAAGCACTGGATATAATAATTTGGAATGTGGCACAATTCAAAGCCACAGTGATCTCCAGTGAAGAAGCAGGAAACATTACAGGTTAACAATAATGGGTGGAAAAACAAACCTAAAAGAAAAACTCACCAGGTTCTTCTTAGGACTTCCAGTTCCTAACATGAAGAGGTAAACAGCTCTGATTAATGGGTATATTTGGCTACACTGGTTGAGTGAGTTTCAATAGTTGCTTCAACTTAGTACTTCATGAAACTTAACTGCAGCTTTGTAATGTAAAGGCTGCTTTTTTACAGTCTGTAGGCATAAAGCCATACTCAAAAATGGTGTGCTGGCATAAATGTGGGATTAATGGAATGTTACTGAAATTGTTTAAAAGGCTTTTAAAAATTATTTTTATGGGTAAGAAAGAATGTTTTTGTCCTTTTTCCAAACAAGGTCATGGTGGAAAGTTTGTCCTTTATAGAATAGATGGAGAGGGTATGCGAAAAGATCACACAGAAGAGGAGCAATGCTGTTATCTTTCGTTAGGGCAATGTGAAAACCTTGAAAGGTTTCTGTGACTCTAGCTCAGCCTTCCTCACCCTAGTGTTCTACAGAAGGAAAAGGAAAAAAAAATCAAAATTATCTTGATAGTTAAGGCAGAAAATAATAAGATGGAATTTAACAGGGAAGGGTGCAAAGTTCTAGGAAAAAGAAATCAGATGCACATGTATAACATGGGGAATACCTGGCCAGCAATCGTATGTGTGAACATGATCTTGGAGTTATAGTCAATCAGAAACTGAATATGAGTTTGCAGTGGGATGTGGCTACAAACAAAGCAAATGAATTTTAGGTTGCATTTGCAATGGTATTATTCCAAAGTTTTGGGAAATGATAGTTCTCCTGTCCTCTATGCTGGTCAGTCTTCCCTTTGAATACTGAGTCCATTTCTGGATACCACACTTTTAGGAATTGGAACAAATTCAGAAAAGCAACAAAGATGATGACGGGACCACAGGAAAGGTTGAAACAGCTGGATGTGTTTAGCCTTGAGAAGAGAAGACTTGAGAGGGGGCAATGGTAGCACTTTTGAAGTACCTGAAGAGCTGTTATACAGAACAGGACCACAGAATGCAAACTACCGGACTTAATGTACAAGTAGTCTGAATTTGGCTGAACATCAGGAAAAGACTTCCTAATGGCCAGAGCTGCCAGACCATGGAACCAACTGCCTAGGAAGTGGTGAGCTCTCTATCACTGGAGGAATTCAAGCAGAGACCAAACAGCTGTATGTTATGAATGCTTTAAACTGGATTCTTGCACTGACAGGGGGTTGGATTTGATGGTCTCAATGAGCTCTTCCAGTTCTATGAAAATAGAATTCTAACCAGTTAGTCCCACTTAGAGTGAGTCCATTTAAATGGATGGGACTGAAATTAAACTAATATTGGATACAGTCCCTAGTCTCTGAAGATATTTTTTTCTATGCAAGAATAGAAAATATACACTGGTGCAGGCAGAGTGCTTGCCTTTGCGTGGTTTGGATGAATTCCACTTAAAGGAGATTATCAGCAGGGGCCATTGCTCAGTGGTGGAGCACATGCTTTGCATGCAGATCAATTCCCAGCATCTCCATGTAGGGCTGGAAAAACTCCTGCCTGAAACTCTGGGAAATGGCTGCTGCCAGTTAGCACTGACAATACTGAGATAGCTGGCCCAGGGCTCAGTTTAAGTCAGCTTCTTACATTCTTAGTATATTCTGCATGGAATAATTTCATAAGTTACATATGTCTTCATGATGCACAATGGTCTCAGAAGTCAGATCAGGTCCTGACCAACCCTGGTTGCTTGCAGACTTCCTTTGATTATATTGAGCTTCTTAGCTGGATTACTAGATTGGATTGCTTGAGCATTTATTACTGCCCTCCAAGGCAATTATTTCTCTCAACCGGTTTCCAGAAGATTTTAGAAGGATTCCAGAAGATTACAGGTCTTAAGGGAATAGATAGGCAGGCCCAAGAATGGTGATTAAGCTGCTGACCAAGCACCCAGCAGCCACCTATTCAGTGTAAGTGAAATGGAGCCTATGCAAATACATAGGACTCCTCAAAAGGAATCACAACCCTGATTTAGTCAGGATACCATGCCCTGATTGGCCCAGGTTTCTGCTTCTGTAGAAAAGCCATACATGTCCACATCAGTTTGCAGGTAAGTCTTCCTTCACTGAAACTGAATTCACAGCTGCTGGGAAAGGTGTGAACAGTGGAGACATCAGCTTTGGTGTGGACCTGCTTCCATTCAGTAAATGTGTGGGCATCTGGGTAGTCCTAGATCAAAGTCTTGTTTACTCACTGTAAGTGAGTGTATTCAACAGGTTTTATTTCCAACTGAATATGCACAGGGCCAAGCTGTTACTGAATATGCGATAAGACAGCAGCTTTTCTCAGGAGATGGATAACTAGACTGAGAAGGGGTGGAAACCAGGGATGTGCATCAATTTTGAATGAAGGCAAAGCAGAATCAGGCCACTTCAGTCTGGTTCTGTTCCTGAATCAAGGTGGGTTTCCTTCTGAAGGCAAAAGAACCAGATCTGCTCCAGAACAAGGATTCATGATTTTCTTTCATGAGACTGTTATGATGGAGAAGTGGGGTAAAGGGAATGCGGCTGAGTGAATAACAAGTCCACTTTCTAATCCTATGACATGTTTTACTTCACTGTGCTTTCGGGAGGGGACTGAGTATTATTGACTGTTTCAATAAAATTCTGTCTGTCTTCCATGTCACTAATTCTTCAGTGCAGTTGATTAGAATAGGAAGTGATAGGTGTTTCATGTGTATTAGGGTAAGGTATCTTGGTTTCATGTTTGGTTTGTTCATGACTAGGCTAGGGCAAGGCTGGAGCTGCGAGATGGCTATTCTTCTCATGTTACTAGACTTCACTGTGAAAAAAAGCCTTAACCTGGATTTCAAACCTCATACTTCCCTAGCTCTTCTACCTACCCTTCTGAAATTTTGTAGGTTTGCTGCCTGAAGATGCATCAAAGATGTATGCCATTTACAGACAGATTGCAGGAAAAACAACAGGGAGGAAGAAAAGAGGAAGCAACTCACCTCAGAGTGCTTTTTCCAAATCCACAGCTGAACCTATCCTTCTGAAACTTTGCAGTTTTTTTGTAAGGGCACTGCCAGGCCATTTAGCATTTTCAGAACAATAGGCCACAAGGAACACAGTGGGATAAGTGTGTCATCTTCTGGAGAGCCTCGAAATCTCAAGGCTGCTTTCTGACAGAAAGGACAACTACTCCTGCAATTTATATCAAATTTGCCAAGAAATCTAGGCATTATGGGTGGTTCCTCTGAAAATTATATAAAGGCAAGTGGCACAAAAACACATGTATTTATTTCTTGATGTTTGTCAGGTGTAATCCCCTCCTAAAGACTAGTATGTCTGAAAATATTGCTCAGCTATGACTAAGAGAAAATACAGTGATAGGATTTTAAAAAAAATCAGGTTTAGTATTGAGTCGAAGTAAACCATTTCTAAATCATTCTGACCACACAATTTTCTGTAGAGCCATATTGAGACTCAAGTCAAATTGAAAGAGAGGGGCATCTCACACCTCTAATGAAAACATATAGTACCTTGTGGAAGTATTCACTCACCCCCTTTGACTTTTCCACCTAAATCTGGAACTGAGATAGATGTAATGGCATTGGTACCACTTGAAGTATGCAAGATACTCAAAATTATAGAGATGCATTTTTTTATTGTGACACAAAACTAAGACAAATAGGCCCTTGTTGACTGCAAAAATATTCATCTTTCTGAATCACTACTTGATAGAAGCATCTTTGGCAGCAATTACAGTGTGAGTCTCCTTGGTATGTTGCTATCAGTTTTGCATATCTGGATCCTGTGAAGTCTGTCCATTCGTCTTAGCAAAACTGCTCCAGCTCGGTCAGGTTGGATGGGGAGCATTGGTGAACAGCCACTTTCAAGCTTTGCCACCGATTTTTAACTGGATGGAAGTCTGGGCTTTGAATGGGCCAATCAAAGGCATTCGGGCTCTTGTTTTTAAATCACTACAGTGTCGCTTGGGTGTGTGTTCAGGGCCATTGTCCTGCTAGAAGACGAACCTCTAGCCAGTATCAAGTTTCTTGCAGACTGAAACAGGATTTCTTCTGTAATTGCCCTGACTTTGGCTTCATCCATCTTGTCCTAAATCCTGACCTGTTTCTCATCCTTTGATGAGGAAATGAATCCTCACTATGATGCTTCAACTACCACGCTTCAACATGGGAATGGTGTTCTCCAGGCAATGAGCACTGTTGGCTTTGTGCCACACATAGTATTTGGGAGCAAGGCTAGACATTTCCATTTTGGTTTCATAGACCAAAGAACATTTTTCCACATTTGCTGTGTTTTCTTTTTGCAAATTCCAAACAGGTCTCAATATGGGGGTTTTTCAGCAATGGTTTTCTTCTTGTCACTCGAGAGCTGTCCTTTACCCATCTCAGATGTGGCTCTCTTGAGCTCTTTGGCACCTTGGTTGCTTTTCTAACTATTGCCTTCCTTATCTGGTCATTGAGCCAGGTGGACAGCCTTTGCTAGGCTGAGTTGTGGTCTTTCCATTTTGCAGTAATGGATTTAATAGTGCTCCAGGGCTGTTCATTGTTTGGGAATGTTTCTAAATAACTCAATCCTGATTGGTGCTTCTGCACAATTTTATCTTGGACTTGTTTTGATAGCTCCTTGGTCTTCACGGTGCTTTTTGTTTAGATACGCTCTCCAACAAGCCCTGGGCCCTTCCAGAGACAGGTGTATTTAATCTGAGATCATGTGGCACTGGAACTGCAGACAGGTGGACTCCATTCAACTATTTAGAGCACAAGACATTTGCAGACTATCAGTTGCACCAGTTCTTTTTCAGGCATATCACAGCAAAAGGGGTGCATATTCATGCAACGAACAAGTGATTGTTTCCTTAACTCTTGAGTCACAGTAAACGTATTTTACCTTCATAGTTTTAAGCAGCGTCTCTACATCACATGGTAACAGTGCCAATTCAATTCATTTCAGTTCTAGACTGTAGCACAGAAAAATGTGGAAAATTCATGGTGAATACTTATGCAAGGTATTGTAAGATCTTTAACTACACAATAGCTACATAAAAACAGAGCATGACTTGTGTTGATGCTCTCTAGCCTCTATCCATGTAGGAAGGCTAGCTGGGCTGTTCTGTGCTATCACCTTGCCTCATTCACAGGAGTTTATGTGGGTGGAGGGCACTGTTTAAATGATATTGTCTTCCATGTGTGGATCATTCATGTATTCCTGCTGCTTCTCCTGTCTTCTGGTTTACTGTATTAAACTAGTTACAGAGGGAAAGATGCGCGAATGTAAAATGCTTTCTTGATTGTTAGGGCCAGCAACCCTCCCTCTGGAAGTATTCTCAAAAAAAGATCAGCGCTCTGCTTTCCCCCAGAGCTACAGAAGTATCAACTAAGGGCCCAATGCAGTGATATTATTAATTTAACATTAAAGCCAGGTACAGTAGACTCTCCATTAGGTGGAACTCAAGCAACTGGCACTCTCAAGCAACCGACAAAGCAATCAAAGAAATAATACTTTAAATAAAAATTAAAATGTACATTTCCACTAGAAATTGGTTTTGTTTGGACTTGGTGCGCTGCATCGCACCATGAGTAAGCCCACACTTTGTGTACCACATGTTTGTTTCCCACTCCCACCAAATCACCTTGTGTAAACATTCTGGTCCATTGGGAACTATTGTTATTCAAATTTTGTGTTCTCACCCAACCCCAAGTATGCCAAAACAGGTCCCAAGTCAGCATAAACACATACCACTTACCCTCAAGCAGCAGATGGAAATATGCAAGAGACTTGAAAAAGATGAGAGTTGTGCAGTGCTCTTTGAAGGATTTAATGTTGGTTCATCAGCGATCTGACATTAAGGCTCAGTCTCTGAAGATAAAGGAGTTTTATGTTAAGTCAGAGAGTGACAAGAGTGTGCAAAAGCATCATACTATTCATACACCAAAAATGGAAGTGCTTGACCAGGCCCTGTATGAGTGATTTTTGCTGAATATTTCAATATTAATATCAAGTCAATACAGAGTTTATAGTATGGTAAGATATAGAATGGGGTATAGTTATTAGTTAGGCCTATTTTTAATAGTAGCTCTCAAGCAACCAGAAACTACATTTATCTGGCATCTCCCAATCCCCATGGGTACCAGTTAACTGAAAGTCTATTGTACTTTCTTTGTATTAATATAGTATAAAGGAAAATTTAAGATGTGAACTGAAAAAGAGTGTACAAAAGGGTATAATTCTTAGCAAAGCACAGTATGCTTCCTGATTAACCGTTTATCATAACTCTCTATTCTATGCAATTATGGTAGTAGGTAGCAAATCCTAAATTACATTCTTCAATTATGGGGTTTTTTCCATTGAAAGGCATCAGAGGTGGTGACTGAAGATGGCAAAATCTCTGTATACATTGAAGGATCCTCCTCCTGTTGGCTTAGCAAAGTTCAAAAAGCACTTGCTACTGGTTCTGGATGTCAAAAGCAGAGTGTGGTTTTCTTCTGTTGATACCCCCTGCAACAATTTCCCTAGGGAATGACTCACATGGCAACATGCAAGGCCCTTTACAAAATGGTCTTTTCCCCCTTTAGTGCTAGTGACTATTTAGTAAGATTGTTTCATTTATGGATATATTTCTTTTGTACTAGCTCACTGTAACTCCTTGCCAAATAATGAGTCCCTTTCAAACTTGGCTCTTGAGTAATCTAGGCAGTACTGTTTCATTAACAGTCTCCAGCTAATAAACATTATAAAGATGAGGAATGGAAACTCATTAAGCCCAATTCTTGACTTCTTTTGTCCAAATTAAATTAACGGGTGATGTTACTGTGGCTGTAGATAATACAAGACATACAGTGAACAAAAACCACATTTGCTTTCAGGACCAAATTCCAAAAAGCACAAGCATGCTAGTTCATAAATCTAAACAACAATATATGTATACACATAACGGGTGGATGACAACTGCCTGGTGAGAAGTTTCATATGTCTTGTGGGAAAGAAAGAAAGAAAGAGAATCACTGCAGCAAAACGACAAAGGAGACAAGTCTCAAGATCATGCACAAATAAATGAGTTGCCCAATATGCTTTGTTGGAAAGGAAATATTCATCAGGGGTACAAAATTGTTGGGTTTGGATCCAGAGTTTTTATCTCACCAGTGGGAGTGCCCCTGAATGGAATTTTCCTCAGAGAGTTCTCACTGTTTGAAAGAAAAAGAGGACATTTTTACTCCTTCTGGTGTCCCCAGTGCCACCACTTGTACAGTTCCAGGGGCATCCTCACCCTCCAAAGAAAATTGTGGGGGGCACAGGGAATTTAATTTGGAAGGGAGAATAAATGAAGATCAGTTCTTCCACCATGTAGCAAGTGGAAAAGCTCTGATGGTTCAAAAATTTCCTGCTGACAGGAAGAACCCTTCTGCCTGTTGGAGGCTGTTGCTGGATGCAACCCATTATTTTCTTGCAATATTCAGCTAGTAGGGCAATGTGTCTCTAGAAGTTAAGCCTGTCTGCTAGAATATGCCAACAAAATAATGTTTTTGTGCTCTGAGGTTTCTGCTGAAAAGCACTGGGGAATAGACTTTTACCCAGTCTATATAAACCCCCTATATATATAAAATTCTTGTATAGTTGGGCACCATGGTGAGACTTGCTTCTCTTCCCCTCTCCCCAAACTCACCTGTTTTCTGGATGTGAGAAGACATGCAACACATCCTGTTGGCAGGTGGAGTAGCAGGGGAATGTAAGAGTACAAAACTCCTCCCACAATGGCTTTAGGGCAGAGTAATTTATTTTGGGGTTGCTCCTGTTAACAATTGGAAATCAGAAATTCTCACTGATCAGATCTACTTTCTACCCTTCCCTAGGTTATTTAATGGTTAAAAGAAAGTAGTCTATTCATTGTAAAGTAGGGGCAATTACATATAACATCAACAGATGGTAAGACTTCAATTTCTCTACCAACATTTGTAAGTCAGGGAAGCCAATATTTCAACCCTTCTTCTCTCTATTATTTTGTTTTGCCCTTTTTCAACCCATTGCTTCTCCCCAAGGCCTCCTCTCCACAGCTGTTTTCCTCCTAAACCGAGACCAGAAATTAATCCAGCTGGGTGAAAAAATTGTTTTAATCAGCATTGTAATGCCTAACTCATGCCATGCCATGTGATACATACCCCAAGCCAACCTGCTCACTATATTTCTGATATTATGCCCTGGTTTTATTCCTGACCAATTAAATCACGACTTTTTAATGTTTTTTTTTCTGTGGTATATATTTTGGTGTGCTAAATTTGTGGCACTGTTCTTGTGGGCAGGAAGGAGGAGAAGCTTTACCTGGGAGGTGGGCCGAGGCAAAGTGACACTAAAGCCGTGTCCTGTTAGGCTTTTTAAAAAGTATTTGCTAATTCAGGCGTGTGAAGGGGTGAATCCATGAATAATACACAACTCACACATTGCTTCAAGTACTCTTATGAGGAAAAACTAGCTGAAAACATCCATATAAATGTTTGCACAGAAGTAAATCACATTGCCTTAAATGGTACTTACTCCTGTGAAAGTCAGCACATGAGAGGAGTATCAAGGAACTTAGCTGACAACCTAATATATATGTCTCCCCAGTGGTAATGACTTCAGTGGCACTTACTCATGCAAAAGTCTGCAGAAGGAGGTCTGAATTACAAAAGCTCTGCTCCTTTGAAGCAGAAGACTAGTGCATAATCGATCTAAAAAATAAAATCTTAAAGGACCATTTCCTACAGACATCATCTTTCTAACTCCTTGTACTTCTCTGATGCTTGCATTTGTGCATGACACAAGATCATGCTTTCAACACAGTGGAAAGTATACTGTATTCATCAGACTGTGCCCCAGCACTGGTAAATGTGTTTTGCATAGATGCTATGACAACATTCCCTGATATATGGAAGGGCTCCAATGTACGCGTAGATCCTCCACGAAGATGACAGAGGAGGGGTTCAGTACCAGACTGCCACATTTATTTTTCCCACTTGAAACTCCCAATTTCCCTGTTCACCAGTCTTTGGTGTTAACCTGCAGAAAAGCAAGGATTCATGCAAGATATAAGGTGCAATCCAATGCATGATCTTTTCAGTCTAAACATGCATAGGATTGCATACCTACAGGGTTCTAAGGGTAACTTACAAAAACACTAAACAAATACAATAACATAACAAAAATGCAAGTAAACAGTGAAATAACTTTCTTATTGGAAGCATTCCATTTGTTTACTATGTCTTCAAAGGGCTGGTCCTACAATTAGGTCAGGCAAGGTGGCTGGCCACCTCTGGCAGCAGATTTTTGGTATCATAGAAGGGCAACAAGTTGTTAGTTATTCAATTTGTTATGATTGTATTTTTACTACATGGCGTGAGGACTTGTGCTTCAGGAATTTTCTGCCTCCTGTGCCAAATAACTTGGAGGTTCTAGATACTCTGCATATTCTGCATCTTCTGTTGGGTGGATAAAGGGACATCATTTGCTGCTCCATTCAGATGGCAAGTTTTTAAGATGTCACTCATCCTCTAGTTAGATATACAGATTCATGCTTTGCTCCTGTGCCCTCTATGAAAACAGGAATGGAGTATATTTCAGGTGTGGTACAACTTTGGCCTGTAAGCTACTGTGACCCTCTGAACCCTCATTGTCATGTTCCATTTGTCTCAAAGAAATGGAAAACTCAGATTTGGATCAAAGTTAACCTGAGGGACTAGGCAAGAGACCTGGCTTTCCTGCTATTGGTAATTATTACACATGTGCTGGCAAGAGACCTGTAACAGTTTCATTAACAAGTGCTGCCAATGTATAAGTCTAATTGCGTAACTGTCACTTCAAACAAACAAGCTTGTCAGCTCTGGCATCACATAATACCACTACAGAAGTTGGACTGAAGTTTTTAGTTTTTAAAATGTTTTGTAACTGCCAGTCAATCCAATAAATGCTATTAACAGTTTGGAAGCCAAAACAGCAATCTAATACATAGGTTCTTAACATCATTATGCCCCATTTGAACAATTAGACTCCACAATGTTGTGCTGACTAGTGTAGAGAGGCGGGCAACTTTTGCATGTTACAGTCTGCTGAGACAGAGTGATCCAGTTTGAAAAAGAAGGTGGAGGGGCAGCAGTGGGCATGGGACTTGACAATTTTAAGGTGGCCTAGTGAAGATCCTCAGGCAGAGCATGGGAACAAGCCCAGTTTGGAAAAAGAGGGAGACTTTTCAGGGCCAGGGAGAAGGATGATGGAGAACGTATTCCTTGACCCTGTCAGATGATATGTGAAGCAAGCCGGCCAATTAGGAAGTGTCCAGCTCTCCTACTGACTGACTAGCCTTCAAATAGTAGTAGCTGCACTGAAGGTGGAACCAGAAGCTTCTCTTAAAGGGGGGAAGAATCTTAAGGAGAACACTGTTTTCATTCATACTGCTTTGTAACCCATTAAACTTAATAAAAGGATTGTGCTTCTAAAGTCTCATCTGAGTCTGCTGGAGAGGAAAAAAGGGAGGAAGAGACCTGCTCATGACAACTAGTACAATAGTATTTCAGTGTCAAATGAGTCAAACTTTGTTCCCTAGTGCCTATGTTTAATAAAAGCCAGATTGTGACCAAACCAGCACCTTTTATGTTTTGAGGATGGACCAGTGTGTATTCCACATGGGACACTGTGTGTGGTCCTTTCATGGCCTGAAAACATTTCTTCACATGTCCCACTATTTGTCCTAGGATTATCTGCGATTCGCCTGGGGGTGCCACCCGAATATGAGGAAAATGTTACTTGTTTACAGATTCACAATGAAATGGAATAATGTTTTGTTCTGTGACTTTTTGATTGCAGTACAGCAGTAGCTGTACAATTGTTTCTGTACATACAGCAGTGTTATTATGAGATGACACATAATTTTCTCATGCAGAAGATTGGATCTAGTACAGTCAGGAAGAACAAGTTTCATACTGGACTCTCCTCTTTGTCAATTAGCAGAATGAAGATGTTCTTCTCTAGGCCAGGTCAACAGAAATTGTAAACCATTAGACTGAAGTACAACCAATCAGGCTTGCCCAGTGACCGACCAGGGACTCGAAAGATCAAACATCTCCCACCCTTTTAGAGAAGTGGCACATATGGAATTTTCCAAGAGTGCTGTGGCTAGTCACAAAATGGATGCCATGGTGATGGGGCATCCCCATCACAAAAATATTGCTATGGCAGCTGTGCATCATTGCAAAATATATATATGGGAGCTGGTGGTCCTTCAGGTGTCTGGGTCCCAAGCCATTTATGGCTTTATATGTTCGCACAAGCATCTTACATTGGGCCTGGAGCTGAGCTGGTAGCCAATGTAACTGAAATAATATTGGGGTGATATGGGTGTGTGAACTTGCTTGCACCCACAGTCGCGCTGCCCTATTCTGTACCAGATGGAGCTTCTGGACTGTCTTCAAGGGCAGCCCATGTAGATCACGTTACAGTTGTCAAGCCGAGAAGTTACCAGAGCATGTGGGACTGTGGCTAGGCTCTGCCTGGCCAGGTAGGGGACAGTTGTTAAATTAAACACAGCTGAAAGAAGGTGCTCCTGGCCACCAAATAGGTGAGACTACATGAAAAGTAAAGTTCATCTGCCTTTCACTCGGGCCCAGGCAACAGTGGTGGCAAGAAGGTGGTGAAGTAGATGCCACTGCCTACCTGCTCCCTGGCTCAAAGCCTGCCAAGGAAGCAGGTGGTAGTAACTGAGGAATAGGACAAGGAAAAATATCCACTAGGGGAGAAGAGGAAGAGTCACTGACAGAGTGGCCCAGGGATGGTACATTGCCCAAGGCCCCTCAGAAATCTGGAGCTTGTTTTGCATCCAATACACAAAGCCATTCTTCAGAGCCCACAGCTTTTTGCTCCGGCATCAGTATCACAGGAGGCAACTTGTTGAGGCTCTGGCACAAGTAACATGGCCAAGAAGCTGCAAATAAGGCTCTGGAAGGCCTTGCTGACAGAAGCTAGGCCAGCCCTCTCTTTGTAATCCTTCTGCTGGCAGGTAAGTATGTTTTTATTCAAGCAGGTCTTTGGGTGGTCTGTTGCTGAAGGGGGTTTTCATTGGTTGAGCTCTTTCTGTTTCTTTTATTGTTGTGTTTTTGTAGATTTTTAATATCTTTTTATTACAGTTTTGTTTGTAACCTGTATTTTATTATCATTAGTCATCCCGAGTGCTGGTTTTTGGCAGAAAAGTGGGATATAACTAAAACAAACAAGTAAATAAGGCAGAGGTAGGTCTAAACCCTACATGCAAATCACACATGTGCCCTCACAAAGCACAAGGAGATATTGCTTTCACAGAAGGTAATGGCTGATACTCAAAGAATGGCAAACAACCTCCTATCCACTAAACAAGTACCCATCCACCCCCCCAAAAAAAAAATCCAAAAAAGAAATGCACATGCAGAAAATCTAAATAAAACACGCCACACTGAAGCAGGCAAAACACACACTGTGCAAACAATCTCTATTTCTCTTTCTCTCTCCCCCACTTTTCTCATGCATACATATGTAGCACAGCCAGAAAACTCACCTAGCTTCCCATTTCCTTTCACTCCATCAGGATCATCTGTGGCACTTCCCCACATCCTTTGTTTGGGGTTTTTTTTTGGTCTTTCTGGGACTGTCTCAAAACAAAATGCAGGGCTTCAGCCACCCACTGTTTTCTATTTTTTAGCAATGCCTCTTGGGTGCAGGTGGATCCCAAAGACATTTTTGCAGCTTGCCAGCCTTGTAGCAATACCAAAACAAAACCTTAAAATTAATAGAAATAAGAAGGAGCAGGAAGAAGAGAGAGTCTGGTGGGTGCCTAGAATGCTGGTGTGGGCACACTGATGTTCATGGACCACATGGTTGAGGCTGAACCATAGATCCTCTAGTGTAGGTGGGGGTGATGTTTGCCTGAGCATGCCAAAATCCTCCCATGTGCCATGCACATTTAATTTCCAGGCATTTAATGGCATTAATGGTCTAATTATGAATTAAAATTGTTTGTTAGCTTGTTTTTAAATTTTGAATATTGGAAAACTTGCTTTTTCATTAATTTGAGCTTTGGCTATTGTGTGGTATAGAAATGAAATGAGGAGTGTCTGTGCAATAAAGAATAAGAATTTACTGGGTTGGATGGAAAGGTTAAAAACAAAGAACATAGCCTTCGTATTTTGTGCATTTTCTGCATGGATCATTATGTTAATGATCCATAGCTCTCAGTGCACTTGTGAAGAATAATATCAAAAATAGGGTCTGAATTATTCAAAAGTACATTCCCATCCTGTTTGTGAAGGAAGCCCATGGAGGAGCCATCTACTGTTAGGGGAAGAGGTGGTAATGAAGCCAGCAGAAACCTTGCAGTCCCAGCTGAAAATGCAATTTTGATGTGCAGGCTGTTAGAGCATGCAGTACAAGGAAAGGGGTAGCTTAAATATATTCAGAAATGCTTTCCTTTCCACCTCCAGGCAGCCTTTCAAAATTGAGAGTTCCAGTTTGATTTGTGAGATCAAAGAGGGATATATCTGAGGTAGGCACCAGGATGATAGGTGCTTAATAGCAACCCTACTAACCACCCACTTTCCAGTAGACTAAAATTATGTTCGAGGCCACCCTGGTTTTATTGACCTTGAAACCACTCCAGGGCCAGAAAGTGTGTGTGCTGTTGGTTGCTTAAAAGCATAAATCTTCTTTCCTGTGTATATGTGTGTGCATGAATGCACATGTGCACACATGATGTGTTTTCTTGGACTGAATGTCATCTTTTCAGATAATTCTCAAAAGGTGCTGCCTCAAGAAATGGGGGCCTATTCTGTGCATGTACTCCCGGGTGGTCATCTTGTAATTGAAAGTTTCATCAGCTTCAGTGCTGATGGCCACAAATGAAACAGTGCCCATAATTACAAGAGGCTGTTCCTCTAATCCAGGGTTAATAAGTGTTAGATAAAAGGTAAATAAGCTTCCCACAAACATTTTCTGGAGCCAATAGATGCAGCATGCTTTCATCTTCTTTAACTACTATTCTTTAGACAGCATAGCAAAATGATTATGATGAAAAAAAGATAGTTGTGATTTTACTTTGTGTTGCTCTTGCAAATCATGAAATTCCTTTGCAAATGCGATTTTCATACAAATGAAGTCATTTCATTCACACTTTACACAAAATAACCAAGTAAATTGTTGCAATAAGCCAGGTGTGAATGGGTTTTGATTTCTATGATACATTTATTTGCTTGGATTTTTATCATGAGCCCGTGGTAGCTCTGAAATTCCTGAAATGTGAGCAAATAAACAAAACCTTGAAGAATCAATCTAATTCTGTAGAGGAAAAACAATAGGAGCCTTGTAGAAACAACAAACATCTTCCTTCCTTCCTTCTTTCCTTCCTTTCAGTACATAATAAATAAAACCCGCTATTTGAGTTCAATATGGCACTTAGTGGTCTTAATCTCCACGGAGTAGGCTTTGTAATAAATTGGCACATGGATGCTGACATGCTAAAAAAAGGAATACTTTGGTCAAATTATTTAATCCATTTCATTATGAAAAGTTTTGCTTGTTGTTCATTTGCTTGTTTTTCCATAGAATCATAAAATAATAGAGTTGGAAGGGGCCAAGAAGGCCATAGGGTGCAACCCCCTGCTATTGCAGGATACTAAGTTACACCATCCCATTCAGATAACTGTCCAGGTGCTTTTTGAATGTGTCTGACTAGTGAGGGAGAGCCCCACAGCTTTCCCAGGTAATAAGTTCCATTGTTGTACTGCTCTGGCAGTGAGGAAATTCTTCCTGGTGTATAGTCTAAATCTGGTTTCTTTTAATTTAAGTCTGTTATTCAATGTCCTGCATTCTGGAATTTCGTGTCCTGCACTCTGTTCATTTTCATATCTGATCCAGAACTATTTATCATTTTTGTTATACATATTGCTTTCAATGGAAGAACCAGCCAATCCTAGATGCTTTCTTAAATTGGACTTTTCCATTCAAATGTCATGAATTTTTCAGAAATCCTTACTGAAGGATTATTAATCCTTCAATGCTTCAAATTCAGACAGATAGGGCAAACAGTCTCTATTTTAAATGTTAAAGCCACACAGCCTATTTCTAATGATTACACTGAGTGACCCAAGTGCTTTTTTCTTGCCTGTAACTTTTACGCTTTCCACTCAAATGGCACGGTATTTTCAGGCTTTCTACTACCCCTTCAAAGTATTAGCTGTACCAAATTTCAGATAGGTAGAGAAAAGCGTTGTCATTTTATAAGTAATTTAAAAAAGCAAACAAATGGTTCTCTTTTCCTTCATTTGTAATGTTCTGTGACCTGTACAGGCTGTTTCAGGTTGTTTCATTTATTTCCTTTTAATAGCAAGGAATAGGCTAAGTGTGGGAATAAGAGGCCACAAGATTTTTAAATCTGGAGCTTATTTGCATTTCAGCTGCATGTTGAAACTATCCTTTGCACAATAACCCACACTCAAGGGTTATACTAACCACGAGCAATATATGAAGAAGACTCATGGTTGGCTATTGGATTTTGTTCACCACAGTTTGTTGTTTCAGATGGCCAGTGTGTCTCATTCAGTCTGTTGCCCAGATGTTGCTGAGGCTCACTTCTCCCTTAATCTTTACACTGGACTTAGGCTGGACAGTCCTTCAAACAGAGAACAAAGTAGAGGAAAGTCCTCTATCTCATCTCACAATGTTCTTTTTCTCTTCCAATAGTATTACGGCTTCCTGTTTAATTAGTTCCAACCTGCTCATCAGAACTGTATTATCTTCCATTTATAATCTTCTCATGCTTTCCTGCCACTCTTTTTGTACTGAAAAATCAATTAAGGAGGAAAAAGGGAGAGAAGATATACATATTGTCTTTTGACTGGTCATGCTAGGAGCCTTCCATTTGGGAGGCACCCTAAAACCAAAGCTTACTTGTTCAGGATGGGTCATTATAATGACCTGTGCTGGTTGTTATCCCTCAATCTAACCTATGTTAAAGAGCTGTTGTGAAGGGACATTGGACGAGGGGATGAGGGGAACCATAAAGGAGGAGTGAGATAAAAATAAAACAATTAATTCAACATGCATTTTGTTTTCTGAGAAAGTAAATCCTATAGGTGGTGACATTATCAACTCACTTCTATTCTCCCTTCCTGAAGAGGCATTTGCATGAAATAATTCTCATAGGGAGAAAAAGTACTCCCCTTTCCTCTTCAGGAGGTTGTGCCGCAGTTAAAGGTTGGGAAATAAGTGGTCATAATACTATACAAGAACCTGAGGAGGATGCAAAATTGACCTAGTCCCTTTCTCTTGCTTTCACTGTGCAACACTCCTGTCCCCAAATTGACTTTGGGTACGTCCAGACAAAGGGCCCTTAGTGGTACTAATCAAAAGGCATAGTCAACCCTTCCGTTCAATCCCACTGTCCTCAGTGGATAGTTTGTGGTAAGAAAAACTGGTGCAAAACATGGGAGGTTTATAATGGAAGTTGGTAACTTCTGGGCTCCTTGAAAAATCCCTGAATGAGGCAGATTGATACACAGTAAATGCACTCTGCCTCTATGAACTAAAAGCAAGGCAAGAAGTCTTTGTGGTTATTATATTTATTATTTATGGCAAAATCCTATGCATGTTCAGACAGAAAAATGGCCTACAATTCCCAGCATGCCCTAACCAGCTGGGAGTTGTAGGTCTTTTTTTTTGTCTAAATGTGCATAGATTGTGCCTTTAGTCATATATTTACTAAAAGGGGAAGGAGAATGTTAAACAGAGTGTATGTTCACTGTTTTTGTGCCAGCTTGCAATGTAAACTTTCTTACACCAATTCACTAATGCATTTGTAACCAAGCTTTTGGACAGGAAAACACACATACATGCGGAATTGGGCCAAACTGCTTAGTGGTTTATGTCTGTGGACAAAAGCCAATTAGAACTATGGGCTTTTCACTTTATTCTTATCCAAACAACATTAAGGATGTAAAATGTGAAGTATTTAGTTACCTCTATTTTTCTAGTCTGCTTAGACTTCTTTTTACACAGCCCATCACCCCATTTGTTATCATGTACGCCTGACTTGTGAAGCTGGGAGAATCAGCAGATTGTGCCAGAATAAATTGTAGCCATTCATGCTATTTTTGGGAAATCAGATGGAAGCAGTTTGGTAAAATATCTATATGACTTGATTCAGTTATAACTTGGTTTTCTAAAGACCATGAGAAAAATAGAAGATAAATAATATATGCCAACAATGAAAAGTAAAGTTAAAAAACTCCACAAACAATTCTGTGTTAGATTACTTAGCAATGGTTGTGGCAGAGAGAAGGAAGCCCATGGGAAATAGTATGGCTTCAGAATTGCTTCGGGAAAATCATTGAAGCGTTGTGCGGTCTCCATCATTTGAGTGTCTGTGGGGTTATAAATTTGGAAAAGCCCAAAATTATATTCACAATGAGTTGGATCCATATTTATGATGGATCAACAGCATTGGTGGAAGTGGATTTGTCTGCCCCTCCTTCTCATGGTAATACTTCTGTTGTTGCTAGTTGCGAAGTCGTGTCTGACCCTTGTGTAGAGTCAAGGCTATGGTTTTACAAGTTGCAATGTATGGCTGTGAAAGTTGGACTATAAAGAAGGTTGAGCACCGAAGAATTGAGGCCTTTGAATTGTGGTGCTGGACAAGACTCCTGCGAGCCCTTTGGACTGCAAGGCGATCAAACCAGTCAGTCCTAGAGGAGATCAACCCTGACTGCTCTTTAGAAGACCAGATACTTAAGATGAAACTCAGATACTTTGGCCACCTAATGAGAAGGAAGGACTCCCTGGAGAAGAGCCTAATGCTGGGAACAATTGACAGCAAAAGAAGGGGACGGCAGAAAATGAGGTGGCTAGATGGAATCACTGAAGCAGTCGGTGTGAGCTTAAGTGCACTCCGGGGGATGGTGGAGGACAGGAAGGCCTGGAGGAATGTTGTCCATGGGGTTGCGATGAGTCAGACACAACTTTGTAACTAGCAACAATACTTCTAGCCCCCTGAAAATGCTCTACAAAGGTCAGAAAACCCTGCAGCAGTTGGTGAGCTATAGCATGTGTAGGAGGGGAATTTCCAAAATTGGGCACATGGGCCTTCCTATCATAGAAGGCAGTTCCTGGAAGCAACCCATAAACCTTATTCTGAAATGTCTTATAACTACCAATCTTATGTCCTATTCTATTTTTCTGCCTCTGAACTGTTATTAAACAACATACTCCATTTACTTTGCATTAATTATCTTAAACCAGGACAAGCAGACTCCAGGCTTGAGAAATCTTGTGTTTTACTAGAACCTTGAGAGTCAGGTGCAAGATATATATTAAAGAACAGTGTGCCTTTCAGCAGCTGCTGAATAAGCTCAGGGATCTGTACTCAATACAAGAACTGAATGAATCTCACAGTCCTTCCGTGCAAAATTTACTTCTCCTCCAAGCACTCTTCACTTCAGCAGTGTGTGTGTGTGTGTGTGTGTGTGTGTGTGTGTGTGTGGTGTAACTGGCAGTCTAGATTGCCCACTCAGCCAAACCATACTAACTCCATCTTACTAAGGCTCAAGAGGAAGGGCTCTCCATTTTACAATTGCCTGTTTCTGCTAAAAGCCACTGATGCCGGAGCTGAGATGCAAATACTCTGGTTGAGGTCATCTCAGGGCCAAGTACCTCTACCTAACACACACACATATCCAAATTTGGGGGGGGGGGGGGAGAGTTCTTAAACCCATTTATTGGTCAATCACTGGTACTGAAACAATAGGTATCTTTGATCTTCCGGCCTAAGATGCTCAATGAAAACTGGTAAGACTCATAATTCTTTTGGGGAATTTCCTCCTAGGACATAGGGAGGGTTCAAAGAGATAAAGTCTACAGCCAGGCAAGTCTGAGGTTTTTCTTTGGTATTTGTGTTTGCATACAGTACTCTCAGAACAAGCAAGAGGGCCTGACACAAACTTCATAAGAACAGATATTTCAAAGGACCAGTTAGGGAACGTTACTCAGGGCTGTGAATAGCTAGACTATGTTTTTCTGTTTTCTTTGCCATCTGCCTCTGAAATGCCATTTTAAACTGCTTATTGCTTTGTGCTTTGAAACTAACTCCTTTTCTTTTCTGTACTTTTTGCCTGAAATGCTAATAAACGTTTTATGCTGTTTTCACCAAAACTGACACTGTGTGCTTTGGAGCTGAAAGGTGGGCAGGCTCACAAAGAGGACACCGCATTATCAATTATGCTAACACTGATTTAAAGACCAGGTTGCACGAAACATGCTGAGAAAAGCCTGTAACTTAAGCCATGCTCCCTTATGTACACAGGAAGGCTGCAGCAAAACCCGGCACAACAGTTCCCTTTGAGATTTTTGCCAGAGTCCACTGGGATTGGAGAGACTGGGTTTGAGCTACTCACAATTGTGGCAGCTGGTACCAGTTGGCACCACTGTACCAGATCCGTGTCCATAGATGGGGAACCTGTGGGTACCAGGTTGCCACAGGAGGGGCCCATTTGTTACTGCTGTTAGAGAAATGGAAGCTAGATTTTCTTCTGATCTGAAAAACATCCAAAAATCTACCAAACTACATTCTGGCCAGTCTTGCTTCAGGCAATTAAGGCAAAAGTAACATTCCTCCGAGACACTGAGAGATGGTGGGCTTATTTATCTTGGAGATCCAATGATCTGAAAATTCTTTTTGGATTGATTTGTAATTGTATGATTGCTTCAACAGGAAAATCTGCTATTTTGAATACTTCCCTCAGTCTTTTACTCCACTCCCCATGGGTTGTGGGGAAGGTTTAACCCCTCTCCTAGAGTGTTGTGGACTTGATCCAAAACAGGGCCATTACCTGAAGGTAAAGAAAAACATCTCATGCATGATTGCTAGCTTGGACCTAACTTTGTATCTTTGCTTTAAAATATGTTTAAAGTTAGATTTTAAAACTTGCCTTTTGCAAGTCTTGTGTTTCTGTGAAATGGGTCTAGAGCAGGGATGAGTAACATTTGGGCCTCTAGATTTTGTTGGACTGCAAATCCCATCAGCCCTCATTATTGGCTATGCTGATGGGAGGTGCAGGGCTGATGGGAGCTGCAGCCCAATAATACCTGGAGAGCCACAGAAGACCTCTGATGGATTAGAGCAAAGGCCGGTTCAGTGTCCATTCTACTTTGGTCAACCGGATGCCTCTGGGAAGCCCACAAGCAGGACATGGAAGCAAAAGCCCTCTCCTGTAGCTTTTCTACAGGGACTAGCACTCAGTCAGAGGTGTTTCTGACTCAGATCCTGGAGGAAGCATATTGCCATCATGACCTATAGCAGTGATGGCAAACCTTTTAGAGACCGAGTGCCCAAACTGCAACCCAAAACCCATTTATTTATTGCAAAGTGTCAACACTGCAATAAAACCGGAAAACTGAGGTTTTAGTTTAGAAAAAACAACTCACTGCCAGTCCAAGCAAATATAGTGTATATATATATATATCCTTGGCAATGCACTGACCAGCCATGCGAAAGCTCAGACGAGTCGCGGCTAATGAGTCGCAGCACATGATGTCATTGCCTGGTGCCACTACTCCTTTCTGAGCATGTGCATGGCCCCTATGTGCGCTGTTATCCAATGCTCAGCTGCTGGGGCGACTTGGCTCACATGACGACAGAGAGGGCTCAGTGTGCCCACTGTGGCACATGTGCCATAGGTTTGCCACAACTGGCCTAACCCTGCTCTGGTGCACACCCCTAACCCTAATATAGGGCTAAAATACCTTTGAAAAGAGGGCGAGTTTGAAAAAGCCTTTCTTGAGTAGCTTTTTCTGCATAGCTCATCATTTCTGCCCATTATAAACACATTCCAACCATCAAAATCATACCAGGACACCTCGTTTTTCTAACCCCAACCCAGTGATGGTGAACGTTTTAGAGACCAAGTGCCCAAACTGCAACCCAAAACCCACTTATTTATCACAAAGTGCCAACACTGCAATAAAACCTGAAAACAGCCAGTCCAAACAAATATATATCCTTGGCAGTGCACTGACCAGCCATGTGGAAGCTCGGATGAGTCGCGGTTAATATGTCATGGCTTGTGATATCATCGCCCGGCACCACTACTTCTTTCTGAGCATGCGCATGGCCCCTGTGTGTGCTGTTATCCAATGCTCGGCTGCTGGAGCGATGCTAGGGTGACTTGGCTTGCGTGCTGATAGAGAGGGCTCTGCCTGCCCGCTGTGACACGTGTGCCATAGGTTCGCCACCACTGACCTATAGCCACGGAGAGATGTATCCTCTATGAATTCATCTAATCCTCTGTTAAAGTTATGCGAGTTAGTTAAGGAAGCAATGCTGTGGCCACAGACGGTGTCGAATCATGCTTCCTTGTTCCCTTTCACCCAGCCTGGATGGGAAAAAAATGCTGGCTGTCCTGTGAGGTCGGAAAAGGAACCTTGGAGAGGAGGTAAAGAGCACATTTTGTTGGGGGCCAAGGGCAGAAGACTGAAGATGCAGGCTAACCTGAGTCCTCTGCAGTCTCTTTCCCTCTCTCTCTGCAGCCGGGTTGATAGATCGGCAGAAAAGTCCATCCAGCAAAAAAGGAGTGGAAGACAGCAGCGTGACAGTCATCTCTGCTACTTCTGCCCCACATTGGTTGATCAGAAACCACTGAGTTCAAGGACTTAGGATCACTAAGTGAACAAGTGATAGAACTGGGCCCTAAGTAAATGAATATGTTTCAAGTACAAGAGCTGAGAAAGGCTCCATACTTCCTGGAAGAGATAGCATTAATGAGTGCTCTGAACTATTCACAAGCATTTGTTTCTAGGGCTAGATGTAAAGATGGAATGTTCTTCATGCTGGGGTCTCACATTTTACAGGGAGGGATTGTAGTTCATTGGAGGAGTACATACAGAAGGTCTTAGGACAAGAAAGATTCCTGCCTGAAATTCTAGAAAGCAACTGCCAGTCAGTGTCAGAAATAGTGGGCTTGATGGACAACTCAGTATAAGGCAGCTTCTAAGGTTCTCTGATGCATTTATCCTTCAAATCTGGTATTTCACCTCTGAGAGAAAATGGGGTCAGTGATTTATCAAGCATTGTCTTTTGCTTCAGCACTGTGCTTGCTTGGGGAAAGTGGGTACCCTCAAGATGGAATGGAACCATTAATGTTAGAGTGTGCCCTTCTTCCTTGAAACCAATCTTGATGCAACTGATGCTCCAGCTGTGCTAGAACTAAGTAGGTGTAAAGGAAGAACACTGACAGCCTCTTATAAGTTCAGATTATATGTAAGGTAAATACATTTATATTTGTAAGCACCCTGCCACCATGTTTAAGTAGAGCAGCATTACTCTTGGAATCTTCCCTGGGGTTTGCTGGGACATTCCCTCTTGTCCAGAACCCACATCCAAATTTGCTAGCTTTCCTGTACCTCACTTCCGGTCAGCCTTATTCTTCCGATGGATAGCCTGTTTGATCCCTCAAGCTACTGGCTGGTTCCTGGATGAAGATGCCTGCCTTGGACTTCTTCTACCCTATTTTCTTCTGTAGAGCTCCTCTGTAATTTAGATTCAACAGCCCTGCATCTTGTGCTGTTCCTTATTTTGTTTCCCTGCATTGGCTCTCTATTCCTTTTCCTCAGCTAATGAACCCTCTTGTCTACCTCCCAGAAAATCTGGATATGATTTTTTTAAAAAAATGGATATGAAGACTGAATAAAAACCCCAAGGATTAGCAAAATGAAGCATGATGCATTTTGCACATCAGAACTCATGAGAAGTTGAATTTTACTGAGATATTATGTTTAGTTTTCCTATCTGTGCTGCTTGAAAATAAGGCATTTTGAAAGGAGCTATAATTATGTGGCATGGTACACTCTTTGACTTTTTTATCAAAGAAAAATGGAAGTAAATCAGTTTTTTCTTATCTAACTTAGGCTGAAAAACTATTTGATCTCAGCCAGTTATGGGCATAAACAAAGAAACAGTAATTCATCCAGTGCAAAAACTGACAGTCACTTATATCCATTGTTAACACTACGGAACTTGCAGGTATGGCTAGCCAAAACATTCTAAAAGAAAAGGCCTTGTTTGCAATTTTTCATTAAACAAAAATAAATACAAAAATGACCTTTCTATTAGTCTTACTGATAAGGTGGAAGTGAAATTCTAACATAAAGCAAGAGCAATCTGGAATGGAATAATCCATATAGGCTGTGAAAAATAGTAAGGAAAAGAGATAAATATGTTCAGAAATATGGAGGGTGAATCCAGGACAGAAAGCTGCCAGATTCCAGTTTCTAATTGCAAGGAAGATTTTTCAAAATGATCCAAACTCGGACTGTGAGTTATGTTTAAATTAACAGATTATCAACAGCAAGCATTTACAACAGAAAATGATGAAAGTTGTGGTCCAACAGGTCTGGAGGGCACCAGGCCAGAGGAAAGTGGTGTAGAGAATCTCATGGATGAGAACCATCCTGAATCATTGTGTGATTTCATTATGCAAATATCTCCTAGTATTTCAGTGTTGCTTTATATTATAAGAACCTTCTATTGGATCACACAGAGCTCTGCCCCAGAGAGGACACCCAGCTGCAACTGCTCTTGTTTTCCCAGTTGTGGCTGCAGTCTCCAGTTCAGGGAAGGTTATTTTGCTGTGTCCAGGAGAAGGGAACTGTGTCCTGTTGTTATCTGGACTTATTAATCTGGTCTACTGAAACCTTGTTGACTTTGGCTAAGCAAAACACAACACAAGAAAACAAAACAGAAATCTCATAGACCTCTGTGCGAAGCAAAGATCAACAGACCTCACAAAAATCTCAGACCACTGGAGCAGAGTTGGCACAGAGAGACTTTGCTTTTGATGCATCTTCTATATTTTCTTGTATATTTTAATAGCATTGCATCCTGCTAAGCAGTTTCTTCCAAGCAGAAATTAGGGTTTTTTAAATTATGTGTGTATTTTAATTCATATGTCCAAAGGTTTCTGATAAGCAATTTAAAAAATGAAATGAGGTGGAAGTAATTGATCAAGTATGTCCATTTCCCAGAAGCCACTATAGTTGTAGTTCATGGACTGAATGATGATTTTGCATTCGGTCCATGGGATTATTTGTAACATCCTGCCCTAAATAGTAGTATCAGTCAAATCCTTTAAACCTACATTATCACCATAACATTTTTTGTTGAAATCTTGACACCCTCCATTTAATATTACACTTTTAGACTCATTCTCCTTTTTATATCACAGCCTTAGTATTTAACTAGGTAATGGGATTTATGATTTTGTTTATATCAGTTGTCTTGGTGACCCACCATAAAAGCTCAGTTGCCTGGCAAC
This sequence comes from Varanus komodoensis, assembly GCF_004798865.1. Classification (NCBI taxonomy): domain Eukaryota; kingdom Metazoa; phylum Chordata; class Lepidosauria; order Squamata; family Varanidae; genus Varanus; species Varanus komodoensis. The sequence goes on along the minus strand of NW_025336087.1, from coordinate 42,151,734 downwards.
TTGGCATTGTGGATCTGCAATGGAGGGTGGATGTTTTGTCTCTCTGAAGGGAGGGCTTAAGGGATAATGAAAACCTCTGCTCATACTTCTCATGAATACACTTATTTTCAGGGTCACCCAATTTTTCCCTCAAAAGACAAATGTACTTTCCTTCCAAAGATGCACCATAAAATGTTTCTCAAAGATTATCTGGTGTCTGAGGAGAGAACAACCAGCTTAAGCGATTCTTATTCTCTATGCACAGTTGAAAAATAAAGTGCAGTGTTAACTATAGGACAGCCCTCATAAAGCAGCTCTTTTCTGCATTCATTAACAAATCCGCTACTGTACACCCCAAACCTTCTGTGGTCCCAGGAAACCAGGACTGCTTTCTGCAAAAAGTGTATTTGTTCTGGTTTTCTTTTCAGTGCTAAAGCTTTTCTCCTCCTTCATTCAGTACACTGGTGGCAGTAGGGAAAAATATATTTGGGTGGGCAAAGAAGGAACAAAGTAGTTTTTGCAGGGGCAAGTTCTGTTTCACATAGGAAACCTTCCCAAACAGAACTGGGTTTTTTTATTTTGCTTTTTTAAATATATGCTGGATGTTACATGTATTTATGCAAAATACAAAATATGTAAATATTTTTGCAAAATATGCAAAATATGTAAGTCAATCTTGTTGAAGGTTTTCATCCAGTATTTAGAATTGCAACTTTAATAAAAAAAATTCAAAGGTACAGTTCTGTTCTTTCAAAACAACAAGGTGATGCTTTTTTTTCCTGAACAGAGATCAGTAAGTGGGGACAGAAGCTCACTTATGGCAGGATGCCGTGGGCCCCACTCAGTGGAATAAGCAGGAAGGTTTACAAACACAGCCAGGCTGAATTACCACGTTGGGTTACATCCAAAATAATGTGAGCAGATTTTTCCTCATGCTGCAGGATTTTCCCTTCCTCTCCCTTCTGCAAACCCCATCCCAAATTTGCTCCCAAGGGTCCTCCAACACTCCAAGCAGAATTGGTGGGTACAGGAACTGTGGGACAGAGAATCCATTCTATCCGTGGATGCTATTTTGCCGCAAGACACAGAGCTGGGCCTGCCAGTTGGCAGTGTGGAGTACTTGCCTCAGGTAGCAGATGCCGGGAGGTAGCAGTGATATGTTGAAGGACAGAGAGTGCAGAACCAGTGTGGCATAAGGGTTGGACTGGGACTTGAGAGCTATGGGTTCTAGTCCCCACTTAAGTAACCATGTAGCTTACTAGGTGTCTTTGGGCCAATCATTTACTTTCAGCCTACCCTACTTCACAGGGCTGTTGTCAGGATAAAATGGAGGCGGAATTATGCAAACTGCCTTGGATTCCTGTTGGAAAAAAATGTGGGATAGGCATCTAAGAAATAATATCAATAAATACTGTGGCATGCATTGTGCCGTCTAAGCTAGCCTACTGCCTTCAGATGCAGTTAGATGCAGATGTTGAAGAACAGTCCAGGCCAGTTTTTGCACATGGCGTTCAACAGAACAGGATGCTATTGTGTTCTTCATTCCAGGCAACAAAATATCTCAGGCTGGCCTTGGGAGATCAGGCACTGTTAGACACAATCCCTCTAAAGAGGAATGCCTCCGTAAGAACACTGTCCAGAGCTCCCCACCCTCCTCTAAGACATTAAGTGTGACTCGGTGTGGTGGTCAAGAATGCTGATCTAGGGCTCAGAGTAAAGCCTTGTTTCCCTAGCCTATAATGGAAGTGCTGTTGTGTGACTTGGGGTTTGTAGGAGAGCAAGGAGATGTTCCAGCAAGGCAGAAAAGAAGAAAATATATCTTTTTTCCCCTTTTTCATGATCCCAAACTTTCCCTGATGTGCTATACAGCAATAAAGGACCATTGAGTACCTTTTCACTATGTAGTAGGGGGATGGACAGTTATGAAGAATAGGAAAGGGAAAAAGAGCTTTGAAAGCACACAGTTGTGCTATTTACTCTAATCTTCCCTTCCAAGTTGCAGTAATAAACTGTTCTGGAATTGAGAAGGGTAATGCATGTCATTCTTTTATGTTTATTTCCCTTTATCTTTTCTCCCAACTAATGCTCAGCTACTCCCAACATTCTGTGCCTCTTGGAGCTTACTGAACATGCTCGGCTCTCCTCAGGCCATTTTAGGACCCTTCCCTTCCTTCCCTTCCCTTTCCTTCAAATATAATTCTGTTTGTGCCACCCAGTAAAGTCCCTGGAGTGTACAGAAACCCCTACTTTGTTTGTGGGTGGCCTAGTATCACGGCCAAACTGATAAGTCATAGGATCACCAGGTCTAGTATTAGAAGGAAGAAGTAGGGGCTTGCAACAGAGTGGTTGCAAGTTCAGGGCTCCTGTCAGTCTGGAACAGAGGTTTGTAGTGCTATTCAGGACTTGCGGTGGGCACGGATTCCAAGAGGGAAGGGAAAAGGACTTTTTTCCCTTTCCCACCCTTCTGAAAACTTATTCTGTTGTGCTGTATAGCTAAAGGGCTCGGGTTTGGGGTGGCTTCTGGCCTGCATCTGCGTATTCTATTCCTATACAGGAGGGTGGTAAGAGATTTATGACAAGTGGAAAGAAGAGGGTGTTCTCTTTTTTTGCCCACTTACTGAAATCTTTCCATATAGTAGAATGGCTATTTTTGAACATAATATGAAGCCCTTAGGATTCTTCCCTCCCTCGGACCCAACATGAATCCTTTTTTTTTCAACTGGTACTCAAATGCAATCCACATTCTGTGGCTCTTGGAGTTTGCCCAGTCCTTGACAGGGCATTTCTTGGTGGTTTTAATTTACAAACAAATATATTTTTGCACACATGGGGAGTCCTCAAATATGCTGACTTTGTGTGGCCTCATTTTGCTGTAAAATTGATAATCATGGAAGCACTAAATTGGAATTTATTAGCATCTGTGGTGGCTTCAGATCTGGTTTTCCAAGCAGTCTTTTCATTTGGTGCCGGCCCAGCTATTCCAGTACAGCCTTCATCTCTTTTTAGGATATAAACCATTGGAACATACTGTCTGGCCATAGGGATTTCTTTGGTGCATAGCTGGTACCTCTGTGTACTATGGGTGCTTCCAGACAAGGATGTCAATGATGCCATCGCCTTTCCTCATTCACCCAATTTTGTTGGGGATCCAGTTGATGTCCTCTTCCATTCATAACCCTCCCAATATTTTCCACCCAGTCTTTCCATCTTGTTGCTTACTGTGGCAAAACTGTTAGGGGGAAAAAAGGGAACAACAGAATACTGCCTTCTGAATGGTAGCTGCAGGAATGACTTGTCTGGAAGCTTCCAGAGTTACAAGATTAATGAGTCTCATGAGTTCTCTGAACAATTATCTTGTACAGAAGTTGGAGCACTTGAGGCTGGGATTGCAGCGAGAAGCAAATGACATTCATTGAATGTGTATTTATATTCAGAGATAGATCAACTCATCTGTATATCTACACATGTATCTCCTTAAAGGTATTGTCCTTTGAATGGTGATGTTCAGCATTTGTGCTACATTCTCTGTGAATGGCTCAATCTGGAGCATTCTTTTCCAGGACACAGAAAATAACATATGTGATATACTTACGAATAATATTGTCCCTACCCTGCAAATTATTATTTTCATATTCCAACTTGGAAGAATTTCTTTTCTTGTTTTCTTTTTGCTCTGGGTTATAATTGCTTTATTCAATCATTTGTTGTAAAGCTGTTTTGTACAAAACAAAAACAAACCAGATGTTAAATGATTCCAGCTTTTTAAAGTAAGGAAGACGGGTGGCAAGGAAGGCTGTCCGGACTTCACTAGCTATATATTGTGATGTTTTATAGATACTTACAAAGAGCCAAAGTCATAAAATTGGGTATTTCATTCTCTCTAATCTTAAATTGCTGTAAACATAGTTTTATTAAGGCACTAGTAGCATGCCTGCATTCAGAAAGATATTTAGAAAGCCCTTCTTAACCCTTTCAAATCTGGAAATATAAATGTAGCATGTTCCACTGGGGCCAGCAATGGGAAATTAATACCAAAATAGTCCAATAAATTGCATATGCCCCAACAACCCCCAATCCAAGTTTCTTCTGTTCCTTTCCTGATGTTGAACAGACTTACATTTAAGCTTTTCAGTGATATGTTTTAGGAATTCATTCCTTAGACTATGATTAGCTTTAACCCTACATAAAAGAATTAGGAAAGCCCTGCTTCAAAGGATGGCAGACTCATGTGTAGTCTTTGAAATAATTTGCTGTTTCAAGGCTTTAAAAAGGTGTAATATGCTATGACTAGCATTTGTGTGGAAAGCTTTTATCCCTATTTTACAGGGCCTAAAACATGAGACTCCAACTAACATTCAGTTGTTCAGCTTGTGTTGTATGTTGTACTCTGCTTTGGATGTTTAAGTAAAAGAGCTCTCCAAAAGTGCATTTTCTGTAGCAACATTTGTATGTTTTGATTTTTAGCTTCTGACTCAGTCTGCTTGACTGATACTTTTATACGGTTGTTTTGAGAAACTAGAATTTTTAAATGTTGTAAACTGGTGCTTTTGCACCAGAAGGACGGGATATTAATGTTTTAATATAAATAAATAAATAAATAAATAAATAAATAAATAAAAGCTTTGAAGGCACACAACTTGAACTTGGTTCTGGGTTCAAGTGAGAGACTTGGATTTCAAATTTCATAATCTCTTTATGTATTTATAGCTATTAGTTGATTAGTTGCTATGATATTTTAAAGATGCTGCAGCCCATCAATAGTCTTTGGGAAGAGAAGGCTAAAGTTTTAAAAAGTTAATGAATGTGGTAGAAATGTGCCTTAGAAGACAAGGGCTGCGATCCAAACCCCACACATAACATTTGTTGACTTTCTGATTCAGCAGACAGCCATACAATATTACGAATTCTCCTGTACTGAAAAAGTGGTTTGTGGTAAAATGAGGATAGTGGCTGAAAGAGAATGACAGCAACCCTCCAAGAATATGAGTATGTTATGGGCTTCCCCGGAATACACCCATTGTAAATATGATTTTTTTGTAATTTACAAATTTATGAATTTGTAAATTATGAATCTTAAATTGCATAGCTTCATGATAAATTTGTTGGGACATAATTTTTTTGTAACGCGTGGATGCTTCTTATCTTGATAAATCCTCTTCTTTGGTGACCTAGTAGAACAGACTTACAAACTTACTTTGCTGGATCTCTGCATTGCAACATGTTAGGTAACCTCTTGCATTGACATAATCTCTGAAATCTAGAGATCTCTATTTAAGATCATCAATGGAGGCCCTCCTAGGAGTTCCTCTTCCTAAGAAAGTTAAGGGGGAGGCTGCAAGGAGGAGGAGATTTTCTGCTTTATTTCGATTATGGAATGCTTTACCATCAGGTACCTACCTTGCTAGCTTTAGGCATCTGACAAAACCTTTTCCTATGGCACCACTTAGATTATTTTTATATTAATTTGCATGAGTTTTGATATATTAACATAATTTTTATCTTTTACTCAATTATTAATATGTTATTTTATCTTGTTTATTATGATCTTAATCGTATCATTTTATTTATGTTACCTGGAAATTTTATTGTAATGGATGCCCAGAGAGGCCAAAGCTAATGGTGGCCTTCAAACAAATCTAATAAATAAATAAATAGATTGGCAACATGCTGCTCTCTGGGTGTTTTAAATGACAACCCCAATCACCTGTACATTGGCCATGCTGGCTTGGTTTTATAATGTTGCAGTCCCAAACACCTGGAGCATGGGTCCTCAAACTACAGCCTGAGGGACGGATCCAGCCTGCCATGGCTATCCATCCGGCACCTCCGTTCACTGCCCGACTAATATGTTTTCCCATCATTTCTTCTGCCTTTTTTACCAGAAAAGCTCCAAAAGGAAGAGGCAGAATAGCTTTTGATCAGAGCCCTCCATTTGGAAGTGCCCTCAGATAAGATTTTAGCATACAGTTCTATGTGCATTTTGACTAAAAAAAAAAGGTCTTCCACCTCTCAATATGCTAGGAATTGTGGGACTTTATTCCTGTCTAAACATAGGATTGTACCCTTATATCATTCAGCGTTCCATCCAGCTTTTGTTAAGCATGCTGATGCAGAAGATCTTGTTAATTGGTCTTTTATAAGGACAAACAATTCCTTTACAGTTTCAGTTATTCTGTGACTTCTGTGACTTACAGAACTATTTTTTATCCTGCTTTTACTTAATTTCCACTTAATCCTGGGATATGATTGATTGATCTCTTCCTTTGGCAAATCAGAATGGGATTTATGAATTCTGTTTGGATCACAAAAAGGGAAAAAAATCCTAGTAAGGTGAAGTTTACAATTGTCAAATTATTGCAGTTTACAAACAGTTTGAAAAGTCTCTTGAACGTAAACCTAGAAATTAACCTAAAAAATGACCCTTGGGACTTTTTTTTGCTGCCAGTAACTCCTAAGTGAAATATTTTCATTTCCCTGTGAAACTAAATCTGTTCAGCAACATAATATACCAGTGCAGTTAAAGGCTACATACAAAACATTGTGCTTTAGAAAACTGGGAACTTTACTTTGATATCTGTTTTTATTTTTATTTCAATAATGCTGTTCGAGGAGCTTCATTTAGGGACAAACAGTATGTATATTTGAAGTTTTAAATGCTGACTCCTTTAAGGTGCAGTGTGACTGTGGTCAAACACTATAACCAGTAATCACCGTGGCATAGATTCCTATGAAGAACTCTGTTACAATCTGATTTGGCTCGAAGAAAGCAGAATAACCTGTGGCCTTCTGGATGCTTTGGCTTACCTTTCCCATGATCCATTACCATTACTGTGTGGTTCAGTCTAATATTTAGGCCAACATATCTGGAGGGCTACAAGTTGCCCAACTACTCCCCGGGCTTGAAAATGGCTTTAACTTTAGAACTTTTTGTAATGCTCCATCAATAATTTGGAGCTTTTGTGTTCCTTTCCAAATGTTTACTTCATCACACCTTCTGGTCTATGGCTATATGGATGACTGGGATTGGGAAATATGAACACATCATGCCAAAGCTTGGCAATCTTTTGGGAATGCCAGTTCATTTCTGGTTAGTCAAGGTGTTGTTTTTGACCATGCAGGTGCACCTGAAGGACTGCCTCTCTCTACATGTTTCTGTTTGGATTGTGAAATTCAGAAGTCCTTGTCTGGGTGCCCTTGCTTGAGCAAGGTGCAGCAGGTGGATATGGAGAAAGTTTTTGAGGTAGTTTTTGAGGAGCTGCACTCTGAAGAGCTGGTGCTAAACTGAGTAAAAGACAGTACTGGACTAGATGGACCAAGAATTAGTGTAAGGTAATAAACCAATAGCTGAAGCCTAATTGTCCCCTGCTATTTCCATAGACATACCTTGTCTTTATAACATGACAATGTAGAATGGCATTTTCCCATGTCTATCTGCTGGAAAGTCTGTGTCAATTAAATCAAAGGAATCAACTACAAAATGCTGTCTAGATGGCATTGTAGGTACCCCAGTTTAGGTTTCTTCCATCTGATGCCCTCCAGATGTTGACTTCAACCACTATCAAGCTCAGCCAGCACAGCCAATGGGCAGAAATCCTGTAAGAAATGGGAGAATCAGGGATGCTTGAGCACCCTACTTTCATTTGCAACCTGCTTTTCTTTTCTTTTGAACAGGAAAAGTGCACATTTTCATGTACATTTTTAAAGTGAGCATTTCCCCATTGACAAAAGCATGAAAAGTGTATTTTAATGAAAAATGCACATTTTCAAGTGCAACTTTCTTCAACTTTTTTTGCAAATTCAGGAATATGTAAACTCTTCTTCCCTCAAAAAAATCACTCTCTTTTTGGGTTGCTGATGGGGTAAATTCTTATGCTTTGCAAACTTAAATGAACCACTTTCATACCGTTATCTGGAAGTTGTAGTTGAAAAAATCTGGAGGGCACCAGGTTGAGTATGGCTGCCTTGGTTCCTCCAACTTGCAGAATTACTTGAAAACTGGGGGGAAATAAGCTCATTGAAAATGGTTGCACAAGAAGTGACAAAGGTGGATTGTGCCCATCTTGTGTGAGTGCCTGTGTGTGCAGGTTTCTAAATCTATCATAAAGTATAACTCTGATCTGTCCCTCTTGTTTGCATTGCTTTCTATCCAGTTCCTCATCTGTGGTCTGATTGCAATACGCAGTACCTTCTCATCTGGTTCCCAGCAGTTGGAATTCCTAGTGTTGTCTCCTGGCCAGCATACATAAACAGTTCAGCATTGCCCACCCACAGTCACTGCAAAGACAAGTTTTAGTGATTTGCTAGGACTTGACTGGACTTTTTAGTAGCTTTGTTAACATTTGCTTAAAATCCAAGCGTGATCTTACTCATAATCAAATGCTTCAATACCCATTCATCATTATATGCAAGTCATGGTAAAAAGAGCAGTGTATCCAAACTACAAATGTATCTGTATGTGCTTTACAGACTAATATGTTGAAGAGTGAACCAAACTTACAGTGCACTCCTAAGCACGTTAACCTAGGAGTAAATTCATTTATGTCCGTAGGGTTTACTTCCTAGAAATTGTATTCTAGATTGCAGCTTTATCCGATTACATTAACAATTACAAATCTGTCAAATTTTAGAGCTTTTATGATTATACTGAGTTGTGCCAGTACTTACCCCTCACCCATACCTTTGTTGACTGCTTTTTAAAAAGCCTTCAAAGTAATTGCAGTTATTTACTCAGTCCTGTTCAAATAAACCACTAATGCCTATTTTTGCTCTGACATTCTTTTTAAAAGACCCCTTTGTTACATTGTAGCTTTACAATTCAAATAAAGACTAGCATAAATTATATTTATTTAGTATTATTGACATGCTTTGTAGGCGCACATGGAAAGCATTCCTAACAGAATCCCAAACAATTTTAACAAGGAGAAGAAATGTGATTAATTTTGTCCAATATTTATCAGTCAAAAAGCATAAATTTAGCATTATTTTATTCTCATTATGCACAGTAAAATACATGCATAGATAGGTAATTCCTATTATAATTAATACAGTTCCCATTTAAAAATAAATGTTCCTTGTATGTATGCCCATCTTTAAGAGAATCTACCGCATTTAGCCTTAAGCAGATGTTAACTGTTCTAATGGGGTTCTAATGTAATTCTGTACCCTTTCAGGATCAGAGTATTTCTAAGTTGCAGTATTTCAGAATGTTGCAGTGTTCAGGGTTCCAGTTGGCCAGATCTCCCCTCTCTCAGGATACACTGTTTGATTCCCTCTTCTCCAACAGCTGGTCAGGGTGCCAGCTGCATGAGCACCCTCAGTCCTTATAAACACCTGGGCTTTCCCATCTCCTTTCCTTTGCTTAAAGTTTTCTTTTGCTACTTCTACAGCTCTTGAGATCCCTCAAGCCTGGTGGCACCTCTCTCTTGTGTGAGAGATGGTGATGTCTGGCTACATAAGAATCCTCAGTAGGAGAATATAGGATGTGCACTCAGGCACTATATTTGTTGGTGGGGCCAATCTAGAATAAAGAATGAGGCTTGGATCTCAGGGAGCTTCCTTTCTGCTAGGTCATTCATAGCCATCTGAGGCTCCAGGCCCAGGAGAGAACATCCTCTATTTGGAAACAAGAGGAAATCAGCAGAAGACAGAGGTGCCTTGTATTCTGAATAATTTCCCTTTCTTTTTCTGAAGGTGGCTATGAGGTGTTTGCCAGGGACTAAAAGTCTCCTTTACTGGGTCAATGATGAGTCAAGAGACAGTCTTCGATCATCTTGCCCAAAGACCATCAGTTACCTGCTACAGCTAAGCCATGATCAACTCAACTATTTCGGAGATGTCCCATGGGGTTTCAGTGGTACTATTCTGCAAAAAGAAAATGCTCCTGCCAAATGTAATCACCCATGTTCTACAACATGGGGCTATCAGTAGACTTTAATGATAAAATGTACAAAGACTTTGAAGGGTAGAATGGAAAGATGAAACTCAAAGGTCCATACCACCTTAAATTGTATGTATTATCTACTTTAAAAATAACTTTTACCTATCAAAGTGGGTTCTAGAGTAGTATAGCAACATAAAAATATGCTTACATTATAATAAAAACACAAGGAAATTTAATCCATTCAATTAAGAAGAATCAATGAGACCTCTAGCCTAGGGGCAGGCATTTAGAATTATGTGTGTGTGGCGGGGGAGGGGGTGGGAGGCTGGATGGCTCCTCCAGCACTTTCAGGGGAGAGTGCAATGTCATCCAGAACAGCTTGAACCCAGTTCCTGGACCCAGGGATTACCTACCCAGAATGCCCCAGCTTTTCTAATTTCAAGATTCGGGCTGGAAATTTATTTGAGCTCAAAGCTCCAATATAAATCTTGGGACAACTTGGATTGGTGAAAGAGGGTTAGATAAGAAAGTAGATGTATCTTGGCAGGGGTTCCTGATGCTACCATTCAGAAGGCATTGTGCAGCCATCCTGTTTTTACATTCTTTCTGTGCTAAGAAAAAAGATAAATAATAAAGACTACAAACAATTAAAGCTTATCTCAAAGCACCCCAAGAAGCATTTTGACCTCCTATAATGGGTTCTCTGAACTAAAGATGGCCCTGAAATGAGGAATTTCATAGCAAAATTCCTTGAAAAGTGGGGTGCATCCCACCTCCTCCTCATACCAATTAATGTGTAATGAGAGAAAGGAGTTTTTTGTTTTGCTCCCGGTGACATTATCATGTAACATCTTCACATCAACTAATAGCCTTGCTTTTATTTGTCAGTTAGCCCTTTGATAGCTGTCATGTCAAAGTAATTTTTTAAAAAATAAAATCTGATTAGAACCTCTCTCACTTAAGCCCATGGCTGGTACTTGCTGGACTTTGGCAGCAGGTAACCCCAAGACACTGTCCAGGTTAGAGTTCCAATTTTGGATCCACAGAAGTACACAGCTCTATATGCACACAGGTTCAAGTAGATTTAAAAAAAGTTGTAAAGAATGTTCACATTTAGAGTACTTTTTATTTATTTATTTGGCATTCTTGTGTGCCGCCCCATTTGCATAAGCCTCGGGGCGGCTTCCAACAAATAAATAACAATACAAATACATAAAAACTGGAAACATCCAGGCAAAATAATTTAAAACCAATAAATAAATCAGCAATTAAAATACCGCTTAAATAAAAAGGTCTTGTCCTGGCGCCGAAAAACAAATAACGACGGCGCCAGGCGGACCTCTCTGGGGTGCGCATTCCATAGATGGGGCTCCACTGCAGAGAAAGCCCTCCTCCGGGTACTCACCCTCCTAATATCTTTCACGGAGGGTTCCCGGAGAAGGGCTCTGCCGCCGAGGCCTTCTCTTTTTAAAAGAAAGTAGAGCTACCAACAAGTCACACCCTATTCAGTGTATCATGGGACACTTTGGAACGGCTGTCAATGGTGATGATATGGGCAAAAGTGTCAAGAGTGGCAGCCCAACCCACGCAATGGCTTACTTGCCACTTTCATTTATCCTCAAGTGGGATTTCTTACCTGGGTTCAGATGACTTGGTAATCCTTTACAGGAAAAGCAACCCTTAGAACACTCTATGGATTCTTAGGGTGGTTTGCCTGAGAAAAAACAAGCTACTTTTTGGTAAGTGGTCTGGATTCAGATGACTTGACAACCCACCATGGCTAGTTGCACACAATAAAGTTGTTGTGTCATGTGAACTAGGTTAGTGAAACAACTATTCTTTGGGATAGGGTTTAGGAGAACATTTCATCCTCTCCAACCCTCTTTGGCTCAGAGTAGTTCATCTTCAAAAACCTGATAAGCCCTAGTTGATGTGTATCAACCAAGGAAGAGAAGAAAACAGGAGGACTTTCTGGCACATGTAGCTGTTCTCATGCCAGAAAAATTCTTGACTCTTGTTTCTGGATTCTGAGCATCTCTGAAAAGTTCAACCTTTTCAGTATTTTAGCTCTACAAATTAGGGACATATTGTTAACCTACAGCATTTTTGTAGGAAATAACAAACTTTGCCAAACTTCTATGTATGCCATGTTTTCATGCTTATAAATCTTAAAGTGTGGGGGATCTTAATTTTTGAGGTTTGATGAAGTCACCAATGAGTGTAACTCCACTGACTTGACTATGTATTTTATAGCAAATGTCTTGATGAACAGTTGGAAGAGGCAAAGGGAAATGTCAGAGTTGTTAATGTGAAGAAGTAACCTGAAAGACCTTGTCCTATTCTTACAATTAGCTATGGATTCAATAGTAAAATGTTCAAATTACAATTCCATACAACCCAACCCTACCCCTTACTATGAAGTACTATACATGAAAAGTTAGATGGAGTCACTGAAGCAGTTGGTGTGAGCTTAAGTGGACTCTGGGGGATGGTGGAGGACAGGAAGGCCTGGAGTAATGTTGTCCATGGGGTCGCAATGGGTCGGACACGACTTCAGAACAACAACAATACCTGAAAAACAATATAGCACTGTATAATATAGGGTGGGTTAAATTCATTCAAGGGGGTGCCCTTTGTTGCTTTGACACAGGGAGCAAAAGATTTTGGGCCGGCCCTGACAATTACATGCAGTGTAAACTGGCCCTCGCATCACATACGTAGCTGGAATGGAAACTGCAAACCCAGGCTACTTAACCTTCAGTACAAGGTAGAAAAAATGTTGCTGTTCACTAAACAAGTTTCCTTAGAAGGCAGTACAGGAAATCTTGTTTTGACTAGGTTGGAAATAACCTAGGAATAACCTCTTTCTAGTGAAAACTATGTGAAGATGTAAAATGTGATCAAAACATATGCTCAGGTCATGTTCCTGCTTCATCAAAACCAGTTTACCTACTTTGTCTTTACATCCTGTCCAAGTTTTTATAATACTGTATATAATAAAACCTTCTTCACATTTAAACTGCCTTCAAGCTATTGACTATGGCTGTGATGTAGCACATTAACAGTTCACCTCCCAATATTTTAAATACCAGTGAAGACTTTGCATCACTTGTGAATGTGGCACATGCTCTTCATGACATTACCAGAAGACTTGTATTGCTACCAGAGCCTCCCTGCACAATCAGACAAAATATGCACCCGCCATGTTTTTATCCTTTGCTGCAAATCCTGATCCAACAACAACACGAGCATATTGCATCTGCACATGAGGGATATAGACAGCTGTGCCCCAACGGCATGCTTGTGTTGTGTTTGACCTTTGAGCTGGGATGTACTTGAATATAGGAGAGGGGGAATTCACATCCTGAAGGAATGACCAACAACCCCTAATAGTTTACAAAACTGTGGTGGTGGTGACAGTTGTGATAGCAGCAGCAGGAGGAGGTATCCTGATTACTCTTCACTCCTTTTTAAAATAAAATCTTTCCTGATGAGTTTCTCGATCGGTGCTATAGTGGTAAATCCCGAAGTGCAGGTCATACACTCCCAAAGCCACACTCCTTCTAGGACTGTAGAATAAAAATGAACTTTTGATCTCTTGCCTTGCTCTGAGTTCTGTGAATGAGGTGTTTGGATATGTCCCAGATGGAGCCCCAACACTTAAAGCAGCAGAGCAGAAGCTGTTGCCTAAAATAGAATCAAGGCAGCTTCCTTCTCCCACCCCCATGACACCCTCCCCTGCTTCCAACTTTCATTTTTGTTGGCTGCAGCTCAACAGACATTTACCTAAGAAGTCTCATTGAAATCAATGGAGTTTACATTGGAGTAATTACATGCAAGGTTGAATTCTGCCTGGAGAATGTAGCCCACAATTTTGTGAAATGTTTATCTATCATATCTCAGCCCAAACTGGAAAAAAATCTCAGACTGTTTTCATCAATTAAGTATTAAAGCACATTATTCTCTCAAATCCATCTCAGCCCAGTTTTAGAAACAAAACCACACAAAATTAAATCCATGCCATGTGCTGAAAACATTTTAAAGAGAAACAACCAAGGCATCTTCTCTTTCCCACCCATCTTCAAATTTCAGATCTGCTGCAATACTTTACATATTTATCTGAGAGTAATCCCTATTCAACTCAATGGAGTTTACTTCTGAGTAAACCACAGAATTAAACTTCAAACAGTAGACAAGCCCGGGTTTTTAGATAAATTTTGATATCTGGCCACAATATTCATTTGTTTCCATACAGCCCTAAATTCAAAGCACCACTGCTGGTTTGGCGGTAGGCAATCCCACCATGAGCATCTCTTTTACCTGATGCAGACTTAGAAAGAGCAAGAAGTATTGAAGGAAAGAAAGTAGGAAGAAGTGGTGGATATGGTGTAAAGGCCAGAATGGTTCCTGGATTTTTTTTAAAGCCCCCTGAAGTGGCATGTGGTAGAGATACTTAAGAACAATATCTTATTTATTTGGAACATTTCTATCCCATCCTATACAAACATATCAGGATGGAGATACAGAACAGCACAGTGGCAGCATGCAAAAATAGAATATAAATATCCAATAAAACCAATATTAAAAACTACAGTTAATCCTAAAAAAAACAGGGAAAATGAAAAGGGGTTGGCCTGGTGCCAAAGTGAATAATGCATCAGCGCCAGGCGCACGTCTCTGGGAAGCAGGTTCCAGAGCCAGGGCGCTACTGCAGAAAAGGTCCTTCTCTGGATAGTCACTCTTCTGATTTCCTTCAAAGAGAGCTCCTGAAGGAGGACCTCAGACACCAATCTTAGGGGCCTGGCAGATGTATATGGAAGGAGATGCTTCTTCTTTAGGACAGTGCTTCTCAACCTGTGGTCCTCTGACCCGTGGGGGGCTGCAATGTTGTCTCAGGGCATCCATGAAAGCTTGAAGAAATGTTATGGGTTTTTGCAGTTACATCTGAATGAATGAATGAGTGAATGAATGAAAGCAAGCAGCAATGGGAAATAGAACAAAATATTAATTTTCCATGTTTGTTTTGTAAAACTTGGCTTTTTAAACCTATTGCCTCAAAAACAATCAAAGGTATAAATCTGCAATGAGATTAGCTGCCTGATGGCAAATAGCAATGTTCGGTTATTTCTACACATGCTGTGAACATGCAAGTGAATGACTCTGACTGGCAAAGAGAAAGCACATAACATTTCTTGCTATTGCGCAGACAGTCAGAGACCCCAGGGCAGGGAAAGCCGAATCAGTCATTGTTTGAGGAAGCCTTTAGGCCTATTTCATAATCGTCTTTGATTTCTGCTAACCATTTGATTATTGTACATTAAGGTGGTTTTTCAATATTGCTGCAGTGGATTTCATGACAGCGCATTTCAGTTTAGCCTCAGGATGGATTGCTGGCTGAATTTGTATTTTTTATTAGTGGTTCCGTGTGGTTGTAGTTTCGGTACTAGTATGCTTGGTGGGACCCACTTTAATGAAGCACTTTTTCTCTTAAAGACATATTCTTGACCCAATGGCCCTCTTTAGGGCCGCAATGGGGCTGAATTCTGTTCAGTGGCTCTGTAAACAAAAATACATGGTGATTGAACACAGACAAACCAGGGAGGAGATGAGAAGAACTGTAAAAACTTTTAATCAAGTTTTAATGTAAAAATTGACATCAAGTCTGGAATTAACATGTCAAAATACCATAAAATGGGCCATTTGAGTGAAAAGTGTGTTGATACTATTATTTGAAATTCATATGGAATTATTGCAATAAAGATATTACAATAGGAGTATGTGTCTTAACAGATTAAGTTATTTCCTCTTCTCTCCAATTTTGAAGGCCCTTCATGGGAAAATTGAAATAAATATTTGATGCAGTCTAGTGCTTTAAATCTTGGATTAAGTTTTGGTGGTCCGCAGCCACAAAAGGTATTTAAAGGAGGTCTGTGGAAAGGTTGAGAACCACTGATTTAGGGCTTTATACATCATTGTTAGCACCTTAATTTGGGCCTGGACTTCAACTGGTAGCCAGTGCAGACTGTATAGGACCAGTGCAGACTATATAGGACCATTTTAAGGCTGAAATCATTGCAATAGCATTGCTGTTCTTGTTTATTAATAATCCTATTAAGCTCCAAACACATTTGGAACAGAAAGGAATGGCTGCCAATGTCTATGTGACCAAAGCCAACCAAATTCACCAGTCGCATATAATTATGTGGGAGGGACGCAATAAATCAAGAACATCCGCAGATGTTCATATTCTAGAAAAAGGCCTGGAATGGCAACTTCCAATTTAACCAGATTTGCCAGTTGTGCAAAACTAGAGGAACCTGATGCAATGAGACACAAAACTTCTATAGAAGGCACATTCTTTTTCCAGGCAGTGTCTAATCTATCTCAACAGGTAGATCATTGATGCCAAGTTTCATGTTAGTAGCTAAACAGGTATCATTTTTATAAGCAGTAGAATGTTGAGGCTAATAATGATGAAACTTCTGTTTTGTCACTTCCCTTTAATTTGTCTCATTTACTACTGAAAACAATGGAAGTATGTAACTGTAATCTTTTCTGTGAGTGTATATATGGGATTTCACCATCTGGGAAACTGCATTCTGGCCTGTTTTCTGGAAAATGGGCTGTTGTCTGGAATGGGAATGTGGTTTTCATGGATGTTTTGTGGTGTATTGCATCTCTCCCTTGTAGTTATGTGTGACTGGTTAATTTGGTTGGTTTTGCTTGCTTGGAAATTGCTGTTCTGGTCCATTTTCCAGAATATGAACTATTGTCCAGCCTGGATTCTGGAGAGTAGTTTCTGTGGATATTTTGTATTCATTGTATTCAATAGCTTCTATCCAGTTATGTGTGGCTGGTATATTTGGTTGATCTGGCTAACTTGGAAGTTGCCATTCTGATCTATTTTCCAGAATATGGACTATTGGCCAGAACAGGTACTGGAAATTTTGTGGCTTATTATATTAACTCACATCACAGCATTTGGTTGATATGGCTCACTTCAAAGTTGACCTTCCAGGTTCTTCCTTTCTGTTCTGTATGTGTTCTGGGCTTATCCGTTCCTTAATAATAACAATATCATTGCAAGAATTTAAGTCCTAAAATATTATTTTCAAATGTCTCTAACACATGTAATTGTTTTTGACATGTCAATTGTTTTTGTTTGTTTGTTCTTTGTTCAAATAAATGTGCTGTTCCAGCTTGTTTTCTTTCATGCTGGCTTTTACACCATCTCATATAAAGGTTGGTTGGATGGGAATGGTCTAGAAACTCTTATCAGCTAGCACAAACAGCCCCATTGTCTCTCTTGTTTAGTTGGCCAAATGAGAAAGGGAAGGGAAGGATGCTGCCTTGGTGGCATCAGAGCATCAGCTATTGGGCTAGCACCTGGATGCTCTCCTGGTAGGCCCCAGCAGCCCAAAAAGCCTGCTATAAATGTGCAACCATTGAGGACAGGAGTATATATACTACAGGAAGCTGAGCATTCATAAAGTGGTACAGGAGCTGGGAATAGTATTGTGCATCATTCATAATCCCACACGAGATGTAAAACAGGCACTTGTGACATACCACCACATTACAGCTGAGCATAACAGTAGTGAAAATATATTATCTGATGGAGAATCACTTCATCACAGAGGCAAGAGCTCAGAGGGATCTTTTGAAAATGCAGCATTCCTGAAATGGAAATACAGCCTTCAAAAGGAAGATGTGAGGATGCTTCCACTGAAATGAATTAAATCTGTACATTTCAGATCAAGAAATCTGATTTCATGGGCAGACATGCCATCATAAAGAGATTAAGAGCTGTATCCTCAAGATAGTTGAATAACTTTTGTTTCACTCCTAGAAAATATTTAATTGTGACTTTAGGCCACTATAATAGTCCAATGGATTAATTTAATCTTGGGAAACCTGAATTCAAATCCTTTTAAAACCATGGATGGCCTAGTCCACTTTTTCAACTCATTCTCCCACCTGTAAAATGGGAATAAACTGCCACATAACCATGGTCACATTATTGTTGCTAGTGCTAGACCAGAGAAGGTTGAAGGAGTTGGTTATGTTTAACTTGGAGAAGATACGTTTCAGAGGTGATAGGAAACCCATCACCTCTGAAACATATTTGAGGGGATTTCACATTAGATGACGGAGCAAATGTTTCTTTATTGCTCCAGAGGGTAGGAGCTGAATCAGTGGGCTGAAATTACAGAAAAAGAAGATTTTGACTGAGCATTAGGAAAAACTGCATGGAACAACAACCTGATCAACTGTTGAACAAAGTGCCTCAGAGGGTTTTAAGCAGTGGCTGCATGGGCATCTATCAGAGATGCTGCAGCAGCAGATTCCCTTCATTGGCTAGTGGCTGGACTAGATTCCCTGCCAGTTCTGTAATAGTGCTGTAGTACGTTCTACATGGAGCTACAGTCATGAATGTTTGTAAGGCTCCACAGGAATCTGGAACCTACTGCAATGGGACGTACAGTAGCAAATGCAAGTCTTTTGTTGGATGCATGGTTCTTCCTGCAAGCACATGCCCTTTCTTTAGGTCAACAGCCTTAAGCATAACAGCAATTTTTATTCATTTCTTTTTCTTTGGATAACATGATGTTATTTCATAGAGAGCAAGTTGAGTTTCTTCCCCATCCCTCCAACTGCAGTCCCAAATGAAATGAAATACTGTTGTGTTTTGTTGCTTTAAAATATGTGAGAATTAGACATACTTCCATTCCAGGGGCAAAATAAAACAAAGTTAAATAAAAAGTGTGCTAAATCTTTTCGAACAGAAATTAACAAGTGGTAATGATTAAGGGAGCAGCAATTTGGTTTTCTAATTGAAGAAGTCAACTGGTATGAAGTCATTCTGTGTTATTAGCACTTAATTGCATTCAGAGAACTCATGGGGTACTCCTCTTTTTTCCTCTCCTGCCCCAAATGAATTCCCAAAGCATTAAATTATAGAAGAATGTAGCTGTTTGCATACTGTTGGTCTGTTTAAAGTTCATTTAATTGCATTAGTTTAGTACAAAGCACAGAGCTGTTTAAGGCTCAGCTTGGGTTATTTTCGGGTTTTATTTGATTTTTCATTGTCAGTCTCCCTCTGTCTCTCCCTGTGATGGTTGGACTGATCTGTTGGTTCCACAATGTTCATAACAAGAAACATTCTTGGCATTATGGAACCATACCCTGTATTTTGTGTTTTCATCAGTCAGTGAGGGTGCAAATAACCAGTCATATTCAGACATATGGATTAGTGTCAGTAGTCATGGGGTTGCAACAGCACGTGCACCTAATCTAGTTTCACACCTGTTGTTGCTTGGATAAAAACTGTGTCAGTCAGGGGCATGCAGCAGGATGTGGTGACGGACTGAATACAAAATGTGTGCATGCAGAAAACTCCACTTCATTGCTTCTCTTTCACGCATGGCTTCAAGAGGCATCAGCAGCCTGCAGTTATGGGTACTTGCAAGGGCTGGGATTCACAGCTGCACCCTAAGCCCCCGGGATAGCCTCCTTTTTGCTGTCACTGACTGTCGTGCATCATCTCCAAGTAAGTGGGCAAGTGGCAAGGACAAAGTGTAGGAGCAGCAGCTGCCACTTGACTTTCCCTTTCACTCCTGGCGATAGTAAGGACTAGGGTGGTTACTTATATGACCAAAAAGAGGAGATACATCACAAAAAAGAGGGCAAAGGAGCACCCAGGTTTGCATTATATGCATGGGCACACATTTAGATATAATCCTGATAATTTAAATAAAAATGCAGCATATTTCACTGTAGTGGGAATACTGTGACTTGCCTGCTGCCTGGGTGTTATCAGTGGATGAGAAACATCAAGGCCTCTGACACTCTCCTTTCATACAGCTCTTTGTCTTTAAACCAGACCTAGACTGGGCAGCCCACCAAGTAATGGGCGGTCCTCTGTAAAGTAGGACACATGGTCACCCTAGCAAGGAGAAAGGTCCAGTCAAGGAGATGGGCTGTCAAGAGTACCATGACAAGGGATGTCCCATATCAGGAGCTGCAACTTTCAATGTGCTCAAAAAGGTGTTGGGGTGATGCTGGCAGCCAACTGAAAACTAAAGGAGTACACCGACATTCCTTGTTTCTGATGTTTCCATAAGCAATGGTGCTCATCATTAAACAACATGAAACTGTCTTCAAGAGGGGTTCATCAGCAGGCTTCAGAGTATGTCACATTTTGCAAAAGTGCAAAACAAACAGCCCTAAGGATGCAGCGAGTGGAAATATAATTCCAAAACAACACTGCAGGGACAGAACATAGTTCAGGGGTCGACAACCCGTGGCTCCGAAGCCGCACGTGGCTCTTGAATCCCTCTGCTGCTGCTCTGTCGCTCAAAACACGTGCCGGCACAGCCACCGATCTGCGACACACGCCGATTTACTGTGTTTTTTCCCCCAGTAGGCCAACCATGGATAAATCAAAGAAAAGTTCATGAAGAAAACTGGATGTTTAATGGTACGTGGGTAGGTTAATTTGCTTTTACTGCTGACGAACTTATGGGGTTTGCTGTTTAATGCATGCAGCCCTTTAGCACTGACTTTGACTCTGCAGGAAGCTGTTCTGCTATTGAAAATATATGAAAGGAGTGTATAATGTAAGATTAAAAATAACAGTTTTTAGTGACTGAACAAGAGCTGCAGCTAAATCATAATGAAGATATGGATCTACTTCCTTGTTTCAAGAAGATTCTTATAAAAATTCCAGCAACATTATTACATGGGGAGAGGAATGTTTGTTCAATATTTCACCAGATTATTATATATATTTGTTGTATTGCAGAAACTCTACTTACTGTATGAAAGTATCAGTCCTTTTTTTATTCAGGTTGACAGCTGACTGCATCCTCCAGTACATGTGATAAAAGGATGAGGGCACACAGAAGCAGACGGCATTTTTGGTTTGCTGCAGTTGGATAATTTAAGTTTGGCTTTTTATTTCATAAATATGAGGAGGAATCAAATAGACACTGAGTATTTTATTTAAAAGTAACCTTCAACCCAGCGTTTTTTTTTTTTTTGGAGTTCAAAATGTTTTTGTTATATGCAGAAATAAAAATTTGTTTTCTCTGTAGCAGTTCATTGATTTCATAAATGCAACACACTATAGTTTTTTTATACATAGCATAAAGGTAAAAACCGATATATGCAGTGTTATCTTCATTTTAGATGTCAAAAGGATTTTGCGGCTCCCAGTGTTTTCTTTTCTGTGGGAAATGGGTCCAAATGGCTCTTTGAGTGTTAAAGGTTGCTGACCCTTGACATAGTTGAATGCTGATTGGAGGGCTTTTCTACAAAAGGCATTTATTGTGTGCCCATCATTCTGCACTCATGGTTATTTACCCATTCTGTTAACAACATTGTGAGCCTCCATTTCTGCTTCTTTGTCTAACCCGCACTTTCAATGTTTGTTGTTTTAGTGCAAGGAAAATAAGGCATTTATTTGAGAAAATGAAAGAAAGCATGATTTCCTCTTTTGTATATGTGCTATTGCACTGCAGCACAGTGCCACCTAAAGGTAATATAGCTGAAAAATAGAAAAGGAAATGCTCTGTATAATGCTCAGATCTCAATTCTGCAATGAGACCAAAAGCAGATGCAGTGGATTAACTGCCTCTGAATAGCAGGGAAGTGGTGGAAAACTTTGTGAGAGGTGGTCAATGCTGGTGTGTCTGGCTGACTCAACTGGTTACCAGGAGCACATGACCCTGCAGTATATTATGACAGGCCCTACTGGTGGCCATATGCAGGAGGGGAAAAAAAGGAGAAAACTTTACACTCCAAACTAGAATTTCATGTTAATCAACTTATGTTCCATTCATTTCAGTGGGTCTAGTGTAAGGAGAACTAACTTCATCCATCATGTCCAAGAAGAATTCTTGCCAACGTTTCCAAGAAGAATGAAGTAGTCATCATGGGGGACTTCAATTTCCCTGATGTATGCTGGGAGACAATTTCCACCAAACATGGCCCTTCCAAGAGGTTCCTGACATGCTTTGCCAACAACTTTCTCCAGCAGAAGGTAGAGTAAGGAACAAGAGGATCAGCTATCCTCGATTTAATACTAACAGGGATGACCTTGTGGACAAACTAGCAGCAATGGGAACTCTGGGGGAAAGTGACCATGTGATACTTGATTTCTCAATTATAAAGGAGACAAAGGTTAACTACAGCCAAACACATACCCTGGATTTCAAGAAATCCAACTTTATGAAACTCAGAACAGTGATAAGTGAAGTGGCATTGCAACATGCTCTTAAGGGAAAAGGAATCCAAGAAGGGTGGGAAATCTTGAAAAAAGATTTTCAAGAAACAATTCCAACAAGAAAAACATGTGGAAGACAAGAGAGGAAGGGCACATGGCTCCACAAAAAGTTAAGTGACTACCTGGAAGAAAAAAAAGAACATGTACAGGAAAGAGGGCCAGGGCACAAAGGAGGAATATAAACAAATAGCAAGGAATTGCAAGGATGGCATCAGGAAGGCCAAAGCAGGGAATGAACTAAGAATAAGAAGGGATGCTAAGAACAACAAGAAAGCCTTCTTCAGATACATCTAGAACAAAAGACATGAGAAAGAGAAGGGTGTCCAGCTACTGAAAGTGGATGACAGAGTGATAACAGATGATAAGGAAAAGGCAGAGGTGCTTAATTCCTGCTTTGCCTCAGTCTTCTACAACCAAGGGGAAATCTACAACCAAGAGGAAGTACAAACTGAAAGTGAGAGATGGCAGCCCAAGAGTGACAGACAAACAGTCAAGGAATACCTAGATGAAATAAACATGTTCAAATCTCCAGAGCCCAATGAACTCCACTCCAGAGTTGTAAAAGAACTAGCAGAGGAACTCTCACAACTATTGGCTATTATCTTTGATAAATCTTGGAAAACAGGAGAAGTGTCAGGTGACTGGAGAAGGGCTAATGTTGTCCCTTTCTTCAAAAAGGGGGAAAAAGATAAACCCGGGAAGTACAGACCAGCTAGTCAGACATCAATCCCTGGAAAAATTCTGAGGCAAATTATTAAAAAATCTATCTGCAAGCATCTCGAAGAATATGCAGTGATTAATAGAAGCCAACATGGATTTATCAAAAATAAACCCTGTCAGACTAATTTTTTGACTGGGTAACCTCTCAGACAGACAGAGGAAACACTGTGCACATAATCTACTAGAAGTGCACTCAGCTTGGGCTAGGGAACATTTGGAGTAGAAAACTGTTCATGCTCCATCTGCTGACCCTCCTTTACAAGAGGTCTTCCTACCACACATGCACATATTCCTGAAATTGCAGCATATGCAGGTTTGGGAATATATATACATTTGCAAAGATGAATATCTAGTTATGCTCTTTGGGCCAATTCACACATTATTCAGCAGCAGTAAACTTAGTTCACCAACCAATCCCAGCTCCCTGAAGAAAATACCTGGATGACAAACAAGTTGGCAAATACTGTGTGTTGCATCTGCCCTTTGCATTTTTAGATGTGTGGGTCAACTATATATGCTTTGTGAATATAAAGTGCCCTTTGCTTCCAAAATAAACATGTTTATGAATAGACTGCTGTTCATTAGCTGTGTTATGTGGCTAGCCTAAGGCCACTGGGAGGCTGCAGGAGGAAAAACAGCAAGCAAGGGGATGACCAACATGGGTCATCCATCAGCCAGAGAAGGAGCAGTTGCAGTGAATGCACTTTGCCCTCTCCCAGAAAGAACACTTGGCTGCAAGAGACATTTGCTCTTGGGACTGTAGCAGGAACACTCTGGCCCCGTCTGTCAGTCAATGGAACATGAGCCAGCAATTGCTATTCATGCAAGGGCCCCAGCAAGGGAAGACTGGCCAGGCCTCAGGAGCATTTAAATGCCCCCGTGGCCTGGTCCTACTTTGCAAAATCACCCTCTCTCTTCTTCCTTTTCGTTCCACTCCTTTTCTTCTGTGTGGCTTGTCATTTCATTTTGTAATTCTGTCTCTCTTTTTATTGATGTGTGCAGCTTGGAGGAGTAAGAATTATCTGAAGAGCAGATAAGTAAATGAACGTCATGTCCAGGGAGGATTACAGGCAGAAGGAAAGTCAGGCCTAGCTCAGTGCTGACTACCTGGCTCTCCAGAATTTTAGGCAGGGTTTTCCCCAGGCCTACCTGGAGCTGCCAGAGATCAAACCTGAGTCCTTTTTCAGGTAAGGCATGTGCTCTTCCCCTGAGCTACAGCCTCTGCCCAGAAGGACTAAGGCTTGACTGCTGTAGAATCCCTCCAGTTTCATGAAAATGGACATCGCATCTGCTCACTGCGGCCATTGTGTATTGTTATTATAGAGAGCTTTAACCTATATACTGCACATAATGAGAGGTTACAGAGGCTGGTTAAGTTTGAAAATGGGGGAAAGAACACCAGGAAGCATTGCAGTTTTCTTTTTTATATAGTTATGGGACCATTTTATGCTTCTTGCCACACCCTTGTTAAAAACTGGCTCAGCTGTGTGGGAAGAGAGACATAATTGATGGCATGAATTTAGTAGTGGACGTTGGACATTATAGGGCAAGAAAGGAAGGCTGAAATCAGTGAATTATTAAGTAACAGTAAACCACTGTTCTCTCTTGTTTTAAAATTTATGATTACAAAAACAGTGCTTTTTGTGCAGTTACAACAGGAAAAACATCTGACACTCATTAAATGTATAAATGCAAGTACAGTATATTAACACACAACCTGTACCGTGCTGAGTGGATAATCCACAATTCTTTGGTTATACACATGCACAGGGAAATGTGCGGAGACCATCCCACCAAGCCAAGGCAAACAAGAGCTCCAAAGACCTTGCATACAAATGCCTGCTTCAGAGTTTGTCCCTTTTTACTCTTCACAAAAGCAGCTTCACAGGGAACAATTGCAGGCAGAGGAGGAATGGGCACTTAACCCTTGCATGCTTCAAATTGCCTTCAAACTCCATAGTCCTTAGGAAGGGATTTGGCCCACAGAGGTTCCCCACTGGGATTTGACCCCTCCAGGCTCTGCTTCCTTGTGAAACTCCTACTCTTATCTTCATCCACATATGGAAAATAACAGGAAGGGTGCAGTCAGAGGGGCAGAGGTGCCCAGGAGCAAGGGAATTCAGGAATTTAGTGATGCCACTCTTTTATTAGCAGCAGTGTTCCTTCCGAGCTTAGCTGTAGTCCTCACAGTGGCTGAGGGAAAATGAATATTCCCAGAAACAGTACTTTGTCCCTGCCTGTAAGGAAAAGTACTTTGGGTGGCTTGGTTTCAAATGGGCAATTAACACCCATTAGATTTACAGAAGATCTGGTGGAAATGAAAACTACTAGAACAGCTTTGTTGATGCAGATCAAGACAGCTGCTTCAAGTTTGGGACTACCACTGGATGTGTTGCTATGGTTATTGTCATCATAAGCCCCATAATTCAGAGTTTATAACTACATCACTGTATAAGGGACTTGCCCATGAGGTGCCTTCCCTATCTGGGAGAATGCAGCATGCATAAAGCCAGTGCTGCTGATCTGGTAGCTAGAGTTGCCAGTGCAGTCGGGTGGTGGTGGTGGTGGGGGTGTTTGCTGCACACCAGGGTCCCCCAGTGGGGAAGGCATACATGTAGTGATGTTGGGTCCTGAGTGACATGCCAGTCCCCCGTTAGGGGATTTTGCCATGTTCTCATTTGGCATGTTGAAGACAGTGGGATATGTGTGTGTCATCTAGCTCTTACCCCCAGTTCAGTTTCCTAGTCATGTTGAAAGGTTTGCATTGTAGATGATTTGGAATGAGGATGGGGGTACATGTCTCACAACTGATTTTCCAGTATCAGACATTCAAAGTGAAACCACTTTTCTTTTCTTACTAAAGCAGTAGAAATCTCCTATGTGCATTTACACCTAATATTCATATGCAATAAATAAAAGTTTCTATAGGGTGTTCAAGGATACGCTGCAGGGCCGTCTTAACGCATGGGCCTGATGGGCATTTGCCTGTGGGCCCCATACTAATCTGTGCATGTTAACCCTTGGAAAATTGGAAAACTTCCAAAATTAACAGTAGTTGTAGTTGTCATAGGGGCTCCAGTACACTGCTTTGCCCAGGGCCCATAATGCTGTTAAGACGGCTCTGATAGGCTGGACATGCACATGGTAGGCATGTCATGAGTGGAGCTGGCTGAGCCTCAGGTCAGACTAGATGGCCTGGAAGGCCCCTTCTGACCCTCTATGTTTCTAAGTTGCACAATGCATTCTCCTTCTTCCTATCAACAAACCAGCAAAGCCTAGTCTCAGGCACTCTGGGGTGGCTTGAGGAGGGTGGTTAGGTGCAACAAGAGCAATGTTAGAAGCTGTGGCGGCAGTCTGTTGGAGAAAGAGGGTGGCAGAAAATCGGTCAATATTCCATAGCTCTTGGTGATATGAAGGTTTGGTGGGTTAATTTGGGCTTAGTAACACTGGTCACCCTTGCTCTACATTTGTGCTTCCTGAATGTCATTAAAAAAGCTTATTCCATCCCATCACCAGATTTATTTATTTATTAAAACATTTCTATGCCGCCCCCATCGCAACAAAGCCTCGGGGCAGCTCACAATATATATATATATTTTAAAAAAAATTTAACCCCCCCCAGTGCATTCTCAGCTAATTTAAAATCCTAATAAATATAATAATTTAACAACTAAAATAAGATTTAAATAAAAAGGTCTTAGCCTGGCGCTGAAAAACAAATAATGACGGCGCCAGGCGGACCTCTCTGGGGAGCGCATTCCATAGATGGGCTGCCACCGCAGAGAAAGCCCTCCTCCGGGTACTCACCCTCCTAATATCATTCACAGAGGGTCCCGGAGAAGGGCATCCGTTGCTGATCTCAAGGGGCGGGAGGGCATATATGGGCGCAAGCGTTCCTTTAGATACCCAGGGCCCAAGCCGTTGAGGGCTTTATAGGTCATAACCAACACCTTGAATTGGGCCCGGACTTCAATTGGGAGCCAGTGGAGCTGACAGAGAACTGGGGTTATACGAGAACAACGCCCAGTCCCCGTCAGCAACCTGGCAGCTCTATTCTGCACCAATTGAAGTATCTGGACCATCTTCAAGGGTAGCCCCACGTAGAGCGCGTTACAGAAATCTAATCAGGAAGTCACCAGCACGTGTGTCACTGTCGCCAGGCAGTCATTCTCCAGGAAGGGACACAGCTGATGTATCAGCCGAAGCTGAAGGAAAGCGCTCCTCACCACCGCCGTCACCTGGGCTTCTAGAGACAGCTCAGGGTCGAGGAGCGCTCCCAAGCTGCGAACCCTGTCCCTCAGAGGGAGTGCAACCCCATTTAGGACAAGGCCCAAGTCTCCCATTCTGAGGCCCGAGCCACCCACCAACAGGACCTCCATCGTGTCTGGATTGCGCTTCAGTTTATTGGCCCTCATCCAGCCCATTACCTCGGCCAGGCACCGGTTCAGCACACCCACTGCCTCACCTGGATTGGTGGAAAATGAGAGGTAGAGCTGGGTATCATCAGTGTACTGATGATTCTGCAGCCCACACCTCCTGATGACCTCTCCCAGCGGTTTCATGTAGATGTTAAATAGCAAAGGGGACAAAATGGACCCCTGCGGAACTCCATGGCATAACTGCCATGGCGCAGAGCCATAGTCCCCCAGCACCACCTTCTGAAATCAGCCGATGAGATAGGAGCGGAACCACCGCCACGCGGTGCCTCCCACTCCCAATCCCGCTAGCCTATTCAGAAGGATACCATGGTCGATGGTAGCGAAAGCTGCTGAGAGGTCCAGGAGAACCAACAGGGACGCACTCCCCCTGTCTCTCTCCCTGCACAGGTCATCATACAGAGTGACCAAGGCAGATTCAGTGCCATACCCAGGTCTGAAGCCGGACTGAAATGGGTCCAGATAATCAGTTTCATCCAAGAGTGCTTGGAGTTGTCCCGCCACCACCCGCTCTAGCACCTTGCCCAGAAACGGGATGTTGGCCACCAGGCTATAATTGGCGGCCACCTCTGGATCCAGGGATGCCTTCTTTAGGACTGGCCGGACTACCACCTCCTTTAAAGGGGCAGATACCCGGCCGTCTCTTAAAGAGGCATTGACCACCTCCAGGATCCAGGTCCCAATCCCGTCCTTTGTTTTCTTGAATAGCCAAGATGGGCATGGGTCTAGTAAGCAAGTGGTAGGACGTACTCGTCCAAGCACCTTGTCCACATCATCAGGCCTCAACAACTGAAATTCATCCATTAATTGTGGACTCGACGGCGTCGATTGATAGAAATATGTTTGCAATACAAAAAAGGGGAATAAGGATTGTTTGGCTGAGCAGAGCAAAGGTATATAGAGAGTGAGAAAGCATCTAATGTAGCACAACTGGGAGAATAGCTGCTAAATTCCCTCCAACAGAGAACCTACAAGCGGAAGTGTCATCTATTATGATAAATAGGCTGCATTTGGCAGAGTCCCATCTGCTCTCCAAATGTTGAACAGTTTGGGTAGCTGAGAGGTAGGAACAGGTGGGTCTTTGCAAAGCCACCTCAGAAAGACAGGGATAAAGATAATTTATTAGCAACAAGGGACACTGTAAGATATATGGCTGGCCTGGGAACAAGGCCTCTGCTTCCCTGCTGTATGATAATGGCATAGTGAAAGGAGCCAGAAAGCCATGCTTTCCAGCCTGTTAGATAATCCCACTGTGACAGAGTTTCCGGTCTGAATTCTATACTTCAGCACACTTAGTGTTAATCCTGACCTGCGTGTACATTGTCCTTTATTCTTTAGAACAGGAAAGTCTGTGTCCCAAAATCCTGAAAGGGGTATTTGGAAAAGAATCATTTAATTTTGGGATTAGCTCCATATATGAAAGACACCCATCATTTGATTTTCCCTTCTACAGCTCCTTAAATTGCCTGTGCTTCTCTTAGGTCACTGTGAAGCTTGTACTCTTTGAATATGTCAGGTCTATAGAAGAGGGGATGCACAACCGTTTTGGTCCCAGCAGCCTCACTGGGAGTGCCTTGTGGGTATATGCGCATGCCAGTGTGGCATAGTGGATGTGACTGGGATTCAGGTGATCTGGGTCCCTGCTTGGCCACGAAGACAACTGGGTGACTTGAGGCGAGTCACAGACTCTCAGCCCAACTTACCTCACAGGGTTGTTGTTGTGGGGGTAGGATAGTATAAGAGAGCAGGAGGAAAAGAATTATATAAGCCATCTTGAATTCTTACAAGAAAACAGGTTGGATATAAATCTAATAAATAAATAAATACAATAAATGCCTACAACAAGCAGGTGCTCATACATAGACATGCATACAAGCCTGCAGTTTTCTTGCTAGTGCTAGCTGGAGGAATCCCTTCCCTTATACTTGATCTCTCAGGAGAGGGCAGAGATAAGGGATGGGATTCCCTTGCTAGTGATAGCAAAGGAATCCCTGGGCTTTCTCTTCCTAATATGAACCAGAGGAAGTCCAAGGATGCCGCTGCTGTGCCACTTCCAATGGGGTCTGGCAAATTGACAGAAATGGCTTGGCAGGTTACAGGCAGCCTGTGGCCCACACTTTTTGCACACCTGGATCAGAGCCTAATATGAATGGATTGTGTGATTGTTTCTCAGTCATTAAAGGATGCATCAACTGAAAATCCTCTGACCCTCTAGCAGAACTGAAAGGTTAATTCTGAAATACTACCAAGATACAATAATGAGCCTGCATGAACCTCATGCTAATGCTGCGGCTTCTCTCCCTCTTCCCTGTTGCATGCTGTGATTGGTAAGCCATATTCTGGCAGTGTAGCTGACTATACTTAGTGTAGCAAGCTATTATTTGGGTTTACCTAAAACCCAGGGTCAAACTTTGGTTGGTGATCCTGGTTTGCAGTTGCAGACAAATGGAAAACTTAGTTTGCCCATTTGGATGAATCTGTTGCCTGTAAGTAGTGCATGAGCCTGGGTATCCTTAGGGTCCATTTTCATAATGTCAGACTATTGCTTGGCATTATGCCCAAATAGCATAAGTATCTATTATATCAGCTAAGTATCTGTTCTAACGTGATAAACACTTCTCATAAGGGCAGCACAATTTTTTTATGGGGTTTTCCTCTGGCCATTAACATACCTTCTTTCAGAAAGGGGTTCTTTATCATCTACATGAAGTGGATAATTATGAAGACTTTTCCTGGCCTCTGCTGTAGCAAGAGTGCTGTAGGTGTGTCTGAAATATGAGCGGCACACACAAGCATTGACAACAACCTATCCATACAATTTATAAGCCTATTTAGAGGGCCCAACCTATATTTCTATCATTTCAAAAATGTTGGCAAGGAACCCTTCCTGCAGCTGTTACAGGAGGGCTGCGAGTTGGAGCAAACAGAGGAACACACAGAACATTGCCAAAGGCAAGTGGGCAGGAGCGATACTGTTAGAAAAACAATAAAAACGCAACATCAGCCCAACATTATCCAGACAGACAATTTCCCTATCACCTGAGATGGAGGTTAAATCATCAGAAGCACATTTCAGTTATTCAAGCAGCTTGAAATGTGATAGCAGCACATGTATACCTTCAGGTAGAAGGAGCCACAGAAAATCTGTGTTGACTGTAGCAAGAAAAGCAGATTCTCTTTTATCCTAAAGGAAGATTCAGAGAGTAGATGATCTACAATCCTCTAGCCTCCTGGTTCCTTTGAACCAGTACCCTTTCATGGTTCCAGTCAGGGAAGGAGTGAAGAACCTCTTGAACCTGAAGACAACCTTCAGTTTGAAGAACCTTTCAGGGGCCAATTCCCAGTGGTGGGCAGGGCAAAAGGGCAAAACCAAATACAGAGGAGCTGGGGACAAAATATGCTCCTCAGAAAACTGAAAACTGCCCTCCTCCACCAGCATATTGCAGCTCAAGGTTCTTACTTTGCCTAGGTAAGCTTTAAGAGGGACACTTCAGTCTTTCAGAATAGGGAACAACCTGCACAAAAGCTGGGGAAAATACCCAGAAATCACTGTTTGGGGAAAAGAGGATGGGACCTTTCTTCATGTTAATTGGCTATTAATTCAATGCATTTACCTTTGTTTTCATCGCAAAATTAATATTCAAGCACTATCCAAGGAATATATACTTTCATTCTTTTCTGTCAAATATCCTCTAGGTGGCACTACCGTGTATCAGGATAGCCCAAATACACAAAAGGAAATAATACTTTCTTTTGCTTTCACAATTAAATACTGGTTTTAAAAAGTGCTGAAAATGTGCATTAGTCACAGAAGTGAAAGCAGAGGGTTACAATGCCTAAATGATCCATAAACAATAGTGAGTAAGGAATGATGAGTGCATGATAAATACTTTGTATAGAAATGACACAGGTGAAGTGAAAGTGGTCATCTGGAGAATTGCAGAGGGCTCATTTGAGCCCCAGGAGGGCTAGTAATGGCCCCAGGCTTGAGATTACCCACCCCTGAGGTACAGAGTGCAGACCTTTGGATGCCTTTGGATATTCTGGAGTAGATCTGCTTAGGGTTTTGTGCAGAATTTGCCTTCTGTGGAACAGCTGTAAGATTCCCTTGGTTTGTCTTTCCAGACTCCAGTCCATGTTGTAGCAGGCCAGAGTCCAGGTCCCTGGCCAGTGCACTCAGAAATCATGTAGCAGCAAGTGGGGAAGAAGGTTGACCACCAGGAATGGCAGCCAGCATTTATTTATTTTTATTTATTTATTTAAAACATTTCTATGCCGCCCCCATCGCAACAAAGAATACATAAATACGTGCCTGCTCACTGTGCCTCTTTTCCCTGCACCCCACCAGTGGTGGGTTGTACAACTGGGGGTTGGCAAGCATTCGTCGTCTGCTTCTTGGCTCAGCTTGCTTTGCAGGACCTAGCTGAGTCTGAGAGGAAGTCTGTGGATACCGGAGGGATAGATTCCAAAAGGTGCGTCCCAACCCTGGTTCTCCATACTTTCTTGGCCATTTTTCAAGAGAGGAGTTGAGCCTACCACCATGAAAAGATCTGCATTCTCAAAATGTACTATGCTCCCATACTGTTCCTGTTTTTGGTAAGCATGATAAGTAACTTGTTTTTCTTATAGTTACACTAAACCAGGGGAGGGCAACTTGTGGCCCTTGAGATGCTTTTGTCTACACCTCCCTTGAACCTTCACTATTACCTATGCTGGTTAGGGCTGATCCTTTAAAAAATAAACTTCTGGAATAATATTTCAACTTCTAAGCCACTTACTAACACATCAATAACTGCTATTAATTGCAGTGTTGGTTTCTCCCAATCCTGGCTTTGGGCACTATGTGTAGGCTACCAGCCAGTGCCCCACTTTACTGAGTACTCAAAACTACGCCATCACTTGAGAACCAAGAAAATAAAGTACGGAAGAAAGGTTGAATCTCTTCCAGCCTGTGGGCCAGATTCTATTCCACAGAAGTTCTTATGGTGGGTGAACCCAAAGGCAAAAGGAATTGGTCAAAGTTAAAAATAGCAGTATATTTTAGCTTAATACTTTTACTGTCTGTAACTAAACTTTATGAGAGGTAGTTCAGCCTTTTAGAATGGAGAAAGCTGCACAAAGCAAGGAAGTAAAAGGAAATGATGAAACTAGTGGTAGTTGGAGGAAAGAGGGTGGAGCCACAGGAGAGAACGATGGCTGAGTGGGAGCCCCACTGGCCCCCAGCCCTGAGGGTCTGTACCCCTGCCACAAGGGCATATTGCAGCATTGACGTGGAAAAGGAAATCTTCTTTTCATGACGTATCTCTAGTCAAAAGAAACAGAAACTATGAATATATGGGGCAGATTTGATTGGCCTCAAGCCTATGTATGTAAGGGTGATGTCAACTTTCTTCTTATGCCCACAAAGTGACAACGGCAATTGTCTCTGAATCGTCTTGCTCAGCTCTCCAGGTTATTGTGCTGCAAAACGTTTCCCTGTATTTGAACAATATTTTGCAGCTAAGGTTATATAGGGAAAGGTATTCAAGTTATTTTTCCATTGTCTTGGATCTGTTTCAAACTTTCCATTGAGAAAGTAAGTTTGTTTTTATAGTGTTTATTTTAGGTGGAATTGTGTATGTGTATCCCCAAGTTTGATAGCTGTTTGTGTAAATATATGCATTTTTAAAAGAAAAATCAGATCCAGATAGATTTTGCTTAGAGTCAGGGTCAGGGGCTGGGATGTGGATGGCCAGAGACAAGACAAGAGCAATAGAGGCACCAGGACCAGGGCAACAGAACTTCAGGCAAGACAGGGTCCAAATGGCAAGTGGGGCTTAATGGCAAGTCCGAATCATAGCCATGTTACAGGCTGAGGTCAGGAACCAGAAGAATGCATGAGGGCAGAACAAGGATGTGGTCTGGAACTAGCCAAGGGCCAAGAACCAGGAGGATGAACAGAGGTACAGGTGCCTTGGACAGGAGAGCAGGGTAGGAGACACAGCACGGCAGGATACATGTCATGGCAGGTTACACAGCAAGGCAAGATGCACGAGACAACAGGAACCAGAGGTACCCAAGGGTCAGGCGAGAGGCAGGAGCTGAACCCCAACTCACAGGAGGCCCTGCACTACGCAGGTAACATGAGGAGGCAGGATATAGGTCAGGCAAGAGGCAGGCACACCAGCCAGGCAACATGGCAAGGCAGGAACCACGAGCAGGAATCAGGAGCACGAACTAGTAGGCAGGTTGCAGGCACAGCAGCACACAGGCAAACCTGACATGACAAGGCACTGCTGGGGGAACACAGCAGGAGGTCAGCTTTGGAGGGAAGAGCTTTCTTTTATACAGCTCGTCCCCCAACTGCCCTGGACACCCAGCTGGAACTCATCAGTAGAGCTCCAGCAGAGTTTGGGACTGATCCTGAAAATCCAGTGGTAGTTGTTCCGGTTCCAGAGCAGCCCAGATCCAGACATTTAAGCCTCTCATACATCTTGTGTAACCCAATAGTAGTCAGTGTGTAAAAAATTGCACACTCCAATGGGCATGAAGTATAAAAAATGTTGATACAAAGTTCATATATCATTTCATCATCATCATCATCATCATCATCATCATCATCATCATCGGATCCTTTTGTGCGAAGCGCATAGGGCAGCTCACATATAATTTAGGTTCACATTTTTCAGAGCCAAGACTAGTCACGGTTTCAGAAACGTTTGATTACATCCTCAACTTTTACTCAGTTCGGGATTGTTGTTTTGTTTTGCAGATGAGAAGATTTCTTTGACCTTTTGGTTTTGTGTAATAAAAGTTTTGTGACAATGGGTTCCATGTAAAGTCTTGGAGGTTTTATAGATCAGCCAACATCATTTTATAGTGTTAGTTACAGATTTTGTGGCACTCTGTAAACCTGTGCTAAAAATGAAAACAAAAAAGCTTACAAACATAAGACTTTGTAATCATGCACATTATTATGAGGTTGTGGTCCATCAAACTATCTGAGAAAGCCTGCAGTTAAAACAAATAATCTCATCAGTTATTGCCCAATTTCCCACTTCCTGTGTCTGGGCAACATCAGAAGGTGGAACCATTTCAGATTCTAGCAGTTATTATTGTGTATCAACATCCTGTGATAGGATGAAGATGTGTTCAATTAGATTTCCCTTAGTCTAGGGAAATCTAATTCCCTAGACTAGTTTATACATGCTTTCACACAAATTCATGTTTCATTAGCTGAGAAATGAGACACCACTGAGAACTAGGATGCCACTCAAAAGTGTTATCCTTGAGATGACACTGGGTGACATGATAAATGGTAAATAGGACATGTAGTGCTAGATCTGCTGTGGTTCTTTCGGAGATGCATGTCAGCACTTGCTCATGTTTCAGTCATCAAGTGATGAACATGCATGTGTGAACTAGTCCTTAGCATGGGTCATTTTTTACAAAATACTCAAGTTATGGGAATCAAATTACAAAATACGTGTGTAATGGATCTTTTAAGGACAGAACGGCACATTCTT
The DNA here is from genome assembly GCF_004798865.1 of Varanus komodoensis. NCBI lineage: Eukaryota > Metazoa > Chordata > Lepidosauria > Squamata > Varanidae > Varanus > Varanus komodoensis. The sequence goes on along the minus strand of NW_025336087.1, from coordinate 42,116,928 downwards.
TAAAATCCATGGAAGCCCAATTCTTGGTACTGAAGGAGAGCTTTGTGAATACCCTGGACCAGCAGAAAGATGAACAAATGGAACCTAGAGTAAATCAAGCCAGAACTTTCCCTGGAAGCAAGAATGACCAAACAGGCTGTCATACTTCAGACACACCATGAGTAGGAAAGACTCACTGGATAAGACAATCATGCTAAGGAAACTTGAAGGCAAAAGAAGAAGAAGAAGAAGAAGAAGAAGAAGAAGAAGAAGAAGAAGAAGGAGAAGAAGAAGAAGAAGAAGAGAACAATTATGAGATGGATTGACTCCATGAAGGAAGCCACAGCCTTGAGTTTAGAATTGCTGAGCAGGGCTGTCAAGGCCCGGACAAGTTTGGAGGGCATTCACTCACAGGGTCACCATAACTCAGAAATGGCTTGGTAAGATGTAACAGCAACAAAAATACCTGAGTGCAAAATGTGGAGAGAGCTTGTAGGAAGCAATCCTTCAATGGACATGATTTGCTTATTCTTTGGTTCTGTCTGATTAACCTGCTAGGATTGGAAAGAAATTTCTCCCTAGACTAGCATGGCATGACTTGATCTTCTACTGCTATATGGCATGGCTTAGTTGTGTAACTAATATCAAGGTGCATGACTCATATGTAGCTGTCTTTCCTTTTCAAGTTGGAGCTTTTCCCATTCAATTTTTAAATAAATAATACAATACTCTTATGTTGGGTGCTGTTGAAAATCATATACTTTATAAATTAACAATTGCACATCAAGGGAAGGAATCAATGAGGAAGAACAAGCAGGAGGAGAACGGTTTCCTTGGATGCATGTAGAAAAGAGTAACCAACTATGGTCTGGATTGCATGGATTGAACCACATAATGCCGAGGTGTGGATAGACCAGCTTCACCTCCTAACTTCTGTGAACTATTGAAAAGCAGAGAACAGTTCAAACACTTGGTAGTGTTCATTAAATGTTAAACATCAACCTCTCCCATTATCTTCTTGCATATAAACTAGTCTTCATGCATCTAGGAACCTTGCATATCAACTAGATAACTTGTGAGAATTCCCTTTGCATTATGGAATGATCTCTCCACTGAGGCCCAACTACTGCCAACTTTTTCATGCTTTTGTCACCAGGATAAGACAGCCCTCTGTGGTGAGGCATTTAAGGAAGACTAAAGTTACCTAATGGTTTATCAGAGTTTATTAAAGTTACCTAACATCTGGTACCATGCCTGATGTTTTAAATTGGTCTATTTTGTATTACATACTGCTTTAGTTCTTAACTTTTTTATTAGAATTTTGTATTATGGAAAATGTTATGATGTTTTATTGTATCATAGTCCTATTTAGAACTAATGTAAATCTCTCTGGGAGCTTCAGTTACTGGGCATAACGGGAGTTAAACCGATAAATAAATAAATAAATAAATAAATAAATAAATAAATAAATAAATAAATAAATCTCTTCCCTGATACACAGGACTGGCCTGAGACAAAGAGTAACCCCTCCTCTGTACAGCATCTGACTGGACCAGTGGGGGAACATTTCTTCAACACTAGCAATGAGATAGCATCTTCCACCACACTCGAAGACAGCAGGGCGCTCAGGGGGCAAAGGGCAGTCTGCTTGGCGTGAGGCCCTCTTCCCCATGGCTTGCAGCTGTTTCTGAACATCTGCCACGTCAGGCAAGTGCCTAATCAGAGGGCTCCCCATGGCCATATATCTGCTACCATTTTGTTGATGCTTCTCTTGCCGCATCACTGCCGCAAGATCAATGTGCCACTATCAAACTGGGAGGCCAGTTCATTGCCTGGTATGGGGGCTCTCATTCCATCTGGCCAAGCCAGCCACATCACATCAAGATGCCTCCATCAATTATATGTGACAGATCAACATCACAGTAATATATTCAATTCAAATTTAGTTGTTACTAAAGACAGGACCCTCATCTTGTATACCTGGTCACCTTGGATAGATTTTTAAATAGACCTTATGAGTAGAAACACTGTAAGTCTCCAGAGATCTCCTATAAGGAAAAAAAATCACTTTCTGTAGAAGGGGGCAATGGCTCAGTGGTAGAACACATGCTTTTCTTGAAGGTCCTAGATTCAATCCTCAGCACCTTCAGGAAAAATTCCTGCCTGAATCTGGGGCATTGCTGCCAGTTAGTGTTGCTATAACTGGGCTAGAAGGAACCATCTCAGACCTGGTACAAGGCAGCTCCCTGTCTTCCTAACCTCAGTTAAGCATTAAAACCCTATAATCACACCTGTGAAGGACGAACCAACTTGGTACCAGCAGATGCTTGCAAAATGTTTTTTTCATTTTCCAGTTCTAGCACTAAATTTATCTATGTATCAACCTCCTTTCAAAAAGCAGCAACTACTGGACATTACCAAAATATACATGTGAAAGAAGCATGAGCTGTATCAGTGCCATGAGGATTTCGCCAAAATAGACAAGAGACATTATTAAAAAGACAGTGCAGTGTCCAATAGACATGAAATGAAAGGTTCTGCTGGCTAAGACGAGATCTGTGTTCCATAGATATGACAGGCAGATGCTAAGGTTGTGGTCCACTGCTTAGGCATTTTGTGGTGGTGCCCACAGCACTTTCTCAAATTCCCAAATCTGCCCACAGGTCCCAAAAAACTTGGGATCACTGCCCTACAACTTTTCACCAATTCAGCATGGAACACATGCATGGGGCCCAGGAATGGAGTGGGTAATGCCATCTTCACATTGCTTGTACTATTGGGACCAGGTCTCAGCCATCGCAGTGCAAAGGAACCATTTTATGAAGCGGAACCTCAGTCTCTGTCAGGTAGATGCAGCTGCATAGTAGAAGCCAGGCCTCAGGACATGAAAGAAGGATTCCACTTAACAGAGTCTTGGGGTCCAGAATCATGACATGACATGACATGGATATGATATCACAAACTGTCATTTATAACATACAAGGTTCCATGTGATCCTACTGAAATTAGAGATCAGTTTTTGAAAACTGTCTTCCAATGGGATTGTTTAACTGCTGAAACAAGAGGAGGGGATGCCTCTCTCTCTCTCTCTCACACACACACGCAGAGGCAGGGAGGGAGGGAAGGAGGGAGGGAGGGAGGGAAATTATAAGTATATAGCCTACTACATTCTGGGCTTGGTTGACCATATGATGCTTCAATGAGATTCAGGAGTCATGAACATCTTCAGGGAGACATGTTGCCTGGAAGACTGTACCAGTTGTATGGATGGTTATAGATCTGGAACTTATTTCCATGGAATCTCTCACTTCTTTTAAGAGTACACAGTAAAAAGGAGCATTTTAAAAAAATATTGGTAGAGGAGCTCTTTTGGGCAGGGAATGGTTTAAACATCCTCTCTCCTCCTGCCTGCTAGTTTTTGCCTGCCAATTCTCTCACCCCTATATTAGCATTACAAGGCAAACACAGGAATGGAGACACCCACATTTCCCTCATAGCATGTACTACTGCCCTTAGTTTAAAAGAAAACTCTGGAAGAATAGAAATTGTTTTTCTTACAATTATCTGCTCTGAAATACTGAGCTTTTTGTTTTGTTTCTGTTAGCTGCGATTCATCACTTTTAGAACTGTCAGACAAATGGCATTTCTGTGAAACAAACAGTGGCAAGTTTCCTATACAGCAGGCTAATTATTGATTTTGCTTGTCTTTGTTTAGGTCATGGAAGGCTGTAGCAAACCAGTCCTCTCCCTACTCCCCAACCTGGTCCAAGATAAATAATGAGGCTTATCATAAAATATATAAACCAGTTGTGGCAGCTTGATCTTGGATGATTTTAAAATAATGGGTAGTTTTCAGATACACAAATTCTGTGCTTTATAAACAGTGTTAAACTTAATGTAAAACTTGTATTTGTATGGTTTACAGGCACAGATGCGGGGGAGGTATTCAGCTCCCTAGCAATTATTACTATTATTTTAACAGCTGCTGTGTAAATTGCCTGCTGAAGAGTGACTGGCACCCTCACCTACCCTAGATTCAGCCTAGTAGTTTCATGCACATCTGTAGATGCAAACATTATTTCCACTGCATATCAGTCACAGCTATTAAGTAGCATTTCACAACTGTTCTTTTAAAAATGCACACCTTGATCTTACAATCTTACTTCAGATCAAAACCTCCTTTGTGATTGCTTAATTAATCAGTAATTTTCAAGGAATCTCATCTATCAACACCTTTAGTATGATCCATAATATGATCATGAAAAATATGGGTAAGAATGTGATTTTTATTTTATTTGTTTAAAATATTTCTAGGCTATCTTTCAGGTAGAAGGTGACTTCTCAAGTATAAGACTGTAATTCAGTTAAAGAAATCTTGAGTGATTGAGACTACAATATGTTATTCTCACTTATCTGAGATTAAGGCACTATAAAACTCCATGAAACTTAGTTTTGAATAGATATAATTATGTAGGATTGCAATGCACAGGCTGAAATCCTATAGCTACTTATCTGGGAGTAAGTCCCATTGGAATAAGTGGACATGCATAGGGTTGTGGTATAAGTTTGTCATCCTTTGCACATTGAAGAACATAAGCGGTTCCATGCTGTATGAGACTAAATGCTTGTCTAGTACCACAGCAGCCATCTAAATGTGGAAGGAGAGGCTATCAATGGCTATTAGCTTTGCTGGCTATGTGCTCCCTCCATTATCAGAGGCAGCATGCCTGCATACACCAGTTGCTGAGGAGCTTAAGCAGGTGGAAGTATTGTACGTATCCTGCTTGAGGGATCCTGGGAATATTTGGTTTGCCACCATGTAAGCAGAACGCTGGACTGGATGGACCATTGCTCTGATCCAGCATGGCTCTTCGTATGTTCCTCTGCCCCTAGGAAATCCACAAGGACATAATCACACTAGCATCTTCTACTTGTGTTTCCCAGCAGCTGGTGTTGAGAGGTATAATGCTTCTAATGCTGGAGATAATATTTAACCATCAAGACCAGTAGCTCTTGAAAACCTTATCATGAATTTGTCCAGTCTACACTCAAAGCCATCAAACCTGGTAGCCATGGTTACAACTTGCGGTAGTTAGAGCTTTTGAAAAAATCAGCAACTGACTCAAATGAGATTGAATTCCTAGGCATCTGACCTGCAGATTTCACAGCAGACCAGCTTTCCCCAAATTGTGCGGATTCCATGGAGTTGTAGACATTTTTGGTTTTTTTTTTCTGTAATTTTACAGAAATTTAGTTGTGAGGAAAAATGACCAAAATGACCTATTTCTCCAATAGGATAAGGCATGAAAACACTCATTTGTCAGCAACTGGTATATCTTGATAGGCAGGGTATTTGTGCATTTTGGTTAGTTTTAATTTGCAGAAGTAAAAATTTGCACAAATGTGTACTATTGCATTTGTGCAAACTCTGATTCTGTCAGTAATTGGATGCTGGAATGAAAGATGCATGTCAATCCATGAAATGTAGACAGAATGGATTTTATTCACACCAATGTCTATGGTAGCAAATTCCACTGTCTAACTATGAGGTGTGTGGATGAGTTTTTCCTTTTACTGCCTTGAATTTCCCACTACTCAGCATCTTTGTATGACCCCAGGTTCTAGTATTAGGCGAACTGAATAAAAGCAATTCTCTACCTATTTTCGCTTCAGCAGGGGCCTAATGAAGAAAGTTCCATGGAGTTCTTCCTCCTCTTCATTATTGCATGTTCTCATTGACCTGCCTCTTGCTCTGGCCCAGACAATGGTGGTGGCAAAAAGAGGGAGTAGAGATGTCACTTATGACTTGCTCACTGGCTGTTGGGTAGACACATGGAAACAGGAATGAGAAAGAGAATGAGGAGCAAGAGCAGATGATAACAAAAGTGGTGTGGGGGCCCATTGAGGGTGTCTTGCCAAGGACCCACCAAAGCTTGCAGTTGGCATTGACTGGATATCAGAACTCTTGCCTAGAGAGAGCTATCCATGTATTAGGTGCCAACAGATAATATCCTTTAGAAGTTATTTCAAATAATTTATTTTACTGATAATTGCACCAAAATTAAGCCATTGATTAAACCATTTATTTAGAAATCATGCAAGTTGCCCATTCTTAATTAAATGGAACAAGAAATACAGGATGGATCAGGTGAAGAAAGCAGAGATTGGGTTACTATATTTGTCCTTCTGATATAATGTCTAAGGGAGGTGGATTTGGCTTTCTAGATCTTGCCTTGCATCATTTGTTGATGAGTTCAAAATTTGGGGTTTTCCATTTAGATTAGAATGCCTGCCTTTGTCAGTTCTAGGATCCTTATTTCTGAATCCTCTTGGCAAACCTAGGGCATTAGGTTCTTGGCACACTAAAATGAACAGAGTGCCTTTTATAATCATGGCTATCAGAGAAGTTTGGCATATTATACCTTGTCAATTAGAGTATGACCCATTTTCTCATGCTAAATTGACTTTATGGGGAAATTCAGATTTTAAAATTGGTATTTAAATGTTCCTAGCACAGGCTTGGCTAGACAGGTTAATGCATTAGTGGGTGCAGATGATGAGTTTTTGTCATTTACAGTTCTGCGTGCCAAATACCATTTGCCTGCTGTGGCTGAATGGCAATGCCTGAAATTGCAACATTGGTTAGAGACTAGATTTGCCCTGCTGCTATTACAGCTTCAGAATTCCCTTTGCTGTTGGAGCATAGTGAGGGAAGATGGGAGTTGCACACTAAAGTAACTGGAGGGTCACAAGTTGTCCTCTAGTCTTCACTGGATTGGAGACTACAAAAGGATTGCATCTCAGCCTACTATAAGCTGCACCAGTGGCAGCACCACATTTTAAAGAAATGGATGTGGGGAAGGAGTGAAAGTGAGAGAGAAAGGAGGACTGGGATGCAGGGAAAGGATGGAAGAAAAATCAATATACCTTATATAAATAAAAATGCCATTCTCAAGTTGTAGTCTGAGGCGTGAGTCCTGGTTTGGAAAATATTGGAGCACTAGACTAGTATGGCTACAATACTACTATGAATGTCATATAAAATACAGCATTTCTGTTTAAAGAATGCTTTACAAAAATGGTTTTCAGCACATTTGGTGTTGCTTTAAAACACACTTCCCAAGTTACAGAAGTGCAATATTGGAATGGTACTAATATTAGCATGCCACTCCCATAAGAAGTGCATGGAGCAGTTGCATGTTGTTGTTTGTTTGTTTGTTTGTTGTTGTTATATTTATATACCACTTTCTTCCTCTTGCAAAGAACCTAAAGGGACTTACATGGTCCTCCTTCTCTTCTCCATTTTTTTTCTGCACAGCAGCACCCCTGTAAAGGTCAGGCTTCGAGGCAGCGACCGGCCCAAAACTACACAAAGAGTTTCTGGCTGAGTGGGGCCAAGAACTGAGTTTCTTGAGTCCCAGTCCAGCACTATGCCCATTACAATACCCTGGAACATGTGATAGCTAGTGATTAAGTATTTGTGGGAACAACTCCTCATACTTTTCAAGCTTCCAGATCTCTGGAAGCAAATGGAAGATTTACTAAGAGCTGTGCTGGGAGCTGCTGAAAGAGAAAACATCTAGTCAAAATCATATGGAATGAGGCTCCTCAGCAGAAACAGGGGCTAAATTTCAAAGTATTTGCAATTACTCAGCTGTGTTCTGCTGAACCAGTCAGAGCTTGTCTTTGCTGAAAAGCATCTCAGACACAAACAACCCACCATCTATCATTTCCTTGTAAATCAAACAACACTTAATTGGCTGAGCAGGAGATCAAAGATCAGAGAACTCACTCCAGAAATGTTTCTTTTTGGCTATAATTTTTAACCAGCTAGGAGGCTGTAGGGCTGCCTTCCCCAACCATGTGCCCTCCAGATGTGTTAGACGATAACTCTCATGGCAATGCTGAATAGGGATTATGGAAGGTGTAGTCCAACACATCTGGGGGGCACCCAGTTGGAAAAGGTGATATACAGCAATTGGGCAAATCGATATTGTCCAACTTACTTTTCAGTTTTGCCAAATATCCACAGGCCAGTCCCTTCTTACTGTATTTTGAAAGGTTTCTGTGGGGAAGGAGGAATTAAAACCACACATTTCATGCTTTAAAACAAAGTTCATCCATTGATGAAGGTAACCTCAATGGACTTTATAATTCATTGAGTCATACACACACACACACACACACACACACACAGTGCTTTTTTTGTTTAAAAAAAAAAAAAGGTGCCGGAACTCACATCTTGAGGCCACACTTTTACACAATGGTTGCCGCCGGCAGTAAGCACTCAGCGCGTGACCACATGACCGATCCCAAGCCGAGCAGCACCCTCACAATCAGCCCCGACAATCAGCGCCGACACACAAGCAGCTCGCAGGCACTATGTTAATGATTTCTGCCACCGATCTGCTACGCCCAACAGGGCGATTCACAATCACTTGGAAAAAAAGATGCCGGAACGCTGTTCCGGTGCGTTCTATGACAAAAAAAAGCCCTGTGTGTGTGTGTGTGTGTGTATTTCAAGATATTCTCCAAAGATCAAGTGGTCAACTCACTAAGCTGGTAGGGTTAGAAAGTTGCAGCTTCTTTATTACAGAATTCCCCTCTCCTCTTTGGGATCATTCTGCCCAGCATTAAAACCACATACATTCAAGCCCTGTAGCAAATCCCCAACTATCTGCTCCTTGTAATAAGGAGAACAATCATCTCCTTTTAATAGGTCTTCTTGGTGGTGGCACCCCAGTGGAACACTTTTCCCTGGAGTTTAGACTTGGACCAACAGTGGCCAGCTTTCAGACCTAGACAAAAACAATCTTTTTTTCAACTTGTAGTTGTACGACTGGGCCTTTGCATTACAGCAAGATAATGGGTGGTGTGTATGAAATTTTGATACTGACAAGCAGAAAGTAGTCAGGACCAATAAAAAGAGTTTTCACCTGGCAACAAAAGGAAAACACACAGAGGCTCAGGGAAGACCACAAAACTTGGCCACAAGCTGGTTCATGTGAAAGGGGTCATTTCTTAAGGTGTCTGAGTTATGCAGAGTACAGACCTTTCATGTTTACATGACCATCACACAAGGTAATTTCCAATAATGTGTTCCTAATATGACTATACTGTGTGATTTGACATTAATTCACTGGGGTTGCAGTTTAGAACATATTTACCAGTGATTAAACCCCAATGACTAGAGAGGGACTTGCTTCCAAGTCCCTCGAAACAGTCTTAGAAATGTGTTTTATATGATATCTATGCATTTTAATATCTGAAAACACCTAGAAGGTGTGTGGGAGTTATTTCTATATGTGGCAGGAATACCATTATGTGCAAGGATTCTGGAAGGGCATCTTTAAGGAATGCAGTCTTAAAATGCTGATACCAGTTTTCAGCTGCCTGAATGTCCACATTCTAAACAAGGAAATGCTTACTTATTTGTTCATAACAGCTTGTTGATTAATGAAATGCTGGAAAGATTTCAAAGACTATGCAAAAGATTTTGGTATAAGGAGAGTATAACAATGTATGGACTATTCTTATTAACAGACAAATTAACTAGGCAAGCCTGGGCCTAGAAATAACAAAAAGAATCAGATATATTTTCTGAAATATGATTTGCCTTTATCAACTTTATTCCCAAACAGGATGAGAAGAGAAACATACCAAAAACCCATGGAGAATTGTGAAAAGATATGTTTTAATAATATGATTGAAGATTAAAAACCTTAATGAGTTTTAATAACAGTTTATATTGTTTTTATGACCGGTTTTATTGCATATGATCCCTATTCCCATATGAATTGAGTTAATTATTGATTTATATGGCTGGAAATGACATGTTATGTGTTCTTTCATATCTTACAGTGGTTTTCTAGATTTTACAGGCAGTTGCCTTACCTTGGAAACACAGCATGTGTGGGATTGTGGATGTTATATTCCAGGTTTTCAACCATTTTCTGCCTGCATCTTCTTGTTGAGAACCTGACTGCTCAGAAGGATTAATCTGACAATCTTGTGACACGTGTGGAGGTTGCTTCTTCTTAGCTTTGATGGAGACATCACATACAGCCTTAGGCTATGTATGTGACTTCCATACATCTGTTTTTTCAACTGTAAAATGTGGTGATTCTTATAGTCTTCATGAAGATGACAAGGAACATAAATTTACAGAATTTGAGATAAAGTGTGCCCTTAAAAGGAAAGCTGCACCATTAAAAATACCCAGGAAACTCTATCACTCTGCACCCTCCCCCCTCTCCCAGCAGTGGAATTAAATGCATTAATCTGCCACTTTAAGTGCTGATTGACAATATTTATACCTGAAACCAAATTAGAGCATGTCAGGTTTAGTAGCAGTTAAAACCGGTTCAGCTTACTTGGGTGAAAGCCAGTCAGTCCTTGTCTGAAGCTGGCTGGAGCTTTTGCCATTGATTTAGCAGACCACTAACACGGACAGGAAAGCAAATGGATGGGGAAACTGAGGTTAGTTCTGACACATTCATTACTGATTGAAAGGGAGCAAAGGCGTACCAAAGGGAACCACTCCAGAACACCTACACCTGTCCTATGGTTACAGTCTGGCCAGCTTCCAACTGGCCTTACAGCTTAGCTGCTAATTAGTTAACAGTATGCTTCATTAAATACAGTATAAGAACAGGAAAGGATTGACTACTGGTGAGCAGCAAGTGAGAACAGGAGAAGATTCTGGTAAGTAGTGTTAGGATACTGGGAAAGAGAGCCATCACATTTGGGCAAAGCAGGGAGGTATTGGCATTTCCTCTTAAAAAATAAAACCAATATATAAATATGTATTCTTTCTGACATTTGGCAGGCATAATACCTGACTAAGTGGCTGTTGTATCTGTGAATGGCATCTTATTCTGATAGAAAGAAAAAGGTAATAGCCGCTTTTTGATTTCTCATTAGACAACGGGGAACGTGAAGATTGGAATACAAATCTCCGCTTGGGTTCAGTAGGGCCAGATGAATCAATCAACTTAAGGGGAAGGCAGCATCCTATAAACTGTTGGCCCAAAACAATGTTGATCCCTAATGCAGCCATGTTGTCATGTAAAAACATGACTCTCTATATAACCCATCTGAGTGGATTATCATTGGATCACCTTTGATCATTTCTTTGCCCATGTTTAAATTTTATGAAACATGCACTTTAATTGACCAATTTACATTGTACGTATGCATTTATTTATTTATTTATTTAGGGAACTTCTATGCTGCCCCATTCACCGAAGCCTCAGGGCGGCTCACAATCATAAATAAATAATATAAAACAATATAATTTAACAGTATAAGTTAAGACACCCTGGCCAAAGAATAAAATAAATAAATAATATTAACAATTAAAATAAAGTTCGAATAAAAAGGTCTTCGCCTGGCGCTGAAAAACAAATAACGACGGCACCAGGTGGACCTCTCTGGGGAGCGCATGTCTGTCCTGCATGTCTGTCCTGGCTTGCCTCAAGGTTCCCAGAAGAGGCTGATGCAAAACGGTGGTACTTAATGAAACAGCAGAGTCACATCTGATAAAATAGAGACAGGTAAGGCTGTGTAGGACCACAACAGAACTGAACAAAACAAACCTGTCTTCACTGGACAGATCACTTTGGCAAGTGGTAGGTGGAAGTTGCCTGAGGAAGACTATTGTCTTAGTCAAATGAAGAGGCCTTCTGAGAGCTTTTAAAGGTGGGCTGGCCTGGAACTCTGCTAAAATGGATTTTTCTGCGGAGCTACCTTCTTCCCTAAAAGGCTACTGCCTGATTGTGCTGCCAATGGTACCTGAGGTGTGGGCGTGTTCTAGGAGGGTGTTCTCCAAGTCTGAGGAGTCAAATAAAACCATGTCCTCTACCCTGGGAAGTCCTAGAATTGGCAATGACTTGTCAGATGCTGCCTTCCTCACCTCTGAGTCTTCCTCTGAGCCGGGGGTGGGGGCACTGAGACCAGAGAACAGGATAGTATTTGCATGTGAAATTTTCATATGCATATGAATGTTTTAACATGCATATTTGGTAAGGATGGCTCCTCATTTCACTGAGGAGCAGCCGCTCCATTCACAGATACCACTGCTTGTAGTGGATAGCCTCCTCTCATTCAGTTCAAGGAAAGCCTCCACATTCAACCACTTGCATCCAACAGCCAAAGCAGGCATTCCTTTCAATCACTATCTATCAGCTGCATCTTGCATTTGCTTTTGCCTACTGCAGGTACAGGGCTCCAGATGATCGTAAAAGCCTCTTTGCCTCCCATGCTAGGGTCTCAGTCTGGCCTGGGAACTCTGAATCTATTCTAGAGTAAAACATAAAAAAGACATAGCTGCTAGGTACAGAGTTAAAGGAATGTCTATTTTGGCCCTGAATGCTCAAAGCAGTCTGGATCGAGGAGATAGAACACACCATATGTGCTTCTAGACTGTCTGTTTGCAAAATAAAGCAGGACAAGACAATAAAATGCTGGTTGCCATCTTTATTTTCTTCCCTTCCTAAGACAGCTCATGGAGAGCTGTAGAGGATTAGAAGTTTTGTGTTGCAGTTGCTAGCAACTCGTTGGATAAGATATAGTAATAACTTTCTCAGTCTCAAGGCAGTATTTGATTTGGCACCCAGAGCAGCACAGATTTATGAGCTGAAACAAGCACGCCGAGGTAAACTGACTGTGGATTTTGCTAAAACAAACAGCAATAAGAAACTTAATATACCTTAATACATTTTTTCAAGTTTTAATTTTGTACATGAATCTAGTGCTTGAAAGAGTTACCAGGCTGAAGGGATGAAATCCTATGCTTGTTTCAAATGATAAAAAGAAGGCATCAGGCTGGGTTTGTGACTAACACACACAAGGATATTGAGAACCTGTCTGGAGTATTTATTTTTTCACTTGGAAATTTTAGATTTCATTATATTTGTATCTCCTTACAAGAAACATTGAGGACATTGATTCTGCAGTGCAGGAAGGCACTTCTATAAAAAAACGAAACTGCACATGAATTTGTAGATGTGGTGCAGCATGTAGATTTTGTTTAGAAATGAGGATTAGGGTGGCTGTCAGGAGAGGTTTCAGGTGTTTCAGAAAAGAACTTTTCTCAGTTGGCAACATTAGAATGGTAGAGGGAAGTAGTTCTAGATCTTTGACAGAACAGCTTTAACATTTAACAGCTTTAACATCAAGAAAGCAAGTTACTCCTTTTTTACAACTGTAAGTAATAAAAACATGTTAATTGCAAACAAAGGGTTGGGCAAATAGGAGAAGTTGGGGTGGAAGATAAAAATACTGTCTAAATATAGTGTACTTTCAAGACATTCTTTCCTTGGCAAATAATTCTGAAAGAGCTTATCCCCTCTCTCCACCCCAATTTTTTAAACTGAAAGAAAAAGAAAAATCAGAACGTCTAAAATGCCGATGGGGCGCAGGTAGAGAGCCACACCAGTCAGTGAGGCCTAAGATATTCCTGCCCAAACAACCTTTCATTGCCATTTATTGTAAGTATAAAATATTAAAGTGTGAGCCATCGGAATCCAGTCTTATGTGGTTTCTGCTGGCGGGAATCCTGTCAGGCATCCATTTTTTTGCTTAAATTTAAAAAGTACACAAACAAGAACACTGAACGATGTTTTATGCCTGTTCACATATTTCATTCACTCCTTGGGCTGCTTGCAGCTTCAGTTGGAGGAGTAGAAAATATAAGTGGCCAAATCTGAGAATTTTAAGCAAATAACACACTATTTCAGAGTTTAAGGACAATTAATTCTAGAGAGAAAATGCACCACTGGTGCCAAAAGACATTGCTGGATTTCATAACTATCTACCCTGGGCACATTCCATAAGGACATCTCGTGCAACCAACCCCTGCATTAAAACAGGCCAGTGCAAAAGCCTCTTTAGTGTTGTTTCACAACTCCCTTTTGCTTTGAGGAGGCTTACGCAGAAAGCTCTCCCAGTAGACATGGGTGTGAAATATTTAACATTAAGCTGATTTATTTCATGAACTGGAAGACTTGGGGGAAAAACATATCCTTTAAATCAAAATCATATAATATTGAAAATATGTTCACAATTGTCTAACACAATAGGTTATATAATTCACTAGATCAACTATATCTTGATCAGTATGACCACTAAAGAAGGCCCTAACAAAGGTGAGGGATATTGTTAAATACAGTATGAATAATAATTTAAACAATCACAATCTATTGAAATCACTGTATTTGAGCCACTTGAAATCAGTGAGCGTGGTTCACTTTGTTAGAGTAAGATCTACAGTATGCTTCTCTAGTAACTGAAGTGTGTGTGTGTGTCCTTCAGGGCCATAGAACTGAGGTGAACATAGCCACCTGAAACGCACAGTAAGGGATCCCTAGCCGTGTGCTCCTGGGAATTACATTGTTGTTAAAACAGCTTAATTTTAATTAAATGTGTCAGTGTGGGTGAAGCCTGCAGCAACATCTTCAGCCACGATGGGCAGTCTTCCAAACCAGCACAAAGCACGGCAGTGCATACTGCTTGATGTCTGGGAAGATCCTTAGGCCAAGGGGCACAGTTATATGCTGGTCCCCTCCCTCCTGCTGTGTGGCCGCCCCATTACAGGGGATTGAAGTGAGCAAACCCCTCCCTAGGGTGTAACATGGCGGGGGGGGGGTGCCTAGAGGCATCAGTTCATCGTTCAGATGGAGTGAGCACCATGTGTCCAGCTCTGGCTGAAGTCTCAAACTAGAGCTGTTGCAGCTCGTGTGAAGCTGGGTCCATTCACCAGTGAATCATATTGTAGCAGGCTTAGATGCATTCTCAGGTGCATGCAGGAATATTCTCAGAGGCTGCACAGTCATCTTCATTACAACAGTCACTGGCCAGGTCCCCATGTGTGCTGTGTAGGAGACAATGTCATTTAATGGGAAGTATCGCCTGGATCATTCTCTTTGCCTCGGTGAGATTCTCCTGAATGCTGGAAGCTCTTTAAATGCTGGATGATTTTTTCAAAAGATGTTGCCAGGGGTCAGCTGATCATTTGGGCTGGATATTCTGTTCCTAAGCTCTATCTTTATTGAAGACTTCTAAACTGTCCAGTCCCTCATAGTAGGTCTGTCTTTAGGTGCCTGGCTGTGCTTCCTTTTCATGGGGAACAGAATGACCCAATAGAAGCAATGCATTCTTGTGATGCACTGCTGTTCTGACTCGTAGCATATGCTTTGGGGGGTGGGGGGGATGGATGCCTTCACTGAACAAGAATCCCTCTCACTTTCAGAGGGCACAAATGGCCACTTGTCTGCAAGGGAGGATATTTGGCCCAACTCTAGCCCTAGCCTGCAGTGAGTGATGCATTGGAAGGAGAGGATATCCATGCTCTTCATCAGAAAGGTTAAAAGCAGGCTGTACCAATCCACCAGATAAAGTGAATCAAGTAGCTTTGTTTTCTAGAAACCCACATGAATTTAACAATGTGTTTTATGTTATATAGCAAATCAACTGTATTCACAACTTTAAGAAGAGGCTTAACTACAAAAAGGTGTCATTTGGGAAAATAACCCCCACCCCTTTTGGGAAGGAAATATTTGTCCATTAATAAGCTTATATCTTGATTTGTTCAATGTAATGTTATAGCTTTGTTTTAAACAAGTAATTTATACAGAGCAACACAATCTTATGCAGCTTTATTTAGAAGTACATCCCACTTAGTTCATTGGGACTAAATCTCAGCTAAATTGAATAGCATTCAGGCTATTTCATTCATTTAATTTAGCATTATCAAAGATTTACACAATACAATTAAAGTCTAGGGGTTTTTTTCTTTTTCTTTCAAGAAAGCTTTGAGCTTTCTTGAGCTTTGATTGGGCTTTTAAGCCACAATCTTCTCCCTTGTTTCCTAAACTTTTTTGACTTCTTTAGCACTTATGCACTAACATTTATGTGCAAGTTCAGAACCTTCCTTCTTAACCAAGATTCTGTTTTTTTGTAGTGCAGAGAAGGGCTCCCCTGGGGCCGTATGTCACAAAACAGACATCTCACACTGATAATCTAAATGGAGACTCTTTAACATCCTCACGTGTGGGCACTGACTTGCCTCCGGGAAGAGACCACACACACACACACTCCAAGAGAGGAGTCAATAATTGCCCAATGTTTCCACGGCTTGTTTTGAAGTCGTGTTATCAGATGCTGGGGGCAGCGGGAGACGCGGCAAAGAGCAACTTCCAATAACAATAGTTCATAAATGGAAGCAGCTACAGGAGGGACCTGATAAACATTTCACTACAAAGTTTTTGTGTAGCAGAACCTGTAATTTACACCACACTCAACTGCTTTAAAGCATCAGTTTCACATTACAGGATATCATAATTATAGTTCTGGGGGGTATGTGTTAAGGAAGCAGCTCACATAGCCAATATTTCTTGGCTATTTAATTCTTTCAGAGATAATGATGCCTTAGCATGATTATCCCAAACACTATAGGCAACTTCTACATTAAAACAAAAATATTTATTTGGGGGAGAGACAGAAAGGCACTGCTGATATGAGAATATCTGTTGGTGGGCTTGTGAGAGTCTGGCGTTATGCATTATACAGCAATGCCTCTTGGAATATTTATGTGGCAGGGATGGCTAACAAGTTGTGGTGCCTGCCTTCTTGTGCAATGTGTCACAGTGCAGATGTGAAAAGCCTTGGTGGATGGCTCCTTGGATCACTCAGGTCTTGCTGATGTGTGAGAGCTTCTGAGGCAACTGTTTTCAGGTAGAACCAAGAATTCCTTGCCGCATTTGGCGAGCAGTCTGTCCAAGGGGGCCTCCAGCAGATCAGGAAAGTCCCCAAAATGTAACACATGAATGCTATTTTTTAAGAACATAAGAAGAATTATGATGGATCAGCCCAAAGGCACACCTAGTCCAACATTTAGTTCCCGTCATGGCCAGAGAGATGCCTTTGGGAAGCTCACCAGTAATTGCTCCCTTGCATTCATGTTCTTCAGTAGCACATATCCAGAGGAATGCAACCTCTGATGCTCATTGTAATATGTGGCTGTCATGACTAAGACCCACTGATAGCCTAATCCTCCATGAATTTGTGTAACCCAGGTTGGTAGCTATCACTACATCTTGTGGTTGTGAATTCCCTAATTTTATAATAAGCAGTATGGAATCTTTCGTTTTTGAATTGCAAATCATGTCCCTGTAATTATATTAGCTGTAGTCTGGTGAAAGGAGATCCTTGGGGTTTCTCTACATGAGGGCTTTAATCCACTATTTCCTTTTTCATTGCACGAGGGGAAAAAAGCACCGTTGTACCGTTTTTTAACCTTGGAGTTTGCATTTCTCCGCTTTCCCATATATTCTATTAATTAACCAGAAGGTGGCGGTGTGGTGCAGCTGCAGTACTAGCGGATCTACGGAAACAAACGAGGCTTTTACTTCAGTTTGTCGTGGTTTGCAGTTTAATACCAGACCTAACTCTCTTGGCAAAAACACCGTGAAGAAGTTTGGAAAACACAGAAGAGTTCAGCAGGACAAAGGGATTATAAAGAGATCCTGCAGACTTCCTGAAGACAAGATTTCCTGCATGTTAGTCCCAGAGGACATAATACTGGTTGGATCTTAAGGTGCCCATCCGTGACTAAGGAGAGTCCTTTGAATGGAAGGTATGGAAAGAGGTGATTTTGTTGCAACCTCTTGTGCCCTCTGCAGTTTTCTTCTGAAGGGTCCCCAAACCCCCTGCAGCAGATTTTTCAGAGGTTCAGGGGGTTGCAAGGGTTGAAGAGTAAAGAATCCTCTTACCCTTTCTTATGGTAGATAACGGGAACATGCTTCCTGTGAATGGCACTCAATTGGGAGAAACTTGGTATCTAACTGGTTGTTTTAATTAGTCAGTGATGGTTTATATTAAGATATCTGGCTTTCCATATTTACAGATATATTTCCTTCCCAAGACAAGGCAATTCTTTTTTCCCACAGAAGATCTGACTTAGCAAAATTTTACAGAATGACCTGGTAAGCTTTTGGGATTATTTACTTATTTGTAAGCTACCTTGAAAAGGTGTTTATTTATTTATTATATTTATCTCCCACCTTTTTTCTTCAAGGAACTGAAGGTGGCTCCTCCCCCTTTCAATATTATCCTCACAACCACCCTGCAAGGTAGATTAGGCTGAGAGTTAGTGACTGGTCCAAAGTCATGCACTGAGCTTCATGGCTGAGTGGGGACTATATTCGGGATCTCCTGGATCCCCAGTTGAACCCTATAACCTCTAAATTACACTTTCTCTCAGTGCTTAAAAGCTTATCCTTTCATTCTAAATGGCTGGAGACAGATACTTTCTGTATGGAAAAAGAATGAATTGCCTGAGCATGAAAACAATAGGAGATGGTCACCAAACATTTTCAGAACTGTAACTTTGCAGTAACCGCTTCTATTTCTTAACCTACCTAGCCTTTACACCGCATTTCTTTGGCCACTGCTTTGACCACATCAGTGCCTTATTAACAAACAGTGTTCAGACACCCCGTCTCTCACTCACACACTCCCTCTGCTGGCCTTGTGCTGTCCAGTTACTTCAATCTTGTGATGCTCCCCTGGGCTTGACTCTGATCTACACACAACCCTAAATTCTGCAACACCCCACTCTATTTTAACACTGAAGAAGCATTAGTATTATATTTAGGAAAACAGAGATGTCCCCAAAATCCAGCCTGTTTCACTACATTTTTACCACTCAAGCTGTCCTCAGCTTGTTTTTCCAGCTTGCTTTCTTAGGAGTTTTCAAAGAAGCAAAACAAGTTTAGACAGTTCCTCAGTCAGGGTTGTGAGGGGAGGCCTTCGAACTTAACTTCAGAGCTTGTATAACAAGACAGAACCAAAATGACGGAGGGTTTCACTAGCAGCTGCTGAGCATCAAGAAATGGAATCTGGAGGATTCCGTTGTACTGGAAATTCTTTTTTTCAGATGTGCTCATAAGATAAGCAATAGACTGCTATGAAATAGGGAGGGAAGGAAGAAGGAAGAGAGAGAGACAGAGAGAAAATATTCTTGAGATGAGGAGAGACCACAGCTCAGTGGTGCAACAGCTGCTTTGTATGCAAAATGCCCCTGGTTCAATCCCTGGCTCTCCCAGTAGGGCTAGAAAAGAATTCTGCCCAAAAATCTTGGTAGCTGCTGCCAGTCAGTGTTGACAAAACTGGGCTAGATAGGCCAGCTCTCTCATTCAGGAGAAGGCAGTTCCCTTATCCTGTGTTCTTATGGATGTCTTGCGCTAGTATTTCTCCACACAGCTATGTGCGTTGGTCTCATAAAACATTATTGTGGAGGGACCACAGCTTAGTGGTAGAGCACATATGTTGCATTCAAAAGATCCTGGGTTTAGACTCTGGCATCTTCTAGTAGTGGGGCTGGGAAAAAATTTAGCCTGAAATCCTGAAGAGCTGCCGCCACTAGTCAGTGTAGGTAACACTAGCTAGAGAGATCAGTGGTCTCACTCAGAGTAAGGCAGGTGTGTGTTTCTGGCAGGGGTAACTTTACTGGTGTTTGCAGGGTTTTTCGACACTGTTTCAAAAGTGGTGGATTGAAATGATGGGCTCCAGGAAAATAATTTAAAATGCAGGATCTTTTGAGAACGGTTCCTAACATGCAGCCATTTTTGGGAAAGCAGGAGTCACAGGCATAGCTGTCCCTTATCATCAATGATGTCATGACTTGTGGTTACCACCAAGAGGGGCTTCTGATACTTCTGAACTGCATTCCAGACAGCACAACAAATAGCAGTGGGGCTTTGGAAAAAACATTGCAGTTTGAGTGTTGGGAAAAATGTGAATTTCCCCACAAGGGAAAAAAAATGTTTCCCCTTGGCTTGTATTTTAGTATGTATTGTATAGGTGTTTTTGAATAGCCATTATAAATCCCAGCTGTGTATTTGTTTCCATCAGTGAAACTATAATACAATAATCATATTACTGAAAATATAATCCAGCGGGAAGGCTTGTAATCTTACCTGAGGACAGAATAAAGAAACTAAACAAACACTGCAGTTATTTCTGCTTTGGGTAATTTACCGGCCTGCCAATAAATTTATCTGATTATAAAATATGGTATTCACGTTACACTTAATTTAAATCTATGCCTCACTAACGCTTATTCCACAACAAGGGCTGCATGAAATTAAATCTTTGTAATACTCATAATTGTTTATATATTGTATTCAGAATATGTTTGCATGTAGTGTTCGTCATGTTTCATCTTTTCCTTATGCCAACTCCCCTGCTTTGTTTTTCTGCTTATTTAACTTCAGCTTTAATTTTAGAATAGTGTCTAAAAGGGATGGAAGCCTTTTCTAATTTGGTCTTTTCTTTCCAAAATGAAATAGTAAGAAAAAGATGATTATGAAAGAAATAGTGTAATCATTTTCGCATGTGTGCACACACGCGCGCGCACACGAAATGATGGGCTCAGTGCAGAATAAGGTTGCACTCCTGAACATTCTGCCTAGGACAGGCTTGCTGAACCTCAGGCCTGGGGGCCAAATTCAACCCCACAAGTACCCAGTGGCCTCACCTACTTTCTCCCAACTGCAAGTCCTTTGGTGGTTTCCCAGCTTTTGCACAGCTGCCCCCCATCTGAAAAGCTTAAAAAGCCTGTCTAGCAGGAAGAGCTTTGAACTAAAATAGGCTGGTATTTGGGGCCGTAGCCATTGTGCCTTTATCCCATTAGAATACAGCCTCTGCGAGCATCCCTGAAATGGAACGTGGCTGTTGGGCTGAAACAGGTTCCCAGTCCCGGTGCCAGGCAGTGTCCCAGGATACATCGGGACTTCAGAGTAAACATGCATAGGACTGTGCTGCTGATTGCACTCTGTTAGTCTCAGCTACCTCTTTCAATAGGCTGCCTTTGTTGATTTCAGTAGACTACCTCTGCTGATTTCAATAGGAGCTAAATCTGAGTCATTGGGTCTGAATCAACTCAATAGTTAAAGCTGCACTGTTGTATTATTAGAAGAGGTGGCTGGAAATAGACATTTGCCATTTGGCAGAGAAGAGAAGCCATCTGCCCATAGAATAGGCTCAGCGCTTCCAGTGCAACCTGGATAAAAGGAAAGGACTTGGCAGAAACGTTCTCCTTGATGCTTGTGAGAACTTTGTTGCTTTGTGTTGAGGCAAGGAAGAGAGAGTTAATAGCAGGATACCTGAGACCTCCCATTCCCAAAATGCCTGGAAGACCACCTGGTGGGGTAGCCTAGGCTTTCACATGTGGGGATTAGATGACATATTTGGATTGGTCACAATGTCGTGTTGTATCGCCTCTTAGCTTTAAAGGAATGTCTTCTTTGTGTTTTCTGTTTTGCTTATTATGCCCTAATCATGCTGTACAAATAACTAACAACAAAGGTTCCAAAGGCGCTGCGGGAGAAGGAGAGGTTTTTAGAGATGTGTGATGAAAGATGGGTTGGGCTGCAGATAGGATGTGTTTTTGCAAGTTGTTTGTGTGCGTGTGTGTATGTCAGTGTGAGCACTGTGTGTGGCCTAGCATTGCATTGATGCAAAGTGCCATTTGCCTTGAAGGCATTCCAAACCACCCTGAATGCTTGCAGGAAACATAGCTCTGGAAGTAAAGAAATACAAGGGCCAAAATAGTTCTTTGTTCATGGTTTCTTCTGTGTACTCTGGTTCCCCAGACTTTATAAACATCCTTCCTGCTGTCAGGGCATGTTCCTCACAATAGCACCTCCAAAGCAGTTTCGCTTATCTGCAAATACCTCTCATCAGAGCACCCTATTCTTTTTGCCTTTATTTCTTGAAGGAACCATTACTGACCACCCTCAGCTACAGAACTTAAGCCACACCTTTCAAGACATAAAACCACCCAGTGGGACACTTGGTGCCAAAGCCCAGGGCAAAGGCAGGCAGAGCTAGCAACTCGGAAGCGTGGCCCTCTCTGCCAGATGTGCAAGTTGTCTTACATTCCCCACTCTGCCAGATGTTACAGATTGTCTCAGAGAAACCCTAGAGACAACCTCTGCACCAGCACCTGGTTGGCACAGGTGACAAGCCCAGTCCTGGGGACCCTCAAAAGAATGCAGGGGCTCTGGAGGGGCTCTTCCAGACCCAACTCTGTTTCCACCTTGTCTCTACCACATCCCAGTCTCATGCCGCCTCGTTTTGAGGCCTTTCTTCGGCTACTGTCCATGGGAATACGACTAGTGACACAGCTGTGCCTGGTGTAGCGGGGGCCTCTCTGGTGGTGGCAGCAGAGTCCTGTGTGGAGGCACCTCCACTTCATCCTAGCACACTCTGCGCTTTACGTGGCTGCTGTTCCCTGTGTTTTTACCTTGTATTGCACTGTTACTGCTATTTTAATTTGTATTGAATTTAATTTTACTTTATTCTTATTTTTAAGCTGCCTTGAAAACCTTGTTATAAAATGGCATATAAATAGTGATAAAAAGTAAATACACATATAAATAAGCATGCCATGTTATATAGTCTCATAATAATATAAAGGCAAACTAATAGTTCTGCTAGAAGTAAGAACCTCTCTTTTCTTGCTATGGGTATTGGATTTACCTACCTTCTTTCTGTTGTAATTTTATTAATCCTATAAAGTACACTAAAGCCAGGGGAGGGAAGGAAAACTCTGGGATTTACACCTCATTTTTAAAGGGAGAAAATATAATGGGAGCATAAAGCATTAGGCTACTTCATCAATAGCATATTGCTAGTCATATCAAAAAGTGTATACAGTTAATGATGCTTGAAAAATTACATCTTTGCACATTCTTATATGAACTGACCTTTTGGACTAATGTGAAGGTTAGAAGTTATTTATCTGTAGGCTTTTCCACTTCCTGAATGTTTCAACTCAAAAACAACCAACCATGGCCACAGTATGTTAGAAATACATATTTTGAGATATATACTTTTCAAAATATATATTGAAAGATGAATTTTAAAATGGCAGATTAATATGGAAGTGAAATGGAATACTTATTAGTGATGAATTTTAAAATGGCAGATTAATATGGAAGTGAAATGGAATACTTATTAGTGAGCCCATGGTAAAAGTAACATGGACTGGAAATATTTATTTTCCTATCCCTAATTACACTGTCTGAATGTACCATGTATTAAGGAAGCAGATACATGTGTACCCTTTATTTAACATGTGTTTTATTTTATTTCATCATTGTTAAACTGTCCTGAGACTATGGTAAGGGACAGTTTTAAAAAGTTATAAATAACTTTAAAAATATCTGGGGAACAAAAGGGACATTTGCTTCTGCCTTTTGACCAATGACAATGACACATGGGAAACTGCCTTATGCCAATTCAGGCAATTCCTCCACCTAGCTCACTACAGCTGTGCTGAATGACAGTAGCTGTCCTGAGCTTCAGGCAGGACTCTTTTCCAGCCCTGCCAAGAGATACCAGGAACTACAACTGCCTGCAGACAGTGATTCACAGGGTTAGGGTTGGGGCTAGGGTCTCCAATAGGTTAGTGAGACAAGACTTCTTGTGGAAGCCACTCTGCTTTTGTGTCAGCAGGGCTTGCCCCCCTCTATGTGCTTACTGATTCTATCTTTAATAATGCTTTCAAGCAGTTTACCCAGAAGAGCTGTCCGACTAACTGACCTGTACTTTCATGGACATTTTCATATTTGGCTTCCTGTTCCAGTCAGGGCCCAATTCAAAGTGTTATCTTCAACATATAAAACCCTAAATGGCTTGGGACCAGGGCAACCAAGGAAGCACCTCTCTCCATATATTCCTACCTGCTCACTTAGATCCTCCTCTGATCTCCTCCTCTGAATACTCCCCTAGTGAGATCAAGGGGGAAAGGGCTAGGAAGGAGGCATTTTCAGCAGTAACGCCCAGACTTTGGAATTGGCTCCCCAGGGACATGCGACTGGACTCAACTCTTCTTTCCTTTAGACACCAGGTGAAAACTTTTTTGTTCAAACAAGCTCTTGGTTAATTAATTTATTTAAATTATAATTTATATTTTGTTATTGATTATTTAATTTTTGGCTGTTAATTTATTGGTTATATTTCTCATGTGTGTGGTATTATGATTTTATTGTGAGATGATTCTTATATATTATTTTACTCTTTATCTATTTTATCTGTTTTATCGATTGTATTATATACTGGTATTGGCATTTGTAATCCACCCAGAGAACTTTTGGGTTATGGGGCAGTGTAGAAATGGAAATAAATAAATAAATAAATAAAAATAATGTTTGATGCACATCTTGATTTGAAGGAACGGGTGCCATTTCTTGTTTAGCCTTAGGCAGCACACCATCTTGGGTTGGCCTTGATGTTTGCTAGTGACTGGTTAGCTATTATGCTGGTGATCCAGGGTTCACCAGCAAAATAGCATGCATTATGAGTGGTGATCTGTGAAACAGAGAGAGAGAGAGAGAGAGAGAGAGAGAGAGAGAGAGAGAGAGAGGTAATCTGTGTGAGCTAAATGGAGATCGGGAAAGACGTGGCAGAAGTGGGGGTGGAAATGAGAATTTAACTTCTGTGAAATAGGTTTCTGTTGGCACTGAAAATGCTGAGTTCAAAGGAATTGTTTGGCTAGTCATGGGTGGTATGGCTCATCTCAAACACAAGTAACCTGCTTTGTGCTCGTCTTTTGGGAGGTTACTTGTCCTTTATGACTACTTATACCAGCCATGTCAGCTGTCTTGTGGTGATGGTCAGAACAGCCTCTCAAATTGCCTAATGTTTCAACAAGCCCCCGCAAAGTTGCTTACTCTTGTAAAAGGACAAGGGGCAAATCAAATGAGCTGAATGGTTCTTTCACAATGCATAGTCAGCTTGGATGAGGAAAGCAAGAGGGCATCCAAGAAAAGGAGGCAGGTTATACAGAATGCTACTGTAGAGGGGAAGTTTTGTTTTTTTTTTAAGTAGGAAAAAGTGCAAGAACCATGACTTCCTAGAAGGAGTCAATAAGGAATTCAGGCCCTGAAGTATTGGTTTGTCATGCAGTTCTATGAATGCTTAGGAAAAGGTGCTCAAGTGGCGTGCCATGCCATCATGGCCAATGCATCTAGGGGTACCAGGCTGGGGAAGGTTGCTTTGAGAATGCAAGAAGAGCTGTGCTGAGTCAAACCTAGTCCAGCATTCTGGTCATACATGAAAGATGGAGGTGGTATGTAGCCATCATGACTATTATTATTATTATTATTATTATTATTATTATTATTATTATTATTATTATAATATTTCTATGCCGCCCCTTGCCGAAGCCTCGGGGCGGCTTACAACACAATAAGATACATTGAAATACAATAGAACATAGTGGGTGGCCGTGTCCTCTAGGAATTTGTCTAGTCCCCTTTTAAGGCTATCCAAATGGATCACCCTCATTATACCTTGTGGTAGCAAATTCTATAATCTAATTGCATGCCATACGAACTATGTGTCCTGAATTAAAATTCATTTGCGCAGGTGTGATGCAGATCAACAAGGTGCACATAGAGTTGACAAAATAAGGTTCCAGGCCAAGCATCCCAAAGAAGTGGGTTCAAACAGATCGAAGTTTACACATTCTTTTCCCTTTGTTGTCATCTGTTTTCTGTTTTCCTTAGTTCCCTGGACAGTTCAAGGCTAAGGGAGAACCCAAAGAGTTTCAGACACTTGTGAATGCACCATTTATTGATAGCTTTGAATGTCTGAACTAAGATTGACTATGAGAGCTATGCAGTTCTTGTTGCCCCTTCCTATCGAGAACTGCCGGGGTGAGTTTTTTTGTCCCCCTGCTGTTTGAAGTATGTCGACAAACCACTGGCATAGTAAAGACAGTTTATAGTCAATGATCCTGCTTTGTTAAACAAATACAAATCAGGAATTCGGCCTCAGTTTACTTTTCTGTCAGTATAAATGCAAGTTTATGTGAACTAGATTTTTCTTATGCTGAAACATTTTTGATTGCATGCACAGGCCCCGGTGATAGGAAGTCAGGGCAGGGGGGTCAGGATCAGCATGTGCCAAATGGGGTGGTATGTATGAAAACATGATGGGGAGGATGAAGAATCAAGTATAGCATATACAACATTCAACACAAGAGTGACAAGTGCCTGCTTCAGTCTGCTAGTGTTGTTCCAACAGTTATCCCACTTTGAACAATGGTGGATTTACATAACATTTCTCTTACATGCTCACTGTAACCGCCAAGGGCTTGCCAGAATGCAGAAAGTTGTCCTCCCAGAATAGCTTTTCCCCTTACATCTGCTATCAATCAGTGGGAAGGAAGCCTTGAAATAAGCTCCTCACGTCAATGAGCTCAGTGAAAATGTAGCTTGTTGGCCTTGCCTCACAAAATAATAGTGTGCAAATATTGATATGAAGGAAAGATCCACAGCAGGGATGTAGAGGGTTTCCTTCATATGGAATGACATCAGTGACTTTTGCCACCACAATGACTGTTTGATAAGGGCTTGTTAACTAGGCTGATTGTTGGGGGTGCAATGTTGCCAAAACATTTCTTCTTCATATGCATTAGCAATGCCCAATGGCAGCTTTCCTTGGGAGGAGATGATAATTTGGGTAAAGTTGTTTGATATTTAAAGATGCACGAATCTTTCTGAATAAAGTACTCATTTCTCGGAATTTAACACAAGGTCAATATAAATGGATTTTCTGCACCCTTTTGACAGCTGAAGGACTAGTATTATAGCATTGAATGAATGCACACTTTCTGAATGGTCTCACATCACCACAGACAAAATTTGCGAGGAGTCATCTTGAATCAAAAACGTCTTAGCAAATAAAATATGCATGGCTTTAAGGCTGATAGTTCTGTTAGCTGAGCAGAGATGGAACATAAATGGGCATTCCATTAATGGTACAAGATAATTTGAAATTGCATTGGAAGAGCTTCTGTGGAAACATCTTGCCCAGAGAGAAAAGAAGGAGAGACAATTTGGTGAGTTCCCATCATGTAGTGGTGGCCCAGGCCCCTCCCTTTCTCACCAGCCACCAAAAGAGTATCTGAGGAAGCAGCTTGCCCTGAGAGGATAGAAGAAGAAAGACATTAAGCTTCAACTCAAAAGAAGAGCAGCTGCAGAAGAGAAGAAAGGAAAGGCAACAGCACAGAAGGACAATTGATGCACAGCAAACTTGAGTAAAATTGGTTCTATTCTAGATATAATCCATTTGGGCAACCATCGTGCTTGCCTCCTTCTCCTTCCTAATGCTTTTTCATCTGTCCTTGGAGGGCAGCAACAGTTGAATTATTGATTCTTCTAAGATACTCTGGGAGGCTTTTGACTGAAGGATAGAAATGCTTCAGATAGATAAATAAATGCAAAGCAGCACCATTTCTGTCTGTTTAAATACACCACATCATGACTCACATGGGAACAGAATTAAGGGCAGTGCCTGAAGTCTTTCACAATGTAGCATCAATTCTGCAAGTATTTAACATGTTTAAATTAATAGAAATTTTAGACAGTGTGGAAGAAGTGAGGTACACACCCATGCCACATTTCTTTTGCTCAGTGAAAACGAAATGGAGGTGATGGTGGCAGTGGTAGCAAGGGGAGTATTTAGACAGAGAAATGTTTTGGACAAAACATTGTTTTATAGTAGCATGACCTCTGGGATAAACTGTACATGGCGTGTCTGAGGCTGGATTCTTGGGCAGAAGGTTCAGTCCTACGTACAGAATCCTCTCCATTTTCAACTGCTACTGTCGTTTAGCAATGGCCAAGGGAGACTCAAAAGCCTTTCATGCAAAGGCAGATAAAACAGACAGTTATACTCCCCGGCTGGCCTGCTTACTTTGTCTGTGCTGCTAAACAAAAGGTCTCTGTGCAAGGTCACTGTATAATGAGCCTCAGTTCAGTTGTAAATACATTGCCGATGTTTCCGTCCCACTGCAGAACAAAGCAGCACATCCCAATTCGGGTCAACACTTTGCAACATCATCATTTGAGGAGAAAAATAATTCTTGTCATCAGTTGTCTGCTAAGCATCTCCTGCTTCGTGGGAAGCAAGGTTTTCGAATGCATTGGACACTGGCTGTGATGTCAAATGCCTGTCATGGCCCTCTTTAATCTTAATTGGTGAGCTCAGCG
The DNA here is from genome assembly GCF_004798865.1 of Varanus komodoensis. Taxonomy (NCBI): domain Eukaryota; kingdom Metazoa; phylum Chordata; class Lepidosauria; order Squamata; family Varanidae; genus Varanus; species Varanus komodoensis. The sequence goes on along the minus strand of NW_025336087.1, from coordinate 42,088,882 downwards.
CTGAGCTTTCCTGTTGTTTTTCAACATTCAATATAAGTGTTTCATCTTCTTTTACCTTTCGAAGTCATGGCTGGTGGAAGAGAGGCTGATGCTCAGTTGAGTGGCTGAGCATAACACACGTCCAAAACATAAACCTATCAAAGTGGTTATGGGTCAGTGTAGTGAATGTCCCGCATAGTGACAGTGTTGACCGATCATCTAGTTTGGGGTGGTCCAACATGCACGTCACGTGGCCTCATTCTACGACCATCTTGCTGCTTGGAAGCCCCCCCCCACCCCTCCCCCCAGTCAAGATCCCAGCAGTGGCACAGGCATGATTGTGATGAGTTCTCCTGAGGCCACCATCCCATCCTGCTCTCTTCCTGAGGCTCAGGAAAAGAGTGGATTGGATTGGTTGCCTTGTGAGAGCTCACCCTAGCATTCCCCATGCTGCTCCAGCTCCAAAGGTGTTGGCTCAGGTACAAGAGGCTGATTCCAAGAAGGAAGAAGGGCCAGGGGGTCACATGGGTGGAAGGAACAGGGAAGAAAAAGATGGGCCACCCCAGAGGAAAGGTCAATATGCTTGGGCTTTGGTTGGAGAAGGAGTCGTGTGTGGTCCCTACAGGCCCACAAAGCATTCTCTTTCATTAATTTAGTCCTAACCTAAATTCTTAAAATTAAGCAGCTGCTCAATTTAACATATTAAATAAATACATTGTGAACACTTTAATTTATGATATGGAAATATAGTTCATTGTGAGACCCCCAGGTTCCAAGTCAAGGTCTTCATGTGGCCCTCAAAGTATGAAAAGTGGGACTGCCCTGATGTAGCTGCGGCAAGATTTTAGATCCTGGTGAGTCAAATGCATCCAAGAGCAGAGTGAAGAGATGAATTACTTGAGCGGTTATTCAGGGCAGTTCTCTACAGCCGTGGCCCAAGGTCTCTTGTCAACCCACCTGAAATGGAACATGCACTGCCTTTCCATCATGTCCCTTTCCGCTACCTCCAGTCCTTGCCTTTGCTGCCGCTGCCGCCACCACCATGTCCACCCTTCCAGCCACGGTGTGACGCTTGGGTGACCTTTTGTGAGATCCAGCTGTGGAGCCTTCCATAGAACCAATGCAGCAGAAGCAAAGGCGAAGGCCTGTGATGAGCAACTGCCCTGGAGAGCCCCATCCCTGGCCAGGCTCTCTAAAGTGCTGGAAGCAGTGAGGCAGTGGGGCGGGGGGAGACTCCCCTTGCTCCAACACCTGATTCATTCTCCTGACCTTGCTTCATTACAGGGCTGTCCCTGTCCCTTGAACCCCAGTCGGGAACTCCTGATGAGGCTTGAGGCTCTTAGTTTCAGGCTCTCTGAATGCACGAAAGAGATCGTGTTATCAGTCTATCTTACAAGCCTGTTGTAAAGATTTTTGTGAAGTGCGTAATGTCAAGATGCGCTACGGAAGTGGAACACATCAATAATATCAACTAATTCTTGTTTATCGCTGTACCCTCTTTCCTGACCGGGCTGTTTTTTTTTCCTACATTTCACAAGTGTACTTTGCTCAGCATGTGCAGACACACACACACAACTTTATTTAAGGCTTTTATATACCGTTCTTAGTGAAAGCTCTCAAAACATTGTACAATCAAGAAAATCATTTTAAACAGAACATAACATAAAACTTTGATATCAATAGCACATCCACATGTATTCATTTATTTACGTATTTATAGTTTGCCTTTTTCATGAAAGGAAAGGAATCCAGGGCAATTTACATAATCCCCCCCCCCCCCCGCCCGCACACACAAACATGCACGCACTTTACTTTATCCTCACCACTACCTTGTGCGATAGGCTAGGGTGGCAGTCATTGGCCCAAGGTCACCTAGTGAGCTTCATGGCCAGGTGGGACCTAGAACCCAGATCTCCTCAGTCCAGCACTCTAACCATTATGCACTCTGCCCAGCTACTGCATTAGAGTCCTTAGAATGTGTATAGGAATCAGAATATATTGGCCTGGACCCAAAGAATGATGGGAGTTGTATTCCTGAATATTTGGAAGCTCATGGAATGGCGAAGGCTGAATGAGGCATTCAGGCAGCTCCTCCTCCTAGTGCAGAGCTTCAGTGCTTAGTGAAGCAGGACCCTGTATGACCGGAAGGCAGCATCCCCAGGCAGAAGGGCAGATCTAGCGCATCGGGTTGCATGCTAAGTCACTCCTGTGTGTGTGCAAAGGGGGTGTGATGTCTGCCAGCTCCCCCTACATCAGCAGCCCCCATCCTGCACCATTCCCAAGGATTCCCCAACCCCCCAGGAGCAGAGAGGGGGAAGGGGCAGGGGGGTTCAGAGGGAATGAGAAAAAGAAAACCCCCTTCTGTGAAGGGGAGCATGAACAGACAAAAGAAAGTTAGGATCCAAACACAGGATCAGCATGGAGATCTGTATCACAGTTCTCAGTGAAAAATGGGTTGCGTGTTTAGTATCAATATTTCTAGTGTGCTATTCTGCTGTAGATGGAATATGAATAATCTTGTATAGGGTTGCAGAGAATCAGTCTTCCGGCTAGGATCACCATTTGCCAGAACTCTCTTGCAAGGGGATTTATTTAGTTACTTTTGTAGGAAATATCCTACGATATAAAAGTGCACTTTATATTTTTTAACTGATTGGTTTTTAATGTCATGATATTTTATTTGTTTTCTCTAATGGCTGCAGTGAACAATGAAATGAATATTCCTTATGGCTGGAGCAAGCACTGAATATCCATCATTTAATGGGAATAGAACATGGGGGCAGGGCTGCAGCACCTTGTGGTTCGTGAAAAAGAGAAGGGAGTAAGATTTTGGAATATTTTGTAAAGCTACAGGTTTTACAAATCGTAATGCTATTGGTCTACAAAGAGTACGTAAAGAATTCATTCTGTGATTACTAAAAGACCTATTTCTCCTTTTGCTCTATTCTATTGAAACACTTCAACATTTTATGATTATTTTGTGCTGACAATGAAAACTAGGCACATGGAATCTCTACTTAAAAAAAGAAGAAGGAACTTGTGATTTTCAGGAAAAAGAGAAGAGTTTTGTAATGTCTGGTACAATTGTAGATTTAAAGATTTGTAGACACCATACTAAAATGTATATCTTACTCTGGCAAAATATTTCCACTGATATTCATGTATTCAAATTATCACTCACCAGCAGGGGTTTCAATTCACTGAGGGCCAAATTAATTTCCCAGATCTTAGGGGTACATTGGGTGGGGTGAAAAGTAAAGGCGGTGGGGATAAAGTCGAAAGGGGTGGATCTTAAAGGCCAGCATATTTCAGCTTAACGGTCTTACTGCAGGAAATTAAGCCTTTGGGGAGGCATTTACACTTTTTAGAACGGAGAAAAAACTGCCTTAAAGCTCAGAAAGTGCCCAAATGCTTTGTGTGATTAATAATATGGTCTAAGGGCACCTGCATGAATAAGCAACCCTCTGTAAAACATTAAAGGATAATATTAACAAGATTTGTATGTTTGCTTTCATGAGTTTTATTGACATGAGATAAGAAGGAGTCTTCCATGAATTCTGAGGAAGTTGCCTGAAATGCCTGTAAATAACATGGACATTCTATAGCAGGGGTGGGGAAAGTGATGCCGGCCAAGCCCAGGGCCGTCTTAACAGCGTTATGGGCCCTGGGCAAAGCAGTGTACTGGGGCCCCTACGACAACTACAACGACTGTTAATTTTGGAAGGTTTCCGATTTTCCAAGGGTTAACATACACAGATTAGTATGGGGCCCACGGGCAAGTGCCCATCAGGCCCATGCGTTAAGACGGCCCTGCCAAGCCCTATTGCTCCCAGGACAACTTCCTTTGTGCTCACCGGTGTGCCCCCTCTCCCCACTTTTTTATTTTCATTTTTTTAAAAGAATATGTTTTCTTACTGACAACCGAGATTGGTTCCTGTTCAACATCTGAGGGCTTTCTGCACATGCCACCTTCAAGGGAGGCTCAGCTGGTAGCAAGGAGGAGGAAGGCCTTCCCTGTGGTAGCCCCAAAATTATGGAATGAGCTCCCCACTGAGACCCACTTGGTACCAACTTTGCTATCTTTTTGCCCTCTTTGCTGAGGCATTTACCAACTTCAAATAGCACATGGAGGTGGGGGTATTGCTGGCTGCTTTTCCCCCACAAGGTCTAGTGGTATAGACTGGTTTGAGTTATTTAGTTGTTAAAATGTGGTTTTAAATTTTTAAATGCAATTTTATGATGTTTTATTTTACATGGTAGTTCATTGTATTAACTGTTGTTCATTGCCCAGAGATCTTCAGCTCTTGGGCAGCACAGAAATAAAATAAATGGATCAAGTGAGGTCTTCCAGCTACTTGCACCTTCATTCCTTATGAGTGTATCTGGGTTACATGGCAAAGAGCAGAGGCATTCTTAAGAAATGAAGGCGGAGGGTGGCCATGGCAGCCATTTGGTGTTGCTGGCCAGGACAGGTTCCAAAACTGAATTGCCAAATGTGCCCATGGGCCAAAAATGTTGTCTGTAGCTATTATGTATTCCTGCGAAGAAACAATTAATTATAGGCCTGGTTGCCAAGTGCAGAAACATAATTTCTAGCACCTAGGCTGAGCAATTTGCTAATGAAAATTTAAGGTTTTTTTCCCCTTTAAATTGTATACAGAGAAAATGATGTCAGGATTACTTTAAACCTTTAAATACCAGGTTGATTTGGTATGCTCTTCTTGGCTGCTAGCACTGTAGGGAAAAATAGTTGAATCCTTTCCAGTTGTATAAAACCTCTGTATTTAATAGAAACAACCAGCCAAAAGTTGGCTTCTACTCCATTTAATTTTGGTTTTGTAAATTACAGAGTGCAGTAAATAGGATGCTAATATTCTTATAATACACCACCACACTTCCCTGGTGCCTTTTGCCAACAACTGTTGGTGTGTTAGGAGAAAATAAATTACACTTTACAACAGTGTGTGAGGTAAACTACTATTTTTATCTCTTCAAACAGATAAACGTGAATGCTACTTCAGTCCAGGATTACTAGTTACTAGTCTGTTTCTCGGCCCAATTCAAAGGGCTGCTCTTCACTTTGAGAAATATCAGATGGATGGCCAGGTGGTACCTGCTCTCACGTGAATCTGTCAGGTGGACTTTTCTTGAGATATTCACTGTCTTTGCAGTTCAGGTTAGTGCCTTGTGGAAGCACCTAGACTATGGGAATTTTTTGCTAGCATGTTCTCCTAAAGCCTTATTTGTGATCATCTAGGTATCCCATAGAATTTATCTTAATCTCTAATGCTTTTAATGAATTTTGAATGGGCCTTTCAATTATGTCCATTAAAAGGGTTTGTTAGGGTTTTTATAAAAAAAATACTGGTTTTATCTGCTTCTTTTACAGTACAATACAATACTGTTAAATTCTTTATTTGAATTGGTTTTAGTTTTACTACTTTGGTGGGGTACAAATATCAGATACCTGACAAATAGCTTCAGAAGCACTAATTGCAAGTTCAACATGAACCAGAAACCAGGATTACTTCTTAGGGGAGATCACCCAAGGGCCCCTTCTGTTTATGAGGGAACAGCTGTGGTGTTTATGCAAAATGCATCTATCACAGTTGGGGCACATGCGAATGAGTACAAACAAGTTGAAAACATGAGTTGTGCCACACACAAATGCAACTATAAGAGAAGTCGGAGTGGTTGGAAAAGGAATGTATGCTGGGAAAGTGCCCTTTAACCTTCCTTGGCTTGCTAATTTAAGCAAAATTAGCTATACAAAGTAGGGAAAGAGCAAGATATTTAAAAAGGGAGGAAATGGACAAGTCCTCCTGCCCCTCGCAAATAATCACAGAGCAGGAGAAAGGATGCTGCTTCATGCTCCTGTTCTCCCAAACCCCACAGGGCACCAAAGGTGGTGGGCCCCGCTCCCCTCCACCCAAAAGCAAGCAAGTCCATCCTATCTTTCTCTCGTGCAGACTTTCCCATAAGTTAGCCCCATTGAAACCAAATGTGATACATGTTTCAGCTGGTTGATAGGGCAAAGGAGACAACTGGGAAAGCATGGAAAGACACCATGAATTTTATTTTTCCAAGGAGTAAAAAGGAGAAGTGGCATTTGCAAGTCATATATATATGTTATTGCTAGTTGCGAAGTCGTGTCCGACCCATCGCAACCCCATGGACAACATTCCTCCAGGTACTCCTGTCCTCCACCATTCCCCGGAGTCTACCTAAGCTCACGCCAACTGTTTCAGTGACTCCATCCAGCCACCTCATTCTCTACTGCCCCCTTCTTCTTTTGCCATCTATTGTTCCCAGCATTAGGCCCTTCTCCAGGGAGTCCTTCCTTCTCATTAGGTGGACAATTTGAGTTTCATCTTCAGTATCTGGCCTTCTAAAGAGCAGTCAGGGTTGATCTCCTCTAGGACTGAATGGTTTGATCACCTTGCGGTCCAAGGGACTCGCAGGAGTCTCCTCCAGCACCACAATTCAAAGGCCTCAATTCTTCGGCACTCAGCTTTCCTTATGGTCCAACTTTCACAGCCATACATTGCAACTGGGAAAACCATAGCCTTGACTATACACACTTTTGTCGGCAGGGTGATGTCTCTGCTTTTTAGTATGTTGTCTAGATTTACCATAGCTTTCCTCCCCAGGAGCAAGCGTCTTTTAATTTCTTGGCTGCAGTCCCCATCTGCAGTGATCTTGGAGCCCAGGAAAATAAAATCTGTCACTACCTCCATTTATTCCCCATCTATTTGCCAGGAAGTGATAGGACCGGATGCCATGATCTTAGTTTTCTTAATGTTGAGTTTCAAGTCAACTTTTGTGCTCTCCTCTTTCACCCGCATCAAGAGGATCTTTAGATCCTCTTCATTTTCTGCCATTAGAGTGGTATCTTCTGCATATCTGAGGTTGTTGATACTTCTCCTAGCAATCTTAATTCCAACTTGTGATTCATCTAGCCCCACCTTTCTCATGATGTGCTCTGCATATAAGTTAAATAGGCAGGGAGACGTATACAGCCTTGTGGAACTCCTTTCTCAATTTTGAACCAATCAGTGGTTCTGTGTCCAGTTCTCACTGTTGCTTCTTGACCCGCATATAGGTTTCTCAAGAGACAAATAAGATGGTCTGGTACTCCCATCTCTTTAAGAACGTGCCACAATTTGTTGTGATTCACACAATCAAAGGCTTTAGCATAGTCAATGAAGCAGAAGTAGATGTTTTTCTGGAATTTCCTAGCTTTCTCCATGATCCAGCGTATGTTGGCAATTTGATCTCTAGTTCCTCTTCCTCTTCGAAATCCTGCCTGTACTTCTGGTAGTAGTTGGTCCACATAGTGCTGGAGCCTAGCTTGTAGGATTTTGAGCATAACTTTGCTAGCATGTGAAATGAGTGCAATGGTGCGGTAGTTCGAACATTCTTTGGCATTGCCCTTCTTTGAGATTGGAATGTAAACTGACCTTTTCCAATCCTGTGTCCATTGTTGAGTTTTCCAAATTTGCTGGCATATTGAGTGTAGCACTTTTACTGCATCATCTTTTAGGATTTTGAATAGCTCAGCTGGAATACTGTCGCCTCCACTAGCTTTGTTGTTGCTCAGACTTCCTAAGGCCCATTTGACTTCACATTCCAGGATGTCTGGCTTGAAGTCAGCAATAACCCCATTGGGGTTATCAGGGATGTTAAGCTCTTTCTTGTATGGTTCTTCTGTGTAATCTTGCTACCTCTTCTTAATCTCTTGTGCCTCTGTTAGATCCCTGCCATTTTGGTCCTTTATCATGCCCATCTTTGCATGAAACGTTCCCTTCATATCTCCAATTTTCTTGAAGAGATTTCTGGTCCTCCCTATTCTATTGTTTTCTTCTATTTCTTTGTGTAGAATGCCCCCAAGTTAAGGTTTTGACAAATAATGACTTTTACTAGGACATAAATATTTACTTAGATTTTTATATCACTACTGAATTTACTTGCGGATGATTATTAACTGTATGCTATGGTACTACTGGGCAAGTGTACAATGGTGTATTATCAAGCTATTATGCTGGGATTACCGTAAAGCACCACTTAAAAATGGTTTTAATACTGTTGCTTAAGTGACATTATCTGCTTCATGATATCAGATTATCTTCTTGAAATCCCTTCCTTTAACAACACTGTTGGGATTTTGTTACACATGTGTTTGTGAGGGATGCATAATTTCCTTGTCCATATTTTCTGAGACATCTGTATATTTCTGAAGCCTTCTAGAGAAACTTCTAACGCTTGGCTTCCAAGGCTCCTTCAAATGTTGCTATTTTAGACTCTGGAAGTAAAACCTTTCTTCCCACTCCACTTGCCTCTTTAGATTGCAGTGTTTCTAGCTTCACTTTTTTCTGAATGTATTAAGTCAGTCCTGCTGTGCAAGGTGTCATCCTTGGTAACCCTTTGACTTGTGTCCTTGACTTCTGTACCAAAGTCCTGCTCTGATGGCATACAGCTCAGGCACATGAATTGCTTTTGTTTGTGGGTAAGTTGGACTTATTCCATGGTTCCCTTATGGACCACTGGTTGTCTAAGCTTCACAGATATGCAGCTGCTTACCTTTCTCCATTAAATCTATAAATCCCTTTGCTTTGAGGCAAACCTCTATTTATTGAATCAAATTTCACAAGAAAACACAGTGTTTACATTTACATTCCTCAGATGATCTTTAACTGCAATTTTCTTAGAGGAGCTTTTATAATTTTGGTGCTTTTGGCAAAAGATTCAATGCTCTGCAAGTCCTTTTGCTTTCCCAGTGCAATGTGGACAGCACATTGTCATGCTGCCTTAATCCTTCAGTGTGCTGTAAATCAGTTTTAACCTGCAAAAATGGCTCTCTAGCGAATAAGATGAAAGCATCTCACTTCTCAGGAACATTCATTCCTGGCCTTTAGCAGAGCAAAGCCAATGTGCCAAATGTGATATACGATACAGATTACAGTCCAAAAGGAGCTTGGTTTATTTTGCTTAGGACCTTTAAGAGACCTCTGATCACAGTGAATTTTCTTCATCCTGGTGAAAGATAAACTGTAAACTTTAATTCAGAGCTGACTTTTACTGAACTCCATGTGCTCTCTTCTTCAGGTTTCCTCAAAATGGCATACTGAATGATGTAATTGAAGTTTGAGAAATGTTCAGGTTATAGTCAAATCAAGTTATCAAGTTAACTTACAGACTATTATGATTGCAAACTGGGCAGTTATCAGGTGCGATTATCTGATTTATATTCAAAATTTCTATAATTAGTGAAATTATATCTAGGGCAGAGCTAAAACAAAAGGCACCTTTAGGGTTTCCACTGTGACTTGCCTGCTCCACTCTACTTATATGGATCTGGTTCACATGACACAACAGTCTATAGGCTAACAATTTGTCCATGGGCTGTCAGGAACAAATAGGAGAGAGCCATCATTTTGCCTGCAGCATATATGCCACTTCTGCTTTTACTCAGCAATTCATGGTCATCTCCTTTGTAGATTGCTTAACGTGTGAACTGCTTAGGGATTGTTTAACAACCCAATGGTTAACCCAACAACAAACCATGGATTAACTGTTGTGCTATTTAGCCCCTAAACAACTCAATGGCTGGGTTCGCACATCAGATTCATCATGGGCAGCTATGTAAAAGCAGTTGTGGTAGCATCTGCCCTCTTCTGCTTATCCCCAACTGCCTATGTGCAAATTGACCCAGTCCCTGGCTAGGTGGTAGTATTCATCCTGTACTTAAGCTCTGTTCCTATCTGCCTCAGCAAGCATGCCTAATGCTTGGGAATGCTGAAAGTTGTAGTCCAAAATATCTGGAGGGTACCAGGCTGGGGAAGGCTAATTGATAAGCTCAGGGCAAAATACCCCTCTCAGGCAACAGATCTGGATCCTCTCTGAAAACTTTGAGCAATTCATAAGAGGCTGATGTCAGTCCTTTCCATTTGCTCCTTGTGTATCACATCACAAGGGAGCCGTAGTACACAGAAACTGGATAATTTCCCTTATTCTTCCTTTCTAGAACAGCCTGCTACACAGCCATTTTGGGGGCTTTTGGAAAGAGGGGTTCTAATGGCATCCGTTAGAAGGCATTCAGTAAATTTCCATGTTCAAAATCCCTTAAAGGATTTTCCACAGTAAGAACCATCCCCTGCAGGAGCAGTGGAAAAACACAGGAGAATGCAAATAGAAAAGGGTGTCATCTGGACCCATGTAAAATTATGCAAATAAGGCAAGTATCATCCAATTGGCATGATAAAGCCTCATCTGGAATCACTTGCTCATAAGTTAAAAGGATCAGAGCAATCATGTATACTAGACTGAGAGATCACGTGATTTGCTCAACCTTCTTGGTGAACTCATAATGAAATAGGGTCGTGATCACTGCTTTCCTTCTTGCCAACCATGCTAATTCCCTCCTGCTTGTGAGCCTACCAACCCAAAGGGAGACATAAAGTATATGGACTGAGACGGAATTTATTCCACTCAATAAAAATGGAGCCTCTGCTCTCTTATTTTAGATGTCTCCACTACCTCTGCAAATAACACATCCCATTTTGAATTGTGAAGTGTTCATAAAGTGGCTAAGAAATCTGTCTCTCATGATCCAAGCTTTAAAAATGTCACATCTGCAGACATTTTCCAAGGAGAGCAGTGTTATCTAGCCAGAAAGCTTTTATTTATTTATTTATTTATTTTTAATTAGCATCTTCCTTCTGTTAAGAAGCAATAGTTCAGTGATGGGGCATGTGCGTTGCATGCAGAAGGTCCCAGATTCAATTCTGACATCTCTAGGTTGGGCTAGAAAAAATTCCTACTTGAAATTCTGGAGAGGAACTGCCAGTCAGTGTTGACAATATTGGGCTAGATGGACCCAGAGTCTGACTTAACATAAGGCTGCATCTTATATTCAAGATGCCAAGTATACACTTTCACACTTACTCTGATACGTTGACCCTTCCGGTTTGGCAAAGCAACAGTAAGGGATGCATTTTTTTATAATGCCCCTCCATGGTATTTGGAAACATTGTATGCTTCTGTGGGTGAGGTCAAATGTAATGAACGCTTTTGAAAAGATTCAATAGAATAGACTGCTTTCATGTGTTTATATAGATCGGTGGAGGTTATGTAACTGACAAATTGGGTTTTATTTCCTAGTTAACTATATCTTTCAATGACTGATCATCATCCAAACCTGAAGTAAATGCTACCTGATTAAAGTAGTAAAGGTTAAAACATTTAAAACACATGCTGTAGACCCGAAAAATCAAGTCAAGATGTGTATGGGTAAGAATTATTAGAGGGTTTATGAAATCTGCCCCGAACAAATTAATTCGTCCGTTTAGCCAAAGGCCTGTCAATGAATTCAAGAGCCATTTCAAAAAAGAGAACATCTGTTGCATATTTAAAGGTTCTGTTTATATGTGAACATAGTGGATTATTCTGTCTGAGGGAGGATACACAATTTATATAAATGTATTCGGAAGTTAATTTTAAATTGCTCTTATGTCACTGAGGATCAAGAGTAATCTAATAATTCTAACAGGTTTTTTTTTCCGTCTCCAAGACGTATGGATGGATGAAGTGAATTAGATCTTTACGTGAGACTGGGAGATAGCTATGGTAATATGGTGAAAATGCTTTTCCCAAGTAATTCCCCAAGCTTTTCCCAATACTGACATTTAGGTATTCAGGGTAAAGTTGAATATTTGGTTTTGTTTTCCTCTGATATTATTGTCAACAAATGTGTTTTATGTTTTTGAAGCAGTTATAGGAAAGGAATGTGCCAATGCAGTACTAGTGCAGTTAATGTGAATAATTAATAAAAATAGAAGGAATAAAATAGAAGATGTGTTGGTGTTTCAGGGGCATCTGGAGACTGAAGAACGTGTGTGTGCGCGTGTGCATGCATTTGCGTGTGCGCGCATGTGATTCACTGGCCATATTGCTTCATCAAGTAGTGTGTTACCCCCAGCAAGTTCCCCTCTCTCACTATATATTTGTGCAATAGCAGGACCATTTCCTTTCTTGGCCATTTTATTGGACACCTCATCAGAGCCTGTCCCAGTTTTAGCATTCAGATCACCGAGAAGAAAAAGTCATTTTATCATAAAAGTATCTGGCAAACTTGTCATAGTAGGCCTCTGAGGGTACCAGCATACGCTTTTTTTTCTGGGACAGATGACACAAGCAGCCTTGTTCCACTCCAAAAATGTTAGCTGCATAGGATACAATAATAGAGCTAGCAAAGGAAGCCTCTTTGGCAACCTCATGGACAAGCAGAAGGCACAGTTGTGTACCGTCATACATGTTCAATCATTCTTGGAGCAGGTCCTACACTAACGACCGTCTTTCTTTCATCTGGCCTAACTCAAAACCCAAATACACTCTGCATTGCCCTAAAGCAGTGCATCACAAAGGAAGATCAACAGCAACAAAATATGTGGTTCTTCAGAGAAGGGATCCATCCTCATCATCCTGGGTTCCTTCCATGTTCCTTAATATATTGTTTGAAAAGCACTGTCTTAAAATAACCAGAAATTTACCTAAGATTAGTCCTTCAAACAACACTTTTTTTCACTCAGGAAAATGACATAACCAAGAATGTATGGGCTGATTGTGTTGTTAACATCATGTAAAAACTGCATGAAAACGTAGAGAAGAGATCAGTGTGATCACAGGGCCATTCCTGTGTGTGGGAATGCCTCGGAGTGCTCCTTTTTGGATTTGATGTACAAGCTCTGGGGACCAACTATCCACAAAGTTAGACATTTAAAACACCAATGCCAGTCCTCCACCTGTAGCTGTGCAGTGATGGATGCTACTACTACAAACATAGGTGAGATATTGAAGTCATGCTGTCTCTGGCTGGTGCTTCCTGTTTCTAATGGGGAAATTCATCTTTAAAACATCAGCGAGTTGCGATTCCACCATTTACAAAGTAGCAATGTGCTGACAGGCGAGTCTGCAGCAAAGATATGCCAGATCCTTAGCCCTAGCAGGCTCATGCCAGCCAAGATGGAAGTTCTCAGAGTGGTATGTGGGTTTACCTGTTGAGGTTTCATTTTCCTTCCCACTGGTCTCAATGGTAGAGGGAATGAGTATGCCAGTCCCATGGATTCCAGCCCTTTTTGGAAGCACTGGGGTGATAAAGGGGCTGTGGGTCTGGTGTGTGCAAGGCCTTCTCTGGGCCATCCCAACCACCCTTTTATTCTATGCTGCAAACAGACTTGCAAGGCAGGAAATAGTCTATCATCTGCTAATGAAGCCCTGTGTGGGCAGAGAAGGAGGTCCACACCATCTTACCAGCCTCCTAATGGAGGACAGAATCATTTTCATTTATTTTATTCACATATGCTTTATTCAGTTCTCCCCTGCAAGCTGGCTAAATGCCACTTTGAAGAATGCTACTTTGTAAAATGACTGTGTGGTCTGAGTTAAGAACATACAGGAAAATAATACACTCTGAAATCCCCACACAGTATTTTTAAACTGCAAAGTCAACACCAGAAACTTTTAAAGCTGTGGTTTATGACAAAGAGAGATTCTGCATTCGGTGCTCCTTTGCCTAAAGGCTTAAGGAACACGGTGATAAAGCAATGGCTCTGAATTCCCTCTCAGCTGTGGATGGAAAGGGGCTGTTAAGATAATGGAAGCATGCTGCTGGAATACATGCAGTCCGATCCTATACAAGTTTCCTTAGGAGTAACTTCCACTGAGTTTAATGGCAACTATTCCTACCAGTGAATTAACACACTTAAAAGAGAATTCCAACTCAGCAGCCATTTTAGCATGTTGCAAAATCCTACTTTAACTGTACTAAAATATTGGAAAGACTGGGTTCACATGACACAGCAAGCTTGGGATGGATTATAGACTACCTCATGCAGCAAGCTAGCCTGCCCCAGATGCACCTGCCCTCCAGTCCTCCTGCAGGTACCTCAGTGGGAAGCTTGGAGAGCAGACAACCCTCCTCCCGATTCATGCACACACCTTGCGTGCCATACTGAGAGCTGCTGGCACTGTTGCCTCTCCGCAGATGTGGCTTGTTCAAGGCTCCTGTGCTGCTCACAGCATCAGCAATGCAAATGCTTGGTGATGGCACTGGACTAGGAGGCCAAAGTCACACTCTCCCGGCACTGCAGCAACTCAGTGGCAGTGTCGGGTGGTGGAGATGAACTGTGTTCTGCTTGACTCCCACCTGCTGCTGCAACCACTTTGGGGTGGCAGCACTGGGCAGGGGCCTCAACTGTGCTTTGTTCAGCCTACTCTGCACAACCAGCACTATGGATGAGGGTGGTGGTGGGGATCTATTCTATGCTTCCTCTAGACGAGGCCAAGCAGAACATGCCCCCTGATCTGGCACTATGAGGCCCAAATGGCAGGCAGGATGGTAGGTAAGAAGAGTTGCTCCAACCAGCTGGCTGGAGCTACCTCCTCTTCCCCACCAGTCCAAAACAGCAGGTAGGGGACATGGCCAGTCACTGTCCTTCCCAGCAAAGCAGACTTGCTTTGCTGGAAAGCACAGTGACAGTCCAACACTACTGCTGAAGTTGGCAAAGCAGACTTGCTCTGCATTTGTTGCATGATCTATCCTATAGCTTGTCTGGATGGCTTATAAATACAGCAGCTAGGTTTATGTTGTTGTTGTTCAGTTGCAAAGTCGTGTCCAGTTCTCTGCGACCCCATGGCAACATTCCTCCAGGTTCTCCTGTCCTCCACCATCCCCCAGAGTACACCAAGCCTGCACTCACCTCTCCCGTGACCCCATCCAGCCACCTCAACCTCTGCTGTCCCCTTCTTTTGCCTTCAATCGTTCCCAGCATCAGGGTCTTTTCCAATGAGTCCTTCCTTCTCATTAGATGGCCAAAGTATTTGAGTTTCATCTTCACTATCTGGCCTTCTAAAGAGCAGTCAGGGTTGATCTCTTCTAAGACTGGTTTGATCTCCTTGCGGTCCAAGGGACTTGCAGGAGTCTCCTCCAGCACCACAATTCAAAGGCCTCAATTCTTCAGCGCTCAGCCTTCCTTATGGTCCAACTCTCACAGCCGTACAGTGCAACTGGGAAAACCATGGTGAGTTCAGGCAACATACTAAGCTACCTGAGTTTATAAACCCAGATGGTTTACCATGTCATGCAAACCCTCTGTAGGAAGAACCTATCTTTAATTATAACATCAATTGTATTTGTGTTTATTTAGAAGTCCTACTGTATTCCATATGGCTACTTCCAGGGAAGGATGCATAAGACTGCAGTCTTGTTTGCACCAGTGCAAAAGTTCCCAGGTTTCCCTGGGATGAATACTGGCGACTAAACATAACAGTCAGAAACTTCTGCTAAAGCTTTTTTAAAAAAAAAATCTCTTGTATTACTTGTTACTTACCAGCATAAATAGAGCCTTGAATAAGAGGACAACTGGGATTATCTGATAAAGTGATGGGTTTATTTATCTAGGATTCTTGAACACTAAACTTCATTTGTAATCTACATAAAAACTTTCCCTAAAGCAACTATGCCTGAAAGCTCTGTTCTGTTCCTGAAACCATGCTTTAAAGTAGAATAAAAATAAAAGCAAAATGAGTAACACATAATAAAAAAAATCTCTGAAGGATAATTAATGACATTGATTCAATGGAGCCAGAGCCACCATATAAGTGATATTATTTAACTAGCTCTCTAAGAGTTCCTATGATTTAAAAAGACAAAAAAGAAAAGAAAGAAAATGAAAACAGGACCATTTCACATAAATATCGCTACAAAACCAATAGAGCTGACAAGCATCATTATGCAGTCCCCATTCCAGGCAACCATGTAAGTTGAGTGTTGCTGACATGATCCATTTACAGACAATATTTACTTAAGGACAAGATTTCAGAGTTCCTTCAGGCCATCCATTAAACAGACACAGTGGGGAAATGAATCAATATTTCACAGCACTTGTGGAATCAAATATTTTCTAGATTACTCAAGGCTGAAGGACACACCTTCCAATTTGCAATGTATTTTGGAACAAGTAATTGGAATATTACTGCTCTGGCTTGTGAGTGGCTAGGCATAATTTGAGTCTCTTAAAAGTTTGGTGAGTCTTGTTAGGAAAACATAACATATTATACATTTTATACATAGTAGCTGATAAAACTTACTGTAGCCTTTCTCTCCATATCCTTTATCATCTCCTAACCTTGTCAATGTAGTTGAATACTTGCATTCTGAGAAGAGCCCTCAGAGAATAGGCTGGCTTGATAGTAGGCAAGTAGTACTTTTCATAAGCCACAGAAGGGGATTCACTGGGAAGTACCCTAGACTGCAATAGACATTTGATCTACTTAAAGCTGTAACACAAAATTGTCATTTTGTAAAACAAGTTTCCACATAATAAACCACAATAGCTAATACAGGATGACCGACGGGAGTCAGGTTTTGAAAAAACAAACAAACCCCAATACTCCATAGATTTTCAAATCAAAATGGATTTACTTTTACAAAAACAGAAGTCAAGACATGCCATTTGAGTTATTTATTCAGTTATGAAAAATAATGTCATTTAGATGATGACCATCCTCTTGAATGCGGCTTTCAATCCTTCGCTTGAAATTGTCCATCACTCAGGCCAACAGCTATTGATCAATCATGTGCACTTCTTGTCAGATGGCATCCTTCAATCTGTTCAAAGTACTGGGTTTGTGAGTGTACACACGGCTCCTCAGGTACCACCATAGGAAGAAATCACATGATGACAAGTCAGGAGACCTTGGGGGCCATGGCACATTGCCGAAATGAAAATAGCTGCTGCATTGTCATGATAGACTCACCACTTCGAACAAAGCTGTCATAAGAAAGCAAATGATGTTGGAACATCCACTGCTCCACTGTGACTGAATTGGCATTCTAGTGGGGGTGGGGTGGGGTGGGAAGATGCCTATCTCGTCTCCCTTCCATCACTACTTACCGTGTACTACCTGTTCTAAAAACATCCGACTCCCGTCGGTCACCCTGTATAATACTGTCCAACATTGAAAATACTACCATAGTATGTTTAACTCTTATGCCTTTCATCTCCAACTCCTGTGAACTTTCTATGAAATATGACATGGCCCTGATCTAGACTGCCATGGAGTAAGCCCCATTAACACATCTCCAGCAAAATTATTTTCGTTGTCATCATTTAGACAAAACAATTTTTTACGCAGAATAAAGGAAATTATAAGGTGGTAAACAAGAATGAAAAGTTTTAAAACCCAGAGGGAGGGAATGCTAGTTTATCTTGCTGATGAACAAATATATGTCCTGACTAATTTTTGGTAGAATCCTATGTATGTTTAGACTAACAATCCTACAACCAACAGCATGCTAGGAATCATGGCTGGTTGTTGCAAGACCACTTTCTGTCTAAACAGGCATAGGATTGTGCTCTTTCTCAACTGAAAGAGTATCATTGCTGCTTTGTAATATATTTTTTGCACAATAGCTGAATTAGGCAGGAAGGTCTTAGCAGGTATGAGTAAGGCAGTTTGTATACTCCTTCATATATGAATGTTAAGAGGACAGCATATTTTATTGGTCATGTTTCAGCATGGGATTGTGGCATACATATGAACCATGCTCTTGTTCATGCCAGAAATATATGGCCAGGGTCAGGGCACAGTGTATTAAACAGCTGACAGAACTGCACATAGGCTGACAATCTGCCCATTAACTGGGATGTGGTGGGGTGGCTTTATTCAACCCACTAACATCCCTGGGAATGTTATTTTTGTGTTGCAAGTAAAGCTCTCTTGTGCCTGACAGAGGATCAGGCACAACAGGAGTTTTGCCCCTCTTCCTTTCCCACTCGGTGCAGTATCCTACGCAGCAAGACAACCGCAGCCGCAAGCTGGCTGCTATCCACTTTCCTGCCCAATGTTCCTGCTGATGCCAGCAAAGCAGGATAGCTTGTGAGTGCTGTGTGGGGAAGCTGGAGTGGGGGATGAAAAGGCAAGGGTTGCCTCGTGTCGCTCTCAGAAGCCCAACATGAGGAGATATCCTTGCTCAGCTGTGGTGCATTGCAGCTGAACAGCAGGGAGGCTGCTCAAGAAAGGTAAGCAGTGTGGCCCTACCGCTCTTCCTAAGCCCTGCCTGCACTCCTCCTTGGAAAAGGGGAGGTACACACAGGGAAAGCAACAGGGAGGGACAAGCTGCATTGAGATGTCTGTGAAAGGACAGCACCAGGCAGTTCATGCCCTGCTGTGGTTGGGGAAGCACTGGCTCTGCTGAGCAACAGGAAGGCAGGACACCTCCCACTCTATCTTTCTAGGAGGGAGTGGAAAACAGGACAGAGGTGGCTAAGCTCCTATTGAAGAAGGAAGCAGAGCAGCTCATTCCTGCCTGCCACTGCATGGCAGCCGATGGGATCCAAGGTGGGATGCTACTTTGCCTCATTTCTTTGCAAGGAAGTGAGACCCAGAGGCTGATTCTTCTGCTGCATGCTCCCACCCCAGGCCCTGGGGAGACTGCAAAATCCAGTGGCTTCCTTTGAGCTCCTGCTGATCCTTGTGAGCAATCCTGCACTTCCTCCTACATCAGCAGGAACCTGGGGGAAACTGTCATTACGTAGAGCTTCTTGACCAGATTAGTGCTATTAGGACTCTACTAATATTTGGCTTGATTATGGCTTAGTGTGTCATCTGGGTTTGACCAATTAGCTCACAGCAGGCAAATTAAGCCCCCAAGCAAGCCATGGGTAACTGGGGAGGATTATAAACTGTTCTAGGCTGGCTTCCAAACTGCCCCAGTGCTTGGTTCAGACATGTTAGGGTACTGTGGGTTGAAATATTTTGCAAACCCAGTAACAGGCTAGTTGCTTAGATTGCCATGCCCCTTGACATATGGTGCTTTCTTTCTGACTACTTGCTTATATATTCAGCCCAAAACAAGCACACAGAGATGGTTTCCTGCCTTAAGGTGCAAAGTGTGGGTTATGTTCTGGATCTATTTCCTGATTTTCAGCATGCACCTCAGCCCTCTGCCACATTTTTTCATACTTCAGAAACTTAATTATAAATCAACGGTCCAAATTGATTCACATGAATGATGTAAATTTAAAAAGTAAACAAATTATTTTTGTACAAGGGTACAACAATAAAAAAACTTTCCTGAGTATTGGCCTAGATTTTAGCTAGTTTTCTAAGATACCATGTAGGGTATTTCTCAAGGGCAGGACCAAACCACTGTTATTTATTTTGTCAGCATTTTATATTAAATACTGTTGTGTGTTCACAGCTCACATTTTAAAAGGGAATATTTTGGAATGAATGCAGTCAAATCTCCAGTTGTTTGTTATTTTTGGCTGGTACCAATTTATTGGTACTGTATTACATTTAATTTTCAAACCACCTCTCTAAATTCCAAAATAGCCAGCATGAAATCTGAGCATACTTTTCCATGTGCTGCAACAGTACTCAGAAGGTTTGTGTTCTGTGGATTAACCAGCTATAAATCATCTTTCATAGTTTCTGTTAAGCCCATGCTCTTCTGTAAAAGCAAACAGATCAAATAACTATATTTGGATCTGAAAGTATCTACAGGGGCAAGGGAGAATGTATTCTCCGTCTGAGGTTATAAATTCATTCTAGTGCCAAACTGGTGCAATTATGTTATGAACCTATTATGCTATGAATATGCAACATTTATTTATAAATGCATCATGCATTATCACTATTTCAGTTTTATTTAATGAGTTTTTATATTGCATGATCTTCCACCAGGTTCAAGAAATAAAGCACTATTATTCCAATGTTGTGAATGGGAAATGAAGGGCAAAGCTTTGTCTAAAGGGCTTTCACCATGCATAATTTAATATTGTAGATCATTCAGAATAAACAACCAAAATCCCAGCTTTATGGAGTACTCAAACAATAAATTGGTCACTGACATGTTCATGCATGGTTTTAGAAAGGAGAGACAGGCCATCTCCCATTGCTTTTCCAATGTTATGGGTAGATTGCTACCTCTCCCCACAAAGCTTACATGCAGCTCCAGGATGCAGAAATAAAAGGTCCCAGTGTAAAGTTTTAAATACACAATAGTAACTTTAGCTGACAATTGCTGATCATAAACCACAAATATTTTATTTTAAAAAAAAATCAGCCCTGGGTGGATTTACTTTCCACCCATTAGAAACTCTCATTCACAAATGTGCTTTAAATTTACAAAGCAAGAGTGGATATGAAAGGGCTTTTAATGGTCAGGTACAATTAATCTGTTTTAAGAAAAAACGAGTTTGCTGTCTTTCTTAAGAACATATTATGGTCCATTAAGCAACTCAGCAATTATTAGGTGGGGCACCAGAAGCTGCTTAGTGGTTCATTAGTGGACCAGTAAACCTTCTGCAGGAAAAAGAGCCCTTAAAAGAAATACTTCAGTACCTTCTTCTAGATCATTTTATGCCTACTTTCCTGGTAGGAACCCCAATTCTACATACTGGTTTTTACTTGTACATAAACAAGTACAGAAAGTAACTTTCCCAGACTGTACATAGAGACTACACCAGTTCTCATTAAAATCTAATAAAATCTCCATAACTTTGCTTCTTTATGAAGGAAAGTATCATAAGAAAGATACTGTGCAAACAAGGAAAAAGAAGTCTTGAGCTGAGTAAGACAAAGATTTCTTTTTTAAACACAACTGAGCTGAGGAGCCTCCATGCTCTATTTGCCTTAACGCCGAGTGCAGTTATGAATGCTTGCTACTTCTTGTTTGAACTGAAAAGTACATTACAGTACAATCCAATGTACTTTTGCCTGGAACAGGAAGCAAGTCCAATTTGGCTGAGTCCAATGGTAGCTAAACGTGTCTACTCCAAATAGAATTAACAGTAGAGACAACCCACTGAACTCAACAGGGCTTACTTCAACGTACATAGGCAACACCAGCTTTCTGCTGCAAAACGCAGCAGATGCCATGCAGCGTCTCCGCCTAACACGGAGGTGCTGCATGATTAGTTAGTTGCACTTGCTGGATTCCTGACTGTCGGGACGCTCGTGAAGGAGGCGCGGGAGTCCTCTTGCTACCACAAGGCAACCCCGGAACCGGCGAGCGCTGTACTTGATCCAAGGAGATGAAGCGAGTGCGCTTCGTCTTAAGGAGAACAGCTGCCCATCCCCGCCATCAATGGCACCTCTGGCCTCCCCGGGCTGCCTCCAGCCCCGACTATCCCTCACCGGAAAACTACCGCGAGCCCGACGGCGCGGGACACATGAACAAGCAGCGCTAATATCGCGAGAACTCTGCGTTCTTTGCCTGGCTGTCACTCTTTCCCCATAGAGGCACAAAGGGTTAGAATTGAATTAAAAAGAGGAAAAGCTCCTGTCTTTGCTATCTTTTCTTGGAGAAGTCAGTGGGCGTCTGCCAAGAAAACGTGCTGTTTTCAGTGTCCACGGAATTCTCCACTGATAGTTATGGTGATAACTACCTTTCCCATCTGTGACTGGAAAAAAATGGTGCCCAAACGGCCGAGTTCTGAACACGAGTCTAAATATTATTAATCTATGGTAACTTCTTCTTGAAAGCAAAACAACTCTTCCCCCTTTGAAAGACTTGGCACTGAGGGAGGAGATACTCTCGCGAGAGTTCGCTGGCTGATTCCCGATGGAAGGGCGGCTGGTGCTGAAATCGTGGAAGAGACGGGAGCGGCGGTGGCTGGTGAGGGGAGCGTCACTTTATAGTCTTGCGCGGGAGTTTCGGGAGGGCGGGGAATTTCCTCCCCTTGGAATTGGAATGACGTTTGAGTTAGTCCTGTTGGTGCATGTGCCTCTTTTGCAGGAGACGCTGAATGGGCAGCTCTCCGCGTATTTTCTTGGGAGTAAATATCCTTCAAGTACCGGGGGGGGGGGGGGCTTTTCTCAGCGTACTTGTGTAGAATTGCGCAAGTAGCGGGGTATCCAATGTTCTGTTTGGAGTAGTCCCATTTAAGTGAATGATGCTTCAGTTACTGTAACATTGGCAGGGAGCTCAGGCATAGAGTCTAAATGTGGCCCTCTGAAGTTCTCAAGAAATCAGTGCCCCATTTCCTCAGCTCACCCTCCAAAAGGCTTTTGTGCATTTCCCCCCACTCTGAAAGTTTGACATGCATCTCCTAAGGCTTAGTTACTGACCGTACTAGCACATGAATGTGCTAGTACTTATTTATTACAAGTACATGTGGCCCCATTGCTTTTGCTTGGCCATGTGGCCCCTGAGAACTTACCTGAAATTGAATTCAGCCCTTGGACTGACAGAGTATTCCTAGTTCTAGAAAAGAGAGTGGCGGGGGGAGAGAGAATATGTGCATATGTTTCTGGGTGTGATTGAGCTGCATGAATTTCCGTTTGGAACATTGTCAATATTTGTGCGTTTCTCTTTAGGCATTGGAAAGCTAAGCTGAGTCCTGCTGGGGAAGTAAAAATAGCATGCATCTTTGGTATCTTTTAAATAACTAGTATATGTTGTTGTTGTTATGTGCCATCCAGTTATCTCTGGCCGGTGGTGACCCTATGAAGGACACCCCTTCAACATGTCTTATCCAAGACATCCCTGCTCAATTCTTGCAAATAGTACAAGACACATAGGTGTAAATAAGCTGAAAATGCAAAAAAATACTGTAAATATATAGGACACAAATATATCTATTTTTATGTATTTTCATGGGGTTTCTGTATTTTCTACACTTAACCCTTATTTGAGCATGATGAATAAGAGGAACCAAAAAGGTCCCAGGATGGATGTGAGTTCTTTCTTTTTTTAGGTCCTTCCTAAAAGCATCTTCCTTTTAAGACTTCTTAGTTTAGAAAAAAGCAACATTAGCATGATACAGGATTTAAAATGGTACATAGTCTGCACAAAGTGAATGTTGAGACACTTTTCCGCACTTTTCATAATGTTAGAAGCTGGCAGCAGATTATAGGCAGATGTGATGCAGTACATGCTTCCTTCCTGATAAAAGTAGCAGCTCAGGGGAGGTGTATTAGGGACAACTGTTTCTGGGTTGCAAAACCACTCCTTCCTCCTTTTCTGTAAGACACTTGGTAAGCACAACAGCTCATTGCATAAAAGCTCCTAGTCCTCATGAGACCTAAACCCAAGCCATTGCAACTGACTTTGGCACTACTGTGCTGGGAATGGACTTGTGAGTGACGTACAGGTGCTTGTGTAGCTCTAGCATGGGCAGGGTTTGCTGTGGCTATTTGTAAGTAATTCTCAGGGCTCAGAGGATGTCCAGAGTCATGCATGCATGCCTCTCTGTGTCTTGGTTCAGTAAAGGGAGTAGGTTTTATGAGATTTTAATAAGAACTGATATGGAATTCTCTCTCTCTCTCTCTCTCTCTCTCTCTCTCTCTCTCTCTTTCTGCTGTCATTGTTTAGAGATTAATTCCAATCAGCTTGAGTATGAGATTTACTTACATGTTTTAGAGGTTACATATTTGGAATTTTGTAATATATTTTGGTTTGTTTGTTGGCCACTCAACATATAGAAAGATAAAAATATACAGAAAATGAAATGTTAGTTGATGATAGTTGCCTATCTAGTTGCTAATACATATTTTTCTTTTTGGCATTTTCAGATTACAGGTATTTGAGCAGCCATTTGACATATGACTAGAAATGTGTGACAGTTTGACAGGTAGGTTATCTGTTTGTTTGTTACTTTATTTATTAGAATTCTATTCCACCCATTAGCCAGAATGGTTCTCTGGGCAGCTTACAAAAATATAATAGCAACAACATACACAGTAAAACATCAATATTAAATCTAACAAACATACCTACAACAGTATAACAATAAAACACAGTAAAAACCCCACAATAAAACTCCACAGCAGCCACAGTTCAATTAAACCAAGGGCACAGTAGCACTAAAATTCAATAAATACCATATTAAAATACTCTTAAAAATTACATTTACTATTAAAATATTGGGTAAATAAAAAGGTCTTTGCCTGGCACTGAAATGAGTAGACAGAGGGCACCTCTTTGGGGAGTTGATTCCAAATCTGTTACCTTGAAGATTAGAATATTGATAAGAACTGTCATGATTTATAGTTATTTATATAGTACAAATTTAAAATAGCTTGCATACTACTCCTTTCCATTTTCAGTCAGAAGTAAGTTCCACTAAATTCAGTAGGAGTCTTCCTCCTGCAAGTGTGCATAAAATTACTGTCACATAGCCTATCTTAAGCATGTTTACTTGGCTGTAAAACTCACTTAATTCAGTGGGATTAATCCCCATTAAAAGTCGCCGTAGGGCACAATCATATACGACAAACCATTTATTTGGGAGTAAGACCTACTGAATTCAATATGATTTGCTTTTGAGTAGACACACATTATTAGTTTGAGTGACTTTTAAGGCAGTATTACTTTGCATAATTCATGCCAGATGGCCTTCTGTAATACCATCTTTTCGTGGAAAATGCAATGCCTGATTTGGTATTAAAGCAAATACACGTGTGTGTTTTAGAAAGGCAAGCTGAATGAATGACACTTGATTTCTCTACTTCGTAAGTCACATGATATCACAGTTGTGAGATTCTGTCATCCCGTTAGCTAACAGAGTCCACAGATTTAAGCTGGACCTGGAAGCCAACCGAAACTGTGGTTCCTGGACCATGTCTCTCCCGCAAGGTGTGGGTTTTGTCCTTGAAGAATGCTCCTTGTTTGAAGGCAGCATTGGGCAGGGACAATGACCTTCTTGGAAAGAGCCAAAATAACACATTGCTTGGTGAATTCTTCCTTTTGACTCTTAAGAGCTGTGGGGTGATAGCTAGGGTGGTTATGCACTCACCAGAGGCCATCATGATGGCTGCTGGAACTGGTGGATCCCTATATCTAAGTCCGTTCATCTCAAAGTCGTTTTTAGTGACTCTTCAACTCCCTTTTCCAAAGTTTTGCTACCATGCAATCAATTGGTATCCAGGTATGTGGCAAAGCATTTGGCCACTTCACATGGCCCTCCTGCAAGACTAAGACTGCAAACTCCATTTATTCAGTCACACCTTGGGTGAATTGTCTGTTGCTTAGTGGGTAGAAGAAATGGATCATGGGTATTAACTTCCTCATTTCATAATAGATACTGAGAAATGTCACTTTCCTTCCTTTGACATTCTTTATTACTGTGCACAGAGCTAACATTGTTCTTTATTACTCATTTCTCTTATTTTGGTTATTTTCTCTTCCTGAGAGCTTCTTGAATTTGAATAGATCTCTGCATCTATTCATAGCTTTCCATTGTAATCATATGAGAAACAGACCTGTTTAACTTGAAACTAATCAAAAGTTATGGGAGGCATTTTCTGTAAACGGAGCATTATATATGTACAAACTGAAAAGTATCTTTTGTAGCCACAGTTCTCCTCCCCACCATTAATTAAAGATCAATTTTAATTAATACATTAAAATGTTGATAATGTTACAGAAATGCATGCCCAGGCTTCCCTTTTTGAATACTTGCTAGTGTCTGTTTCCCACACTTTCCTATTTTTGTTAAATTTGTGTTGATAGAACTTATCAATAAAATTACATATATTTCAGATGTTTTCCGTAAATGCCACTTCAAGTGTGGTCACTGTTGTTTAAAATGGGTTAAAGCCTCTGAAGAACACAAAATGCACTTCTCAAAATGGACAACTAGCTAGTTTTCTGTTGCATTTTTTTACTTAGATTTATTTCTTGCTCATTGCTTAATGGCTGTAGATTAAAAATGTAAGAACATTTAGGGTTTTTTATACAAATCATCTCAGGCTTTCTCAACTTGCTGCCTTGCAGATGTTTTGGACTACAACTCCTACCAGCCACAGTCAACATGACAGATAGGGAATTTAGGGAAATTCTATCCTAAAACATCTGGAGGGCACATTATTCTGGAAGGCCAAGTTAAACAACTTGCAGTACATTGATTTTCATTCAGTCTGATATATTATATCCTTTGCATGTGCTTTTTAACAGACTCATGGCATATTGGAGATAAATGCCTCGCTCCCTTTCCTGAAAATGGGGGACTTTGTGATGCCACAATAACATCCTTTGAAACAGATGAGAATGGGAAGTGTTTCGCAGTTGTTTCTTTTGCGGGATCTGAAGAGAAGAAAATACGAGCAGCAAAACTCTGTAAAATGAAAACTAGGAAGGATACACAGAAGAACATAATATTTGATGATGAAGATTTGGAGAAGCCTTATTTTCCAGACAGACGGTTTCCCTCACCAGCAGTTGGCTTTGAGTTGTCCAAGGATGGAGACGAGATTCCTTATACAATTAATAGATACCTTCGTGATTATCAAAGGGAAGGGGCCCAGTTTTTACATGGACACTATATTCGTAAAAGTGGATGTATTCTTGGAGATGACATGGGCCTTGGAAAAACAGTGCAGGTATTCCCCCCCCCCCCGCCCCTTATGTTGATTTGCTAACTCTCAAGGGCCATAATGCATTGATTTCAAGGGCAAATAAAATAATAAGCTGAATCTCATTTAGAACATGTAAATCATCCAGACATTTATAGTATAGTGTTAAATGGAGTAGGAGAAGTGTGTGAAATGGCTTTCCTTTCCTTAGCTTCCCCAGCTGATTCCACTGAGGGATGGGAATTAGACTGGCCCCAATCCTGGGGCCTCTTCACTGAACAGAAGGGCATTGAATGTGACAGATTTGGGGCTCATTCCATTCCATCCTAGTTCCATTTTTGGAACACTGTGTTTGGGGTATAACACTGAAACACTGCATGTGATAGATCTTTACCGGCCAGGTAGAGTTGAGCTCTCTAGGACCCATTACTGATGGGTCTCCATTGGAGGAGGAAAATCTCCACCCCATTGGAAGCCCTTGGAGACAATGGTCTGGCCTGACTGATGCATTTTCTATTCAGGTATTTCATATTCTATATAGATATTCTGGTGGATGAATGGATAGAATCTCTTGATTTTGATGATTCGAACATGAGACAATGCATTTCATTTCAATCTGAAAAATGTAACTCAGTAACCTTAAATACAGTTACTCTTCAGTCTCACCCTAACCCTTTATTCTTTTTCCTTTATATGGAAGCAGTTGGGGTAGTTCAGATGTAATGGAAAAGCATGGTTTGAAATTATGTGGAGTAGCAGGTAAGGAGCCTAGAGCCACATGCTTGTTCCCTTATAGCAGACAATTCCCAACCTCCTGTTCTACCTTGAGGCAGGCTGTCGATTTCCATTTACTTCAAATTAGTCCACATAGTTTGTGTTTGTTCTGCAAACCAGAATTCAAAATCAGGATATGGTCAAATAGAACAGGAGCATCAAGCTTTCTTTCTTTCCAATTCCTATCCATGTGACAGGTCTTTTACTTTGGTTTGAGGCAAACTATTTCAGCAAAAGGTTCAAACTGTGGCTTGCCTCAAAGCAGGAAAGGAAAGAATTTCTTTCATATTACAGCATGAGATGCTGTAAGACTTTTCATCTATACTGAGTAATTGAGTTTTTGTGGAAAATATTTCATCAATAGTTTGTGGAAAATATTTTGCTAACTCTTTGCTAACTCACTGGATTGTACTGAAATATTTCTTTGAAACAGCAAGTCTGAGAAATGGAAAAGAAACTCATTAAGAACAATCAGTCTTTAATATGGGGGAAAGCCTTCGGAAAGGCCATACAGTTTTGTTTTGAAATGGGAACTTTAATCAGAACATTTAATAGAAAGTAGTTTTTGTTTTGCATCTTGTTTTTGAGTTTCTAAGCACCTACTTTTGTTATTATTTTAGAAGAATAGCAGGGTATAAATAATAACCAAACTATGTTTTCCAGTTTTCTTTTCCTCCTTGTTAAGTTCTGGAAATGGAATTTTAAATTGAGAAAGTTGGTATCCCTCTTCAGTCTTTCATGAAGACTGGCCTTTCCACCCTGTCCATGATACTTGGTAAGCTTATAAGGTTTAAGTTTAAGTTTACTGAATATCATGGAGTGAGACTGGATTGAGGATCTTTTATTTTTCAGAGTTACTACAAACTGGGAAATAACTCAAGAAGACAATGGCGAGCAAGCAGTTTATGTGTCTTCTTTTTTAGAAATAAGACTGATTTTCACTTGCCTTTTTATACTGCCTATTGGGGAATTTTATTTCCCCCAGACAATATTATATAGTACACATTGCAGAATTATAGTATGTGATGAAAAGATAGCCTATAAAAATGCTTTCTTGTCAGAATGGAGAAGGAGACGTATAACATTATTTTCTCAGATTGGCAATTAATTCCATCATTCCAAGGGAGAAATAGTGTTCTGTTTTATGAGAAATCTAGAGATTAAATTAAAGATTTCTTCAGATTGATGTTCATGTATTCTATAGCTGTATTCCATAATTTATCACCCTATCTCTTTCTTAAGTTACCATGTGTGGTTTGGTACCTACTTTATGTGGCAATATGCTTGATAATATGACTCCTATTACAGACATCTTTTTCAGAACAGTTTGTGTTTCTTTGTAAGCTGGAAGAGTGTGCATGAATATTTACTATGACAATTTATTTTTAAACATCTGCATTTTAAACCAGGATGTTGAACATTAAACATCTGGCTTAAGTCAGGACTATTTTATGGATGTGATTAAAGAAATACTGACTTTTAATGCTATACCAAACTGAGGGCATCAGTGCATGTAGTTAAATTAGCACAATAAAAAACATTCGTGCAAACTTTATGCTGTGGATGGACTTCTGAATCTACATGGATCTCCTATGTTGACAGACTAATATATAGCAAAATGCACTCTGTTCCCAAAGTGTGGTCAGTACAACTGGTTGAAGGAGAAGCATGAAAATGGTTGAGAGTCTTAGATCATTTAGCTCTTTGCTGGATTACAGAGATAAAAATTTTCCTCAATTCAGCTTTAAAAAATCAAAATATGGATAGAAACTGGTGGGCTTCAGGCCTTTGCTCCCATGGGAAGTGGTGATGGTCATTCATTTGGATGGCTTTAAAAGGAGATTGGACACTTTCAAGGAAGAGGTGGCAGTCAGGGGCTATTAGCCTTGCTGGCTACATGCTACTTCCTTTATCAGAGATGGTATGTATGCATATACCAGTTGCTGAGGAACTTGGGCATCGGAGACCTTGGTCCATCCTTGAGGGATGCTGTGGAGAGTGGGTTTGCTAGCATGTATCTGGAGTGCTAGACTAGATGGGCCTTTGGTCTTACCCAGCATGACTTTTCTTATGCTCTTTCCCCCCGGCCCCAGGATGAGCCCACAGTTTTCTACTAATCCTATTCT
This sequence comes from Varanus komodoensis, assembly GCF_004798865.1. Taxonomy (NCBI): domain Eukaryota; kingdom Metazoa; phylum Chordata; class Lepidosauria; order Squamata; family Varanidae; genus Varanus; species Varanus komodoensis. Next base: position 42,059,642 of record NW_025336087.1, on the reverse strand, counting down.
TCCTGAAATTAGGCTTTTAAAATGGTCCTTTTGTACCAATGGGGGTACAGAAGCCTAAATGTAGTGGGAGTGGGTTTTTTTAAGGGAGGGTAACAGTGCCCTGTGAGGGGAATGATTACCCTTCACAGTAGTGACTCCTCTCTGAAAAGCCCCCCCCCCCAAGAATGGGCATATCTATCCATTGACCTATGGAAAGCCTCTGGGTTCCACTTTGTCCTTCATGCTGTTCAGTATCGCCATAAAAATACTAGGCAAAGTCACCTAGAATAGGGCTCCCCTCTCTGCAGTCTACATACTTAAAGATTTATTTCATCAGTACATGTTTCTTTATATTGAAGAGGTAGAACAGAGAGTATGACTGGGTTTGTATTACATGTTGTTCCATTATGGGTAACCAACAAAAATGGGTTGCTGTGTCATACGAACCTGGAATGCTTCTCTGAGGGTGGCTTATTTTTAGGGAAGAAGCCACCCAGACATTTCTAGTGGTTGTCTGTACCCCAATAGGTTGTCATTGCTGCTTGCCAAGAGCAGCAAAGCCCCCACTATTCTTTATAAACTCAGCTGCATGCTGCTGCCAGTGACTGTCCCAGCTTGGATGCCTGACAATTGGTGCCTGGCAATTCTACAAAAATTAGGCAATATACAGTCTTTACTTGTTGATTCCCATCTATGTTAGGTACATTACTATGCTGTACCCTTGGCAACTGAAACATACATTGACCAGTACTGCAGTAAGATTGCAGTTGCAAAATACTGAAAAATGTTATTAGTAATTTAGTTATAATTACTAAATTAGTAGTTTAATAATGATAGAAATTAACTTGACAGGTTCTGGGCTCTCTCATACTGGATGCATTCAAGATGCAGCTCTCAAAGATGTTTTAATTTGGAATCCTGCATTGAACTGAGGCTTTGATCCAAGGGCCTTATTGTCCACTTTCTACTCTAGTGTTCTATGATACTATGAATTTTAAAATAATTATGAACAAAGTTGTACAATTTTCAAGAAACGTTAAACCTCCCATGCAATTGCACATTTTTGAGGTTCATTGGGATATGTGTTGGAGCCAACCTGTGGACTGAGGAGGAGAACAAGCCACAATAAGACAGATTTTCTGACAGATATGTCATGGGTGGGAAATGCACAATGTGTAGTTTACTTGCAGGGTAGGCTGGTGTGACATGCAAATAGTGTCAGTGATTTGGTTCACATGATTGCATGGTGGTTAGTAAGCCATGGTGGCTTATTTCCTGTGCAGCTTGTCATGCCATACAAATCTGGTCAGCTCAGCATGACACGGCTAACAAACTGCCCAGACCAAACAGCCCAGGGTTTGGTTTGTGCATGAGGGTGGTAAGAAAGACATACTGGCCTACTGACTCCCTTACCCCCAGTCACATGCCTGATGTATGCTGCCCGGTTTCTCTTAATTACCCTTACTGGGTGAGACATGTCATTGCATGGTAAATCTGGCAAAGGTGGGTAGGTGGGTTGGCAAGAGAATATACAGAATCTAACAACAGACTTTTGTAGAATTCTGACTTGGCTAATTGTAGGGTTCTGGAGTAGCTGGGTTTGCATGTCACAAGAAGTGCTGCTGAAAGTTTAAATTGACTGGTGTGCATGAGGGGGAAATAAGCTACTATCTATTTCCCAAGCTATGACCATGAGAACCAGGCCAATTTGTGGACACAGGTGTTTGAGTATTCTGTACACCTTGGATGCTTGGAGGGTTTGGGGGTCCATGATTGCCCCTCAGTCCTTACTGAGCTTTGTAGAATGCACGTCCTTATGTCCCTAGTTGCTCTTTAGAGTTGAGCTTCCTGGTGCATGTTTGCCTCTGGAGTCCTGAAAGGCAGGGGTGGAAAACCTCAGCTGAGGCACCAGATCAGGCCTCTGTTTTCCCCAGATGAGCACACACACTATCTTTCCTGCAACCTTCTGTTTAGTAGTTTCCTTGCTTTTGTGAAGTTTTTCCTATTTCTAAAATGTTGAATGGTTCTCTTAAGTCTTGGTTACTGGCAGTATGAGTTTAAGCTTCAATGTGCAGGTATGTTTTTATATTCTTGGCCTCACCAATTTTGTCATTGCCCCATCTACCATTTAAATGTGGCCCCTAAAAATTGAATTCAGTCCTCTGTCTGAAAGAGATTCCCATCCCAGGCAGTAAGGGTTCTGAGAAGGTGACCCTTCGGAATAGGCCCTTGCTAGCTCTTGGGAAGTTAGGCTATTTGACTTATTCTGAATGCTGTCTCACTTTCACCTTCTTCTTGATGACTTCTAACTGTGTTTATCCCTAGGTTATTTCATTTTTGGCTGGAGTACTTCATAAAAAAGGGACACGGGAGGATATTGAAAATAATATGCCTGAATTTTTACGAAGAACAATGAAAAAAGAGATGCCATCTGTCCAGAAGAAGGTATGTTTTTAATGGAGACTTAAATCTCTCAGAGCACCTTGAAGATATTGTAAAGTTCATTTGTAAATGGAGATTATGCTTATGGACAAGAATGCTTATAGACTGCACAGTGTGCAGAACAAAATAGATTACAGATGATTTAGGAGACATATCATTAGGTTTCTGCAGGCCCTCTTATATCTGCTGGAACTCTGTTGGCCCTTCCAGTAGCTTTCGGGAAGCGATCACACAGGGGACATAAAATTTGCCTAGAAAACATTTTGCTTGGTAACCCTAAGTGGCTTCAGATTCTTTAAGGGGACTGAGGGTACTTACCAGAAAGTGCTTCACTTTCATTTCAATGTTAATTTTCTTGCCTCTGTGATTTCACCCCCAGCTGCACTGGGCAATTGATAGCTGTGTCAGTTCCAGGTTCCTTTTTCTGGTATTCCTTTGTCAGCACTTCTTTCCTAGCCAACTGTACTAAATTGCAAGGTATTTAGTAATGGAAGTCAGTGGGGCAGTTGGCATAACATGACAGGCTACTATGGATTAATTAACCATAGTGAGACTGTGGTGTGGGGAGGCATGTGCAGCCACCATTTTGAAAATGCACACTCCCCTTGTGGTTGTTGTGTCATGTGAAATGAGCAGGTATGCATTATGTGAGGCATAAACAGCTCACATCCTGAAGAGTCTGTTTTAGGGTTGTTTAACACATGCTAAACCCTTGCTTGTTGTAGTCAAATAACATAATAGCCCCTGAGAAAGGTCTGAAGGTACAATTTAGCATTTGTGGGCAGTGCAGCTTCTTGTGGGATAAATGACCCATGAGAAGCTATAAACAGCTTCATTTGAAAGTTTTGTCTCCATCATCACAAAGAACCTTCCTCAGGCTTTTTTTGGTATCAGATTTTCCCTCTACTGAGAGTCAATAAGGGGCCAATATTTTCTTACTTTCTTCTCTTCCTTCATCTTGGGAATTTTCTAGGTTTGCTTCAAGTGAGAATGTGAGATGTGTTCACTTTAGTTAGTTGAAACAGCTGGGGGAATACTGGTGCCCGGGATCCTACCTGCCCTCCCCTTCCTACTTTAGCGCACCGTTAGTTGCAGACTAATAACTGCACAGGGCTTTATTTTTCTTGATATCTAGAAGCTCTGCAGGTTCATTTAAGCCCCGAAGTAGCATATAAAATGTATTCTTTTTATTGCTTCTGTTTTAAATTGCAGTGTTGCAAATGTGGGCAGCACTTGGCGGGTGATATTTAGTATTACATTATAAACTCATTATTTATTTCTGTTTCTGTTGCTCTTAACTACATGGTAGAAAATGTTGTGGACCTAATCATGCTGGGATTGCGGAAATTGTTTGACACTGGTAGAAAGTTATCAGTGAGAGGTGACCTGTGCCAAAGACTCTAAAGAAAAGCTGAAGAGCCAGTGGGGATGGGTCAGTACTGTGTGCTACTGCCACAAATCCCCGTGGGGCTTGTGATCACAGTTTGCAGTTGTATTCAGTGGTGTGCTGCACATTGCCATTCTGAATCTTCTGGGGATCAGATTGGTGGCATACTTGGGCCCTTTATGGGTGGGTGGCAGTGGCACTCACTGCCTAGCTGCTTGCCAAAAGGAAATTTTGGTCATGTCATTTGGATTGCGATGGCATGACAACCCATCATGAGACAACAAACTACTGGTTCTTATCATACTTGCCAACTATTACCAGAAGTGGTCATTGCAACCATGAGTGGGTTCACATTACATGAAAAGCAGCCAATTACAATAGTCAACAGTTGGTTGCCATGACATACTGACCCAGTAGTTGATCTTTCTTTCTCTTTAGTGAAATTGGGTAAGGGAGGCCCAATTGATCCTTGTTTCTGACTTTATATCCTCAAAGTTCTCCTTAGCCTTACAGAAATTTCATTTGGCAGTTCCTCTGTCTTCTCTGTGAAAGGTTCTACAGAGAATCTTCCTCAATATAGCTTTCCTAAGCCTTCCTAAGCCAAGATAAGAGGGTACATTAGCAGTGATTGAGAAGGGACATGTTTGGACATATATTTAATGTATTGTGAGTACTGATTCCAAAAACAAATTGTCTGGGTCATTTAGGTCTGGGGTGGCCAAAAAGGGTGGTAGGGGCTTCTGGGAGCTGAAGTTCAAAACTTACACAGGACTTCCAGGTATATCTGTCCAGGTATAGATGACACTTCTGGCTCTATGGTCAGAATATTTCCATCTGCGTTTATTATGCAATTTGTTTAAATTGCGTCATTATCAATTATGTAATGTTATCTTACCAGTGGTTCAATTAACATTCTGCTTTTTCTTGTTTGCTTGACTCTGCAAAAACTGGGAGAAGGGAATTCTGTCAACTGGCAGACTCCAGTACATGACTGCTGTATTACGCTTGCTTAGATAAGGTCTCAAGTTGTATCAACCAAGCATAAACACACTCTGGTGCCTACTTTAAAAGGACATAACACTCTCATTGCTAGGGGTTCTATCTCACTTTGCTGTGCTCAGAAAATTGGAAAGTTTAGGATACCACGTCCATGCAGAATAGAATGCAACTGTGTGGGGAATTTTGTATTTAGATGCATTTTATATTTATTCAACATCAATATCATGTTTGCTTTTTTAGATTTTCCTGATTGTGGCACCCCTTTCTGTGCTATATAATTGGAAAGATGAATTGGATACCTGGGGTTATTTCAAGGTTATAGTTTTACATGGCAATCGAAAAGACTATGAATTGAATCGAATCAAACAGGGAAAATGTGAGATTGTATTAACAACATATGAAACACTCCGCCTTTGTTTGGATGAGCTTAATGGGTAACTGAAATCTCTGTTTACTGCCAGTTCTTTTAACATCCTAAAATATTTTTCAAACTGGGACAGTGAATTCTTAGGATGATTGTCATTATTTCCTATTGCTTCATAGTGTAGAGTGGTCAGCTGTCATTGTAGATGAAGTGCACAGAATCAAAAATCCAAAATCTCAAATAACTCAGACAATGAAGGCTCTAACATGTAAAGTTCGACTGGGACTTACTGGGACAATTCTGCAGAACAATATGAAGGAACTTTGGTGTGTCATGGACTGGTAAGCAAAATGAAAGCTAATATTATAAATTCATGTGGAAAGGTCGTAACTGTTATCAGTTTATTATTTATCTGCATATACACAGAATGATTTTTGAATATGCACAGACCAGTCATGTGCTTGCAAATGTGTATTCTTCAGGTCTCTGATGCTGGGAGCTGTGACACTCTAGTCGTAGCTTTCTGATGCATAGATCTGTAATTACTCTGAGATGTGAATGCACATTATGAATCAGTAGATTACACTGAACTACAGCTGTTACCATCACACATAAATGCAATGGCATTTGTCACTATGTAATGTTTGAAATGATGCTATGAATGTCTGATGCCTTAGTTTTGGATTGTTATGTTGGGCTACTTAAGGAAACAAACAAAACCTTGTTGGAAACCCAAATATGTGCTTGTTGTTGTTGTGAGACTGGTGCTTCCTTTGTCCTGATTTTATTGGAATGTCCCTTTTATAGGCTTCACTAGAAGACAAATGGCATAACTGTAGTTTTCCTAATAGCAATAGGAGTTATACCATCTGGACAGTAGATAGATCTCTGGAAATTTTGTACTTCAATTTCCAGAAGCACCTGGGCCCTTTCTCTCCCATTCCAAGGGAAACCTGAAAGAAACAATAAGAAGGAAGATGTTCTCAGTGGTGACCCTGCAATTATGGAATAATTTCTCTATTAAGGCCAGCCTGTTGCAAACATTATGATCTTTCCAGCATTAGGTTAAAAGTGCCCTTTAATCTAAGGCATTTCATGACATGGAATATACCAGCTGTAGTAATCAGGTCTAGTTTTATTGAAATAGTTTTAAATTTGGCATGTTGTAATTTCCTGCTGTATTTTATTGTATCTAGTGTGCTTTTCCCTCTTTCGGTATCTTTTTATTGTGCTTCAAAAAAATTTTGTGAACCACCCCGAGAGCTTTGGGAATAAATATTCTAATAGCAGTTGCCCAGGTAGTGCACATTACAGTGGTACCTTGGCTCACAAACTTAATCTGTTCCATGGCTCTGGTCATGACCCAAATTGGTTGTGATCCAAGTCAAATTTCCCCATAAGGTTCAATGTAAATAAGGTTAATCTGTTCTGTAACCATTTTTTTATCACGAATTTGAAGCAGAGTGACAAAGAACAACAAAGATCACAGCCATCTCTCCCCCCCATCGTCCCAAGCATGACTGCAATTGCACCCGTCTTCCCTGTGCAACCGCACTCGCGGGGTGGGGAGATGGCCGCGAACGCAGTTGTGCTCGTGCAGAGAAGATGGGCACGATCGCGATCGTCACCCGATGCGGAGTTTGCAACCTGAGGCAAATTTTTTCTGAAATTTCTGTTTGTGACCAGATTTGGTCGTGAACTGAGGCGTTTGTGAGCTAAGGTGCCACTGTATAATGGGTTAATCCATCCAACTAATGTTTTAACCTTGTGGTTGCATAGCGATAGAGTGATCAGTTTTATGAATGTTTCAGTGATAAATTTCCATAAATGTGGAAACATGGCCATGGCCTTTAATAAAGTTATATAGGAAAAGCCCTGAATTGAACCTATTTGAGAGTGTGCATGGAGATCCCCAGTGAGTACTCAGAAGTAAATGGTGTGGTCCCTGAGTTCGGTAGACTATAACTCTCTGGTAATTGGTGTAGAATTTCAAATATGGAATGCTACAGCTGGCAGATCAACTGGATCTTTGGTTGCAGAATTCTGCAGAATATGTGAATTCAGTTGATATATCACTATATAAGAAATCTTATTAGACTGAAGAATGATACTTCATCTGCTACTTCTTTTGTCTCTCCTAGGGCTGTTCCAGGACTTCTGGGTAGTGAAACACGCTTCAAGAGGAAATTTTCTGATCCAGTAGAGCATGGCCAAAGGCACACCGCAACTAAGAGAGAGCTAGCTACAGGTCGAAAGGCAATGCAGAGGCTAGCTAAAAACATGTCCGACTACTTCTTAAGGCGTGCGAAGGCACTTATTAGTGATCAGTTGCCCAAAAAGGAAGACAGAGTGAGAAAAATCAGTTACAATATTTTTTAAAAAAATTGTTCATAACTTTAATGCGTATTTTGTGTAGCTTGAGAGGCAGATCACTTTATTCCTTACATGTTAGAATGCAGATGTGCTGTGGGGAATTCACAAAGCTCTGAAAGTATATAAGAATGAATCTAGAGAAGGATTTGAGTGTCTGTCTCCTTGCTTGATTACTTTTTCAGAATAGTAAGTTTAGAAGCGGTGTGAAGAAAAATCTGTTTAACAGTATTAACCTGGGTGCTGTTAACCTGAATTCCTGTGCTGTTAACCTGAATTCTTTAAGAGCTGGGTGTGGTCCCTGAAAAAGAAATGCATAGACTGCTGGCAGGACTTTCTAGAAGGCTTTGGCAGGTTAGGTGCACCGTTTTTCTTGCATCCTGCCCTATACAGCAACATGGCCTTGCATAGACTGAGCATGCCGAGTCAGACTCTTCTGCCCATTTTTTTCCTGGTCTATGTTTGAGCCTAGCCACAAAGCCCAAGAAGCTATTAATTTCTTTCTGAATGCAAGAGGACAAGACATAGCCTCTTCAGATAATTTAAAAATTGTTTTCTGGTACTTCACTCCTTTGCTTAAGTTCTCTTGTCCACATGGTACATGGAAGGGTGTTCAAAAACTGCTTTGGTGATACCAGTAAAGTTCTTGACTCAGATATTGGAATATCTTGGAAGCCAGATATATTAGATGTCTCAATCACAGATATTGCTAGTGTATATAGCTTTAGCGGTTGTGCTCCATTGGATACTACCCATTGTTTTACACACAGATCTATTTTATTTGCAATTTTTCAAAGACAAGGTAACCCTTCTGTCAGATTCTCAATTTAAACATTGTCTCTCAGTTCCATCTGTCAATATTTTTGCCAGTCCTCCTCATCTACACCCAGTCTTCCAGCTCTGAAGGCAAACAGTGTCTGCATTACTTGAATGTTAGGTATGCACTATCCTTTTTACATAGTTGCAAGACCATATCTAGTAAGATTTTCATTACTTATTGGGAATCAACAAATGGCACTGCTATTTTCATACAATACTATGTTGCTGTTGCTGAAAGTATTCTCACAGTGCTGCAGTATGCAAAAAGTCCCCTGACTGGGTCCAATCTTTCCACATTCTGCCATCTCCACGGTCATCTTAGTGGCCTTCACAGAGGAGTTCATCTTGCTGTTGTATGTTTAGCTTCTACTGTATTGCAACAGTGGAAGACCATCCAGAGAGTAATGGCTATGTTGTAAGAATGTTTTTTTTAGTCATGTTCTTTGTGACAGCCTTCGGACCCACGTAAGGCGTGTGTGGTAGGGAGCAAATCTGTGCTTCCAATCTTAAAGAGTTTTCTAGAAAGCCTTCCCAAGGTCTTTGCAAACACATTCCTTTAAGTGTTACTGTACTGTAAGCATAGTCAGAGAACAACAAATAAGCATATGTTTTTGACATTTGTCTACAGTTACAGTCACTACAGAAGTATCCTACAGACAAATGACACGCCTCATGCACGCATTCATTTTTCTGTCCAGAATTTGTAATGACATTCTTAAGTAAGGTTCATGACTCAATTTGTATGCTTTTCTTCAGGACAGTTGCAAATTTCTGAATGGGCTGGAATTGTGTAGATGCACTTAAAGACTGGCCAAAAGCCTTTTGGTCTTATATCTCCATTTCTTTGGTAGACTTCTTGTAAAAAGCGAACTATTTGGTAAATGGAAAGCTCTGTCTAGGCTTGGCATCACCATCATGAAAGAATGTTTTGATGAGCTCAAGAGTGCATTTTAGATAACGTACAGTTGCAGAAACTTTTAATAAAGATACACATTAGTCTGCCGCTCTTCCTTCTTTGTTTATACCTGCCTTTCAGCCAGACCTTGTAATAATGCAGGCTGAATTGTGCTTTCTAAGGAGAAGATTAACAGCAATGTCACTTGGTTGCCTTTAATCTAGCAGCTTTTATTTTATCCCATTCTTTTGATAATGTGACTATATGTTCAAGATACCATTGGATTATTATAGCACAGCATGGTGCTGTTGCTTTGTGGGTGGTCTAAATTCAGAAGTGATCTTGGGATTTCTGTATCCTGCTGGTTGAGACCAAAAGATGTCATGGAGATGCCACCCATGGTCTTTGAGAAGGATAAGGTTTGTCATACCACTGTACAAAACCCCTCCTCCTACATCAGTAATTCAGAATGTCAATCTTAAGAACTGGCTGTTTCCTTTTATTCCTTCAGCCTGCTTTAGTGTTTTACAATAGTGCCAGGAAACGGCAACTAGATCTTTTAAGTGACTCAGAAACTTTAGTCTTACATTCAGCATTTGAATCCTTTTCTCTCACATTCCTGCTCATACTGGCCACAAATTGAAACTGATTGTCACAATTTATCTTTCATATTCTTAACAGATTTTAACATTTAAATAAGATACCAACTGATCACAATCTGTTTATAGTCCTAAGGACTCTTTGTTTTGCAATAGCAACAAAATGGCACACTGAGGTATAAGAGTTGACCGATATTAGTTGACCATCTTCTTTTCTTTTCAAAATATTTTAATATTTTTATTTGTGTTATTTTCTTCCCCCTTTTTGCATTTTATCCTTCCAGATAGTATATTGTTCCCTGACAGAGTTCCAGAGAGCAGTTTATAAGGCTGTACTGGAGACAGAGGATGTACACTTAGTGCTACGAGCACGTGAGCCCTGTAACTGCAATAGCGGCAGCAAAAGGAAGAATTGTTGCTACAAAGTAAGGTTTTTTTTAAACTTGTTTGCCATGGAAGTTCCATTTTTCAGTGTGCATTTGTCTTACACTATAGCCACACCAGCTTTTTATGCATGGATGTAGAAAGGGCCGTACACTTTAGATTGATTATAGCAACCTGCCAGTATTCTCCACAGTTTGTAGCAGTTCTCGGTACTCACTTTCCTTCTTTTCATTTGAATGAAATAAGAACTGAAGCTGACCAACTTCAAAATGTAGTTGAGGTTATGTAACCAAAATTTTCCAATTAATTGTGGGATTATTGTTACGATTGGGTAATGTTCATCTGAGGTTATTTGATTTAAAGTATTCAGTAGCACATTTTTTGATGTACAAATTGATGATACAGTGTTAATACAATGTTAACATAGGTTAACAATCTGCTTTTTCCTTGGCAAATGTGCAATAGCTGGTGGAAACAGAAGTATATTTATGTAAATGTGCATAGGACGAGAGAAACAAGAGGATAAGAGAACTGGGGATCAGTATGTTCAAATACAGTTGTTTCGTACATGTCTGTGGACACAACATGGACATAGTGCCAAACCACAGTTTACTAGTTCATCTTTATGTGCTGCTTACTCCTCCAAATCATCTCTTGTTGGTTGTCTTCTCTATAATACAGTTTTCACTAACTAGGTTAGTGATTGCAGATTGCAGCGCTATCCAAATTGACAGACCGTGGTCAGTGCCTTACCTTCAAACAATGATTAGAAAACTCAGATTGAAGTGGTCTGCAAACTCTGGCTCCAGATTCTATTTTAGAAGCAAGGTGAAGCTCATAGTTTGCCAGTGTGGATGTCACAGCAAATAATTTTTAGTGCAGGAGAGAAGTGTGGTGTGCTTCCAATCACTAAGTCTTGATTGAAAGTTACATCTGCACTGAGCCTTTGTTTCAGGTGGGGATACGGATTAAAGGGCTGTGCTGTGTGTTTTGAAGATTATTTTCAGTTCTTGTAATCTTTCTCACTCTTAGACAGTGTTTTCCTCTGTTCTCCTCTTGCTAATATAAAGCTGGGGCATAGGGGGGTGTATTCACATTTATGCCATCACGAGTGGCTTGTTCAATCACAGGGTTTTTGTTTAATCTCCACTAGATGATAAGCAACAGCCTCACACACTGTAGGACATCATTTATGATATCATTTTTCCAAAAGCATTGGCAAAACAGTACAGCCTGTAGTGAATGGATAATATGGAGAAATGAATAGCTAGTCAAATCTTTTTTAATTTAAATTGCAAAGTAAAAGAGTTATTTACTTAGGCTTAAATCTCAAGTAGTGCAAACAGGGTTCCCCTTACTCTCTTTCACCTTGTAATTCCCTGTGTACCTTCCAAATCTGCAGCTGAGGGTCCCCCAATTTTTTGGAGCAGATCTGGAGGATGTGAGTGTTGGGTTTGCTAGGGAAGGGGAAAACTATTCTGCCAACAGTTTACATTCTTCTAGAAATGACAAGGGTTGGATACACATGGAATTCTCTAAGAGAGAAAGTTGTTTTGCAGATGAGAAGGTTTATAGATAATGGCAGTTTAATGAAAGGGGACTGCAGTTGGCTCACAGGAGTGGGAGAGAGAGGCTGATTTTGCTCCCAGCAGTGTTTAGCACTCTCACCAATGTTTATAAATTCATTTCTGCTCATACTAAATAGCTGCTTAATGCTTACATTCTGGTATGCTTTTTATCTAACCCAAATTGATTCTGGCTTTTATGAACATGATCAGAAATTGGGGTTAATATTTTCAACTGTCCACCTCCTGATCATCATCTTAAAAATGGTTTCCTTACTGTTGATAAATATTTGTGGTACAACTTTACATTGAACTGGCTGGTTTTGCTTATATAATACTATTCTTAAAATAATGCAATTGATTACTGTTCTTGTATACGTACTTGAACTTAAAACAGACTATTTGGTCATTTTGGAATATGACTTCCACATCAAATGAAAAATGAATAGTGAATGTTTTCTGGTATGCTCTTAGTACTTGCATTACCAAATCCTAATGAATGCTATTTTGCTATCACTGCTCTAATGAGAGCCATAAAATGCACCAGTTTTTTCATCTTTATATAAATGGGCAGTGTGAATCATCACCTGGAAATCAGATATGGTTAGAACAATAATTATTTGATAGAGATGTTGATATCATACTGATGTACCAGAAAGATACTGCATGAGACTTTGGGTTGTTTCAGGTTAACTGTGCTTTCAGTATGTGAAAAAATGGGTCCAACCTGAATCCTAAGCATATGTATTTGGCATGAATTTCCTTGGAAGCAAGTCCCACTGTTTTTTAAGATCATAGCTAACCTGCTTTACAGAAAACAAGCAATGCTAACAGCTGTGATAGATGGGGTTCAGTCCAGAGACAGCTTCTGCACAGGTGAGTGCCACTTGGTTTAGCACCCTCTCTGGAGCACTGATAGAGTTGCATAGTTCCTGCTGACATTCGTTCTGCAAATGCAGGAGGAAGCAACAGAGCAGTGGCCACAGGAGGAAAGGATAAAGCATCATAACAAACAGAGACATTACAGTCCCAAGGATCTGTGGATTGAACTGCTGCCAATAGGATCTACAAGCCTCAGAAAATATAGGAGGCCTCTAATTTACAGAGTGCAATGGAAATGGCATTAGTTCCCAGAGACAAGAAGCAGTATCTATAGGGCATTTGTCTGTGCAAATATTCATAATTGATACGGGTACATTTAAACTGGTGTGGGCAAACTTTCAGCCTTGATGCTGAATTGGCTCTGGGCAGGCAGAGGAAGTGGGGCTACCTTATTGTTGACATGTGAATCAAATGTGATTGCCAGGAACCCATTTATTCTCATTCTCTCTCTTGCTCTTGTGCACGCACACATAACTGTGCCCCACTGCAATCAGGCATTTTAAAACTGCACTGTCAGTGGAAGCTTTTAAAGAACCTGATAGCATCAGGGGAGGGGAAATTTCTCATGGTGGAAGGATCACAAGATTGGATGCAGTGCTCCCAGAGTGTAATTAAGCTTGTTAAAAGCCTCCATAGATGGAGATTTGAGTAAAGCCTCATTTGCCACATGAGAAGGGGCAATCTGATTGGATCAGAGGTAAGGGCAGAGGCTGAATGGGGACCCACAGGCCAGAGTTTCCTCATCCCTGATAGAAACTGTATGGTTCCATCTTGCTATAAATATAAATTAAGTAGCCAGAAACATAAGATGTTTAAACATTTTTTTAAGTCAAAGGACACCAGTTAATCCTCCATTTTATTCAACAGAGACTGGTTAATTTTGTGGGCAGGGATCAGAATGAGAAAGAAAGGGATTTGTCTTTCTGGTTTGTACTGGCACAGAGAAATTATGCTTGGGCACTGCTCCTGCACAAATAATGGAAGACTTTTTAATTCCCATTTGTTTAAGAGGTCTAGAGTTCATATGGAAAATGTTCCCAGTCAATTTCATCCAAGGTGTATTTACAGGAAGAGTTGCTGATTTATTAGAACATTCCTAGTACCGTATTACGTTGTGTGGCTTTTATTGTGTGCCTTAATCTGAGGTCTGGCCTGTCCATACATAGAATAAGGTGGTAGAATGGACTGTATCACTTTTCTTGTTGCAAGCAAAAACAGGAAAAAAAAACCCTAGCACAATGGCAATAAAGAGTATAGAGTTACCCACTTCCTGGAAAAAGGAATCAGATCTGTGTATTCTGTTGCATGTATTTTGCCCATTTCAGGTCACAATGCTCTGAGTTGGCTTAAATCTATGATCTTTCAAATACTATTTATTTATATCTCTACAGACAAATGCTTATGGTGAAACAATAAAGGCCCTGTACTTCAGTTATTTGGCAGTCCTTCGAAAGATTGCTAATCACGCAGCACTGTTACAAACTGACAACACTAGCAGACAGCAGGTTAGTTTCCTTGAGTCTTCATGGCCAGCAGTGTTTTGAAGAAACATACAGAACATAGAAACATAGAAAAAAAGCAAGTCAGAAGGGGTATCCCAGGCCATCTAGTCTGGTCCCTGGCTCCAGTTGGTTCCGCTTATGTAATCCTCAACATGTGGTTGTCCAGTCTTTCCTTGAACACCTTCAGTGATGGGGTGTCACCTGCCTCCTTTGGAAGCCCATTCCATATCCTAGGAGTCCTACACATCAGGAAATACTTCCTGACATCCAGCCTGAAGTCTGATTCCTTCAGCTTTGCCCCATTGGAACGTGTCCTGCCCTCCATTGCAGGGAAGAACATGTCATGGCCCTCCTCCACATGACATCCCCTCACATACCTAAAAGTCGCTAAGAGATTCCCTCAGAGTCTCCTCTTCTCCAGGCTAAAACCCAGTTCCACTCTCTCCTCATATGTCATCCCTTCCAACCCAGCTACCATTCTTATGACCCTGCGCTGGACCAAATCTAACCTAGCTATGTCTCTCCTATAATGTGGAGCCCAGAACTAGATGCAGTACTTCAGTTATGGGCACACCAGAGTCATGTAGAGTGGTATCAACCCCTCCCTAGATCTGGAAACCATGCTTCTGGCTATACATCCAAGGCATTTGCCTTCTTAATGCTGCGTCACACTGCCAGCTCATTTTCAGCCTACTCTTGACAAACACCCCAAGATCCCTTTTGCAAGTGCTGCTTTCCAGCCACTTGTCACCCATCCTGTATGTGTGTCACCTATTCCTATGTCCCAAGTGCAAGACCTTGCATTTATCCACATTTTATGCCATCCTGTTGTTCCCCACCCATTTCCTTCTGGATCTGGATCACCTCCTCAGTTGTGGCCAGTGCCCCCACTTTGTTATCATCCATGAATATAGTCAGCAGACTGGTTATTCCCTCCCCCATGTCATTGATAAAAAGGTTGAACAGAATTGGTCCCAGAACTGAACTCTGAGAAACTCTGCTTGTCAGCAGCAGCCATCCTGAGGATTCCCCACTGATAGTCACCCTCTGCCTGTTGTCTGTCGACCATGCCCTAATCTATTGGACAGGGCATCAATCTATCCCAAAGCTCAACAATTTCTTGACTAGAATATAATGCGGTACTTTGTCAAAGGCCTTCCTGAAATCCAGGTAAACCACATCTACTGCGTCCCCTCCATCAAGCCACCTCGAGACCTTATCATAGAATTCCACAAGGTTCATCTGGCAGGGTATGTTTTTATGGAATCTGTGCTGTGTGGCTGCCAACCTCCCATCCCTATCTAGGGTTTCTAGAGCTTTCCCTATTATGAGCCTTTCCATCTTTTTCCCAGAATGGACGTAAGGCTAACTGGCCTGTAATTCCCTATATCCCCTCTGCTACCTTTTTTGAAGATTGGAGCCACTGATACCACCCTCCAAACCTCCAGGACTTTTCCCATTTTCCACGAGGCCTCAAAAATGTAGGCCAAAGAATGCAATAATGCCGCTGCCAATTCCCAAAGTACTTTTGGGTGTAACCCATCTGGGCCTGGTGCCTTCGTAACATCCAGGGCCCTTTTCGACTTCTAGTGAGGTGACTCCAATCTGCCCCCATAACCCCAGCCTAGCCCTCCAGGTAGAATTTCCCTAACCCTCTTTGGGGAAAACACAGAAGTAAAATAATCATTTAACATCTGTCCCTGTTACCAGATCCCCTCCCTCCCTTTTAATTGGTCCCACCACCTGTCTCCCCTTTCTCTTCCTAAATACAGGAAGGTAGAAACACTTTATGTTGCTCTTGACATTCAAGTCTCAGCTCATAATCAGTCTTAGCCTTGTGAAGAACCATTTGGCAACATGCTGCCTCTTCCTGGTAAACCCTTTTGTCCACTTGCCCCAGTGTCTATTTCTTGTGAGGGTCTCTCTTCCTTCTTATCCCTCTTATCCCTCTCTTCACATTCACAGTGGTGCCCTCCCATGCCTCCCCACTTTGCTAATCAGCGGTATCATTAAGGCTTGCACCTCCAAGACCTCCCATTTAGACCCGTCCACCCCTTCTGAACTCCCTTGCCCTGCAATACCCTCTCCCAGGAGACTCCCCCACCCGCCTGGTTTTCAGTTGACTAAAATTGGCACTTGAGAAGTTCCAACTTCTAGTAGTTGACCTACTGCTCATCCCCGCTCCCCTGATCTCGGAGCATAGGAAGGAGTGGTGACTCTCATCCAGATCTCCCCTAATCTGCACATCATCCACCAGATGCTCCCTGTTGGTCAGAATCAAGTGTAGGATATTTCCTCCCTGCCCCCCTCCCTGCACCCCGTTGCTTCTCGGTCCCTCTGGGGGAAAAACCCTCTCTCCATAGCTTTTAGGAAGCGATGGGACCCAGCTGCCACCACTAAGTATGTTTCCCAACTAATATCAGGAAAGTTGAAGTCTTCCCTTCCAAGTTTACCCTTCCAATCTGATCTGTCAAGAAGAAAATGAAGTAGCATACTGGTAAATTTCACTTTCATTCAGTTGCTGATTACTGATGTGTCAAAATGTATCCTACTCTATAACTTGTTTTTCATTATTTATATTTTGTTTTAGGAAGCCCACATAACAAGGGTGTGCAGCCAAGTGTTTTCAAAATTTCCTGATTTTGCACAGCTTAGCAAAGATGCAGCATTTGAAACTATTTCTGATCCAAAGTATAGTGGGAAGATGAAGGTAAGTAAACAAAGAGGCAGGTGGAGTATGTCTTGTGTTGCAAGCAACAGTTGGAATTAGCTTTTGTATAACAATTATGATACTGTTCAGATAAAATTTCTGGTACCATGTAATTCCAAGATGTAAACTATGTTTGCGAGCATCCACACAGCACATTGTTAAGAATGAATTTTGTTGTTGCTGAAAGGCTACGATCTCTCCCTGTCTCTGTGTTCATCCATTTAGCAGCCAACATTGACAACTGAGGCTCTGGCACTCCCAGAGTAGCACTGCAAGTTGCTTATTTGGTTGATTTCTCATTGCGTGGAGAGTTTGGTCCATAGAGCAGGTTTCTGCCATTGCCTAAGTATTTGTATATTCTCAGAATCGTGTCACCCGGCAGTCTCCTGCATTTTTATAAGTATTGTACTACTTCAGATACACTTTTTAGAAAATGAGAATAACAAGACACAAATAAAATGAAAGTTTGAGTCAGACAATGCTACTCTCAGGAGATTTGGTCTAATTTTAACCAGTCTGCCAAAGCTTCAGCGAAGACAAGGTTATGAAAATATTACAGAAGCAGTTTTAAAACTGCATTTTGCTTCAAAGTGCAAGAATTTAATGCTGATTTTTTTACATATAATAAGTTTGTGCATAACTTACATCAGTAATTCATTATAATGGAGGGATTGAACAAGACTGAAATAGCTACCTGAGAAACCAGGGCAGTAGCAAGTTTATTTTCCATGAACTACTGTAATTTCCAGATCATTTCTGCTCTGCCATGCATCCTTTTCATTTGCAAAGTACAGTAAAACCTTAGATTGTGAGTAACTTGGTCTGTGAGTGTTTTGCAAAACAAGCAAAAACTTTTTCTAAATTTTAACTTGACAAGTGAGCGATGTCTTGCAGTATGAGTATTACAAGCACTTTGCCTGCTGAGCGTCATGTCACAACTGAGCGCCGATTCTTCTCTCTTGCTGTGGGTATGTGTACAGCATTGTCTCTCTCCCTCCCCAAGCACGTCCACAATTGCACCCGCCTCCCCCCCGCACGCCCGCGATTACTCACGCCCGCCTCACATTTTTGTGATAAAAAAAAAAAAGTTACAGAATGGATCAACCTTATTTACATTGAACCTTATGGGGAACTTCGCTTTGATATACAAGTGCTTTGGATTACAAGCATGTTTCCGGAACGAATTACGCTCGCAATCCAAGGTTTTACTGTATTTTCTGTATGAAAGAAGGCAGAATAGATCTTACCTGGAGGAACTGGACATCAAATGATGTATAAATAGTTTTTCAGAGGCATGATAAGAAAACTCCAGTTGTTGTGTTCCCAAATCACATAAGAATGCATTGGCTAAAGCCAACACCTTGAATTGGGACTGGAAGCATACAGGCAGCCAATGCTAGTGAGACAGAACTGGTCTTACATTTCCAAACCTGTAGGGCCCAGTTACTAATGTGGCTGCTGCATTCTTTTTTGAGTGGCATCGTCTGAACAGTCTTCAAGGATAACCCTATGTAGAATGGATTGCAGCAATCTAATTGAGAGAAAAGTGAAGTATAGATTACTGAAACCAGGCTGCCCATGGTTAGATAGGGGCATAACCAAGCCACCAGCCAAAGCTGCCTCTAAATATAGCCAAGTATAAGCATGCACAAGGTTTTGATTGCGTCCAGTGAGAGTTTTGCTTCATGTGTTCGCAAGCCATCTCTTACTTTATCTCATCACTCTCAGCTCTGGGATGTACCACAGAGCAATTTGAGCTCTACAACACAGAAGGCACTTAGGAATGATCATGTCAACTACCTGTGGAACATTTGTGCGCTCCACAGCTTGAGCAGGACCTTTACAGGAGCACCAGCCATATCAGCCAGCTGGAACTGCCCCAGAGCCTTCTGGAAACCATCCCAGATCCATTAGCCTCTGAGGTTAGACCATCTCCCAGCCTTGCCATCATTTAATTATTCTTAGATGTGTATCTTGCTCTGAATAATTAGTAACAATGTTATTCAGTGGAGCTTGTTTATAACAGTAGATAAATTCTCTTTGTACAGCCTCAGTGCATGGTGGTATATAAATAAGGAGGGCACACGCTCACATATTGGAGGATTTGATTTCTTAGACAGACTTAGCATTATAAGTCAAAACTTATCTGGGAAATGGCAGAGAACCTGACCTAATGTTGGGGCAATGCTGTAACTTTATCTTATTGATTAGGCTTCCTGCATTACTACATGATTAAGGGTAATTCCATATTAAGCATACCACAGGAGATTATGGAGCCATTATGTTGTGAATTACTGTGAACATGCATTTCTTATATTTATATCCCACCTTTTTTCTTGCAAGAAATCCTAGGTGGATTACATAATCTTTCCACTCCTTCTATCCCTTTATCCTTTGAGGCAGGTTAAGACAAGAGTCAATGACTGGACACCCAGTGGGCATCACTGGTTGAGTGGGGACTTGACAGTGAATCTCTAACCACTATACTGAATTGGCTTTCATTATGCCCTGAATCAAAGTAAACCCATTACTTAGTAGCCTCTTGCTTCTTATTTTTTACTTATTGTTTAAATCATGGATTTTAGTGTAATTAGTATGGCTTTCCTTCTGAATGTTAAACTAATTACCCCTTTTCATATTGTTGAGCACTGTACAGTTCCCAAATTGCACAGACTTGTTTGTCTTTTTTAAACACAGAATGTCCCTTGATTCTTAGGATAGGGAAACTATTAGAGTAACATATTTTTTTTACTTTTATGACACTGGGGGTGCTGAGGAGCTCCTTTTATTCTTTAAAGGGTGTTTTATTCTTTAAACACCCTTTTTGTATTTAAGAAAATACAATGGATGTCTGAAATGGTAAAGGTTATGTTTTTACTTATTAAAACACTCCTACTATCACAATTTCTAACTGAACTGCAAACTGAAACTCTGCAAATATTTCCAATTTGTGCCTGTTTAATTCACCATGAAATTGGATGATGGTACATTACCCAGTAGGAAGGACCAGTTTGATTGCTGCTTTGTGTTCAAGATTTTATCTGCCATTATAGAATGAATCAGCTGAATACACCTCTGTCATTTCAATATTGTGCTTTTGGTTAAGTCTCTGCAAATTAAAAGGTTAAGTATTTGTCACTGAATCAATAACATTGTTTAAATATTTATTGCCCAGTGGGAATAGACTACAGACGAAGGGCAGAAAATTCCTCTTTTCCCCTTTGTGCCTTGCTTCTGCATGGTGGTGCTCTGGAATTACTGTTGCCAGATGTGGACATGCTTCTTTTGAAAATAACAGTATCACTGTTATACAAAATGCCCTGGATTATTTGCTTCCTTTACCAGAAGAAGATTGCGTGTGGGCGAATTATTGGCATTTCAAGGTCTCTGAAAAGTCTGAGAAGCCAGGACCTACTGTAAACAGAGCAATAGAGTACAGTGGGAGCAGGAAAGGGCATTCAACTGACTGATTATTTTGAGAAGGCAGGTTCCAAGAGGTTCTGAACTTGCATGTAGTGCAGCAGGTTTAAAAGGAGTGTTCACGCTGGTCAGGATGGACATAATGTTCGGATAACTTTTGAAAATAGGTGTGTGGTCATGAGCATGTAGGCAAAATGTAAATGATGGGAAGTTTGAATGCTATAGAGCTGCACATTGTAATTCTTGCAGCTGTGTTAAAATCAATTTTCTTTGACTCTTTCAAGATTTTATATTGGCATTAACAAAGCACTGTAGAGAATTCTTTGTACCATGTAGTAATATTTTGTTAAACAGTTATGTTTTACAGGATTGGTGTTCACACATATACACACAGTGCTGTGACATTTTTGTTTCCTGTAGTTTGGGAAAATCCACTGACTCTCTTAGTAGAAAAGTTAATAGGTTACTTTTTGGTCCATTTCAGTCTTGCCATAGTTGAGAGGAAGCAAAGAGAATGTATAAGGGATATGTGAATATATATTTTGGCAGGGGTTGGTTTGATACATTTTCCATGGTTCATTTCTAGGTCCTTCAGAAACTTTTAGATCATTTCAGAAGAAACAAGGATAAAGTGCTGCTTTTCTCCTTTTCAACCAAGGTAAGAGACATATTATTTGAATGGGCCCAGTTTTGGCCCATGTTAGTTTCACAGGTATAAAATCATAAGTTCATCCTGTCTAATTTCCACGTCAGTGTCCAAATTTGTTTTTAAAACTCTGCTTTAAAATTCACCTCTATTTCATACAAAACCTTTTCTAACATTCATTCATTCATTCATTCATTCCCGCCTTTTTTCCTTCCAAGGAACTCAAGGTGGCTTACATAGTTCTCCTCACCTCAGTCTTACTCACACAACAACCCTGTGAAGTTGGCAGGACTGAGAGTCTGTGACTGGTCCAAAGTCACCCAGTGAGCTCCATGGCTGGGTGGGGAATAGAATCCAGATCTCCCAGTTTCATGCTCTTAACCACTACACCACACCGTCACAATATGTAATGTATATTATGGTATATAAATAACATACACTTTTTATATTTAACATTTACTAATATATACCTTTTGTAGACATCTTTCCTTATTATAAATATTTATAGGAATGTTTTGAGCCAAGAACTGTGTTGGAAAATTCAGGCAATTGTGCAGTCTAAAAGATAACATCTACAGACAGTACATTTTTTCCTTATGCCAAATTAATAATTCAGTACATCTACAGGTGTTCAAAAAGCACTATTTTCGTCTCAAATATAAAATAAAAAATGCACATGTTAAAAGTATTTCTGTAAATTAATAAATATTTGTGACTTTGGAGAAAGAGTGATTGAAGAAAGTCTCTGGGACACTTGATCCCTCCGGTTTATTGTAGCTTTAAAATTGTGCTAATTGCCTGCTTTCCTTATCTTTTCCACAAGTTGCTTGATGTTCTGGAGCAGTATTGCATGGCATCTGGGCTAGATTACCGAAGACTGGATGGAAATACAAAGGCAGAGGACAGGGTCAAGATAGTAAAAGAGTTCAACAGCATGGAAGAAGTTAACATTTGCCTCGTTTCTACAATGTAAGAAAATGCTGTGTCTGTTTTTGCCTAGTTAGAGATTTATAGCAAATTTACTGCACTCCCATTTGATTGATCTTGCATTTTGTCACTTCCTTGGGAAGGAGCAATAACATTACTGTCTGCTGTTATAAGACTGGGAAGTAGACTGCATCACTCAAGGCTATTAGGGTAGAGACTAGAAATGACATATATCCCTTATGTATTTCCATATTACTTCAGTTTTCCTTGCTCCTTTCTGGGGATCACTTAAGATCTGAAACTGATGAATGATAATGTTAGATAAGTAAAAGTTTTTATTTCAGTTTTGTAACCAGAATAATCTTAAACATAATCATTTTCAAAGTCTGTCATTCAAAGGATGTATGAATGAGGCCTGTAATGACATGTACAAAGAGAAATCCACAAATTCATTTGAAATAATTACAGCAATGACTTTATTTTTATGGTTGCAATCTAAATTCTTTTCTCATCTTTCATGGTATAATTCTGCCTTTAAAAATGTTTTCATTTATTTCACTCCCAAAGGAGCATGCAATAAGACAAGCATAATTGTCCTCTTTTGTGCTAATATTCTACTAGCATCAAATATTACAAGACATATATTTATACTCAGTGATCTTCATGGACATTCCAGTTATATAATTACATGCTATAGCAATGTGGGCATCTCCAGAGTGTTTCCAGAGAAGGACAAAGCTGCGGTGCACAGAAGCTTGTTGTCATAATTCATGTGTGCAGTGTGCATGGCTACAACGTACCTGGGCACATTCGTGACTCTGTGTGCTTTGTTGCTTATTATTATTATTATTATTATTATTATTATTATTATTATTATTATTATTCTATGACATTAGGAAGCCTAACCAGAGTACTAGAAGAACCTGTTAATTGAACACCACTAATGCAGAAGACTATTATATTCAAGAGAGCTCCCAAGCTATGGGGCAGCATACAAATACAATAAATAAATAAAAAGCAGAATCAACTCTAGTATTTTGTTTGGACTGAAAGATTGGATATATTACTGCTATAATAATAGTATCCTATTTTGACATGAACAATGGCTTTCCACCTGTAGTTAAGACCCTCAGTCCTTCCCCTGATTCCTTACATCCCTGTAAATACTGCTTGGGCCAAGTGTTGGGCCAGTGGTTGGGCCAAGGGTGAAGGACACGGTTAATATTATACATGTATGGTAGAGGTGATCTGCTCAGCTTGCAGTCAGTTCTATGCTCTGCTTTGTAGGCAACACATAATAGTTTCATACTGTTGCAGTGCCCTTCTCAACAGGCTTATTGCTAAAATGCACATGAAAACATTAACTTCTGTGGAGTTCATAGTGTACTATCTCACCTGTAAGACTTACACTAAGAGAGAGGTAGAGAGAGGCTCCATTTGGGTGGCGCACTCTTGATTAATTGTGCTGCTACAATCACATAGCCCTACTTGTATTTCCCTACAACACTGGCACAGTAAGAGACTAGACAGCCACACTGAATCATACTACAGATTTGTTTTACACTACTCAAACCCCACCCCCACTCCCAGCAAAATATGAGATCAAGATTGGCTGCTTTGCAGGAGTGATGTAACCCATGCTTTCTCAGCCATGCTCCTTTCTCCAAGCAATACGAATGTAATAATGATGAGCACTATCCATATACAATGTTAATATCTTAAAAACTACCAATAAATCCATAAACAAATCCAATATTTCACATCAATTTATCATTGTACCGTATTTCTGTTCTCTATTTATTTTTAACAGAATGTCTTTTTTATGAGTAAGTAAAGTTGGAGAGGGTACCTTTAGCTGGAATAGTAGCCATTTCTATTGAAACATAATAGGATTACTCACCTAAAGGATTTGACCAACATGGAAGAAATGTAGCTGATTAGATTAAAAGACTTATCTTTTCAATGTTTTGTTTTGGATTATCTTCAACTAATTTAAAAGTGAAAAAGAAGGGTTGTTGGGAAGTAGAAACATAAAATGTTAAGTTCAGAAAGCTTCTCCTCCTCTGAGGTTTTTTTTCTTTTTTGGAAACATATGAAGTAACATAGTTAATGTAAACCTTACCACTTTTTTCTCTCTTGGGGAAATAATTACCTCAGGTGACCTGTATCAAACAGCATATTCTATGAATGCGCATAGCTTACATCATTTTAATATGGTTGCTATTTCCCATCAGTAACATCATGAAATTATCGGTTGTTATTTGTCAACATTTCTATTGCATTGGAACAGTTTCAGTGGAATATGTGCTGGCTCTGAAACCATACTAAGTTTGTTCCTTATACTATGTAACTTGAGGAATTTTGTTTGTTTTTTGCAGGCTTCCTAAGTTAATGGTGAGTTATTAATAGTGTTTGGGAAGGTCAAGAATGTTCTATCAATTTGTCTAGGAAAACTGCTTGTGACATATTGTATGTATAGACAGTGACTTCATATTTTACATTTTTTCACCTTTTTATTTTTTATGTTATTATAAAGGGCTGGTGGACTGGGACTCAATTTTGTTGGTGCTAATATTGTTATACTGTTTGACCCAACATGGAATCCAGCTAATGATCTTCAAGCCATTGACAGGTACAGCCCAATTGTTTTAAGTTGTTTAGTGCAGTGGATGTGGGGTTCTTCCTTGTTCTGACTCTGGAAATATTCATTTTGCAGAGCATACAGAATTGGCCAGTGCAGGGATGTGAAAGTATTTAGGCTCATATCTTTGGGAACTGTGGAGGAGATGATGTACTTACGGCAAGTTTACAAACAAGTAGGTTTTTCACCGTATCTGCATACATACTTCTTTTTCATAGCCAAATTAGCACACTTGTAGATCATTTTTTCTGTAGAATTTAAGTTGACCTAATGTAGCACAATAATCCTTAACTTGGTTTTATAGAGTTTAGACTCATTTATTAGTTCTCAAATGTAAGCTAAGCACTTTCTAGAGAGAATATGAAAAAAGAAAGAAGGAAACGGTTGAGATTTACCAGAGTACCTTCAATAAATGATCATATTTCACCCCCTACAAGTAAGGGACTGCATTCACCATGGTAGAAGTATAAATATAACAGCATAAACATTTCTGTATACTTCCCTGTACATCTTGAAAAATACCAAGTTCCTAGATATAACTGCATTGGGTCTTCTTAGCCTTTCAAATCCCATTCATCCCCTTTTATCTTGCCTTTTCCTTTCCTCCCTTCACAGTCTTCTCATAGGCAAAATCTAGACTGTAGATATTGTTGAAATTAAAACACCATATATACTAATGATAAATTTCCTGGTGAATGTTATAATTTTCTGACATTTCTTTTTGGCTGCATTTAGCTACACCTGACATTATCAGACTTTTTTGAGTCTCCTTCAATTACTCCCATTTCATAAGAGGAAGTTGGTGAACAATTTGGAATATTCAAAGTCTTAAATGTGTGTCAAGATCAGATTTATTAGTTGAGGTCAGGCTGTTACATACATTTCAACTTACTACAAATGTAAACACATGTGATATTTATACTCTGTGTTTTGGCTGCAGTCCTGCTCAAAACTGGATTCAGCACAACTTTTGCAGCCTCACTGTGCATAGGAATGTAGCCTCTGCTGTCTATATCAGAGGAAGGCAATGTGTGGCTTAGTCACCACTGCCACTCCCATACACTTTCTGTCCAACCCCATCATCTCCAAACCACCTTGGATCTGCATCTTGTTGACTGTGGGGAAATCATACAGTCAAGGGTAAGCCTTGGTGGTCCAGCTGTAGTTTATGGACATAGCTTTCCTTTGGTCCACATTGTCTAAATTCTTGCTTGATCCTTGAGGATCATAGAATAGTAGAGTTGGAATGGGCCATGAAGGCCAGTGGGTCCAACCCCCTGCTGTTTCAGGACACCAAGTTAACACCATTCCACTCAGATGGCTGTTCAATTTCTTTTTGAATGTCTCTAGTGTGGGAGAGCCCACCATCTTTCTAGGCAGCTGGTTCCACTGTTGTATAGCTCTGACAGTGAGGAAGCTTTTCCTGATATCTAGTCTGAATCTGGGTTTTTGTAACTTGCAATGATTATTTCCACGTCATACACTCTGGGATCAGAGAGAAGAGATCTTGACCTTCTTCTTTGTGACAGCCTTTGAGGTACTTATAGAGGGATATTTATTTATTTAAAACCTTTACACCCCATCCTATACATAAAGTCTCAGGACAGTTCAACAACAAAGGCACAGCATATATCATGTCCCGCTTAGTCTTCTCTTTTCAAGGCTGAACATCCTCAGTTCTCTCAGTCTCTCCTTGTAGGGCAGTGTTTCCAAACCCTGGACACTTTTCCATATGGGACTCAAAGCAGCAACCGTACAAGTTTTCAACACCTTTTAAAAGCACACTGTTTCCCTGAATGAAAGATGAGATTGTTACCTTCTGGTTTTATTCTTGTAGTGATTCTTATGATGTAGTGATTTTAAATGTTGTGAACTCTTAATTGTTCAGTGTTTTTGGTTATGTGATATGGTTTATTTAATGTAAACTATTTTGGAATATTAAGTCATTTGAAAGCATTGTAAATACATTAAATTATATGCTATTTATTTATTTACTTAGATTTCTGTGCTGTCCAACAGGCAAAGCATTCTGGGCAGTTCACAAAAATTTAAACTGCAAAATATTACATGATAAAATACAATATAAATCTTTAAAAGTGTGGCATAAAATAGTAGTCAAACCTAGAATAAAATCTGGCAGAAAGGCAAAACTCTAAAGCACAGTCATAGATATAAAAGAAAAGTAACTGAGTCCTGAGACTCTTGGTAAGAAAATGGTATAGAAAAACTTTAAATGAAATGAAATGCCTGGAAAAATAATGTCTTCAAATGGCACCAAAGGCACCAGGTGGAAAGGGCACATTGGGTCCATGGGAGACTTCAGACATTTTCTTTCCTTTCCAATAAAATTGCTCCGGTTAATAGTATTCCACAATAGTTGCATCTACCAGAGAAAATAAAACAGAGTATTTCTTCTTTAGGAATTTCTGCCTGGTCTGGCTAGAGCTGTGTAGATACTTTAAATGTCAGGAAAGTCTGGCATGTTACTGCAAGAAAACACTTCTGAAATCTTTTGTATTGCTTTGTTTAGCAACTGCATTGTGTGGTGGTGGGGAATGAGAATGCGAAGCGTTATTTTGAAGCAGTGCAAGGATCAAAAGAACATCAAGGAGAGCTTTTTGGTATCCGTAACCTTTTCAAGCTTCAGGACCATGGATCCTGCCTTACAAAAGCAATTCTGGAGGTGCGATTTGGCCTTTTGAATATCTTTATGTATTCTTACTGTATCTTACTATGTTGTTGAAGGAATATGCATTTTGAAATGAAAGAAGATTTTCATAATAGATTTTCAAATTACTACTCATCCCTTAAGACTAATCACCCCATAAGAAACATGAGAATAATGCTGTTTTATGTTCTGGCAAGGGTAGACTGGGAACCCAGGAGACTTCAGACATTTCCTTTTCTTTCCAAGCAAGTTGCTCAGGTGTTATTCCACAATGGCAGCATCTGTTGCCACTACATAAATTCGCTTGATTTTAATTGTTCTTATGTACATTTTTCAGTTATGTACCCTTTCAAGAAAATCTCAGATATGAAGGTCTTTCAGCTCTTTGATTAGTAGTACAGTACTGCAGTTGGGACTTACAAAAAAAGAACTTGCAGTGTGGAGTGTACCTGTTCCTGGTTCTGGCCAGTTTTGTTATTTTCGAGGATACTCCATTTCTTTTCTGTCCTCTATTTTTCTCCTCCCCCACCCTCACAACGGACGACATTCTGTGGGTACTGAGCATGTTCAGTCTTCATTAAGCTGTTTTTGGTGAGATTTTCCCTTTGGTTCCCCCACTCTTAGAAATCTTTTGTACTTCTGCAAACCTTGTGTCCAGGAAATATGAACTAGTTCAAACAGAGTCAGATCAGTGGTGCATGTAACTCAGTATTGTCTAGTCTGAATGGCAGCAGCTGCCCGGGGTTTCTGACAAGGGTCTACCCCAGACCTAGCCAAAAATGTAGGGGTTTATACCTGCGAGTATTTGCATGGTTGCTATGTGTTCTGTCATTGAGTTAGAATCCTTGGTTCCTCACGCTTGCTGTTAACTTGCTCTTGTGCTTTTTTTTTTTTTTGCTACATAAGGGTTAGCATTCAGAGAATAAGTTCACCATTAGTATATACTGGTTTCCCAGGCCACTGCCCTTCAGGTATTTTGAGCTTCAGTTCTCATCAGCCCTGTCTGCCATGGCCAGTGGTCAAGAATGTTGGGAATAATAGTCAAATATATTGGGAGTACACCAGGTTGAAGAAGGCTGGTTCATGGGATACAGGACAGTAATGTATAGAAAGGGTACAGACTAGAACAATGAGTCTGTGCTACAAAGACTGAACCATTATAGCATGACTTTGCTGTTTTATAGAGGGTTGGCCAAGTGGAAGCTGGTGTCCTGACAGCTACTTCGTGGTTAAAAGAGGAACCCCAGCGACATGAGACCGAAATGGTAAATTGTCAAGTTTCAAGATGCTGTTGAACTATTGAAAAAGGAAGGATTTGATTGTAGTCTTTCTTGTCTTATATATCACAGAACATACCACTTCACAGAATTTCTTACCTCAGGATAAAGCCAGAGCTGTCAGCTGGAGGGGGGTAAGAGGAAGTAAGACAGAAAGCCAGACTAGGATTGCAGGGTTAGGAGTTTGTCAAACATACATTTATTTCATAATGTTCTGTGTGTATTGTGCAAAGTTCCTTTTCTAGTTTATGTTTTTTTTTCTTGCAGCATATATATTTTGCAACTGACAAGTGAAAATGTGTAGCTAGATAGTTAAGATTAGAATGTCATGTATCTATTTTATTTACAGCATTTATATCCCTTCTTTTAGCCAAAAAGGATCCCAGAGATTGAGATAAGTAGCATATCAGTTTCTGCCCGCTTTTCTACACACCAGTTTAGAGTATATGGTACCAAATAGTACATAGACATACCATACCAACAAAATACACATTGCATAAGAAAGCTAACAGTATTTTTTAAATATATGTTTGAAAAGAGTAAATAGTGGAAATGGTGACACCATGATGGGTGCATGGCTGTAATAGCCTCTAGGAAATGTTACAGCCAACCGCTCTTGCATCCCAATTTGCTTGGTATTGGTAATGTTAAGTTCTCTATTTTATGTCTCAGGGTTCCTTGCCCACTTATTATAACCTATGGGCTGGATCCAAGCATGTTCTTTTGTGAATAGAATTGGACCTCTCATTTGTAGAAGGAAATTCCTGGAAAAGGAAATGGATATGTCAATATTCCTCTCCTTCCTTCTGCTTTATCTTTCACTCTATTCTAGAAGTTGTCCTTATTCTTTGGAGCACTTTTTCAGGAGCTTCAGGGAGATGGAGAAATCAGCAAAAATTGCTTTCCCAGCCCTTCCACCCACTAGCATATCCCATGTTCATTGTCAGTCTGTATCAAACTCTATTTTATTAATTATGATTATATGACATGTAAAGATTGAACATTTTATTTATTTATTTAAAGTTTTTGTATGCCGTCCCCTTGCTATATAGCCTCGGGACGGCTCACAGAAATAAATAAATATAATACAATACAATTAAAACCTGGAAACACCCTGGCTGCACAATTAAAATCTATAAGTATTAGACATTGTTAAAATATTGTTTGAATAAAAAGGTCTTGGCCTGGTGCCGAAAAACAAATAATGACAGCACCAGGCGGACCTCTCTGGGGAGCGCATTCCACAGATGGGGCGCCACCGCAGAGAAAGCCCTCCTCCGGGTACTCTGCTTCCTGATATGTCTCACGGAGGGCTCCTGGAGGAAAGCCTCTGCTGCCGATCTCAAGGGGTGGGAGGGCAAATATGGACTTATTAGTACTTATACATCTTAAATGATGGGCTTATTTCATAGTTTTTTATTTTACATAACTATGGGCTTATTTCATAGTTCTTTATTTTACATGACTTCAGCATGGAGAACATGGCTGTGAAGATCAAGATGCTATTGAACTATTGAAAAAGGAAGGATTTGACTGTAGCAGCGACTTCAGTGATGAGGAACCTCTAAGAACTTCGAAGGTGAAAGCAGAAAGCCGCACATCAAAAAATGCAAAAATTCTACAGGGACAACTTACCTTAATGCAGTGTGGATTTCCTAAGCTTCTAGAAAACAGAATTAAAAAAGCTGAGAATGGGAAGTGCATGGGTACCCATGGTGATGAAAATGCTGATGGAGTATCTGTGGGAGAAACATCCAAAGGAAGTTCCCAAAGTAGCTATTCCTTGAAAAGTGAGGAGCACTGTAGCATTTCAGGACATCAGACATCCTCTGTGTCACCATTCAGAATGGAAAAACAGAAAGTGCATGGTGAAATTGCACATTGTGATTACCCCATTTTACCACTTTCAGAGGAAGAAAAAGACATTGGAAATAAATGCAAAGACATACGTATTTTGGATCAAGTTGAGGTAGTTATGGAGACTGAAGAGAGTTCAACGGAAAGTGATGATATTATTTTTCCATCTCAATTTCCTACTGATCAGAAACATGCTAAACGCTATCAAGGAACAATAATAAACCTTGAATGTTTAGATAGAGAAAAAAACCATATGCTTCCATCACAGAAAAACCATTTGACTTCTGTACACAGTTATCTGAACGTTTCACCTCTCAGCAAAATAAAATCATCTGCAAATATCAAAAACAGCACAATTATTAAAGAAGCAGTAGACATTAGTGATGAGTCTGATGATTTTGAGATTTTCAAATCGGGAAAGCAGGAAGTCACCGGCACTGTGAAAGAAAAACAACTGTATAAAAAGGAACACAAGTCCTCCAGAATGATTCAGCATAACAGGCATTCGGGTTTGGGTAAACAGAATGCTGATTATCAGAATATAGAGGAGTTTTCATCTCCAGAGGACAGCTTCTCGGTTAGGAAGACTGTTAATAAACAAAATCAAAAGCTAAAAAAAGATAGAATTCATTTTGACCCTAAACTTCTGAAATATGCCAAACATCCCTCCCAGATATTGAGAAAACGAAATCATTCCAGTAGATTCCAGACTTCCTTGAAGAAGCAATCAAGCCAAGAACAAAAAGTGGGATCATTCGACAGACTGTTTGGTAACTGCATATATATCACAAAATATTTTTTTCTGGGAATAGTGGCTGTAAATTAACTCTAAAAGGGATTTGCTGTCTGAACAATGCAGTTAGTACAACAATATACTCAATAACCAAAAGTATTTTGTGGGTGATGTTGGGACAGTGCCAGAGCAGGGGGCAGGAATACATACTTAAAATTTTCTGCAGTGCTGCAAATGTATGCATTTACAGCAAGACAATTTTAGACATTTCTTTACAGACAAAAACCTGGTGGATTATTTTATCAAATAATTTAAAAGCCTATTTATCGCAACAATTCAGGCTTTTTTTGAAATTGCCATTTGAGTTTTAAATAAATGAAAAATTTCAGACAGGTTTACTGCCTGTCTGCGTTACCATGTAAACTTCATTTTGTTTCAGTTAAAACCTTCTGTTTTACTGGTTTTCTAAAAGTCTCAATCTTTAGCTTCCCATTTAAAGTATTCTCACTGGTGGAAAGTAGTACTTGTTATATATATTTGGTACTTATGGACAATACAGAACCAACTGTGTTCTTTATGACTATTAGAATTGACCTTCCCATAATGTTTTAAAACTGTCAGTGCTTTAAAACAAATTCGTCCTTACCTTGCAGATTGCATCTTCCTTAAAAATGGATAACATGTCAAGTTTGTAGCTTTCAAATATGTACTGTGCATATATCCTATACCAGTGGTTTTCAACCATCAGTCTGTGGACTGGTGCTGGTCCATAACAAGTTTTCTGCTGGTCTGTGTAGGCACCACATCCCTCTTGCTGCAAACCAGTGTGGGGGCTGGCTGTGCTCCACCACTTCTTCGGTTGGCATTGTGTTTGGGGAGGGGGGGTGTGCTGGTCCTGCCAGAGGGGGAGAGATGTTTTGTTTCTGCCTCAGCAGTTCTTGAGGTGGTTTTCCTGTTTTTGCTGGTCCCCAGGTGTGGAAAGGTTGAAAACACAACTGACCTATAACAAACTAGAATGAATGAATACTGGTTGAAAATACATCATAGAATTTTGTGTAAAACTTAAAGTTTTACTGAATATTTATTTATGAGAAAATAATTTCAAGATGTTACACTTACGCACTGTGTGTTTCTTTTCAAAAACTAGATGATGTTGCTGAAGTGTCCTATGTTCATTCAAACCAAACTGTAGTTGGTTCAAGCAAGGCTGAAAATCAGATGAGTCGGTGGGCAGTGCGAGATGTGTTTGAACTGAAGCAGTTTTCCCAACTCCCTGCAAATATAACAGTATGCAGAGCCAAGGTAAAGAGAAAGATTTGAGAAATGTTTTCTATTACTATTGTTAGTTTTAAAATATTTTTTAACCTCAGTATTTTCCTTGTTTTTAAACGTGGCTTTCCATTACTGGCCACCTTTAGTGATCAAAGACCCAGTTTCTTGCAGGAGATGCCTCCAACAGCGTCCTAGCAAAGTGAGTGTAGCTATTTTTGTTCCAAGGTTGCTAGGAATTGGACAGATTATTGTGTTTTGAAAGACACTTTTTTTCACTTGAAAATGTTTATAGAAGGTATGTCAAGGATATATTGTATACCTTGTTATACTTAAGAAAAAAGGGCTATTAAAAGAAACAATGTGTACATATGCTTATGGTTTATGGATTATAGATAATTATAATTATAATCCATAATTTTGATATTATTGGTTGTTTTCATTAGTTTTATGTTGTACCTCCTTCTCATTCTTACTCTATTTTATATTTAGGTTATCCTATTTATTTTCTTTAATTATCTTTATTAACTGTTTACTTAGACTTTATTGTTATTGGTTTTATTGTATTTGCTG